>NC_136599.1:3593773-3838773 GCF_910589615.1 Taurulus bubalis
TGATTCACACCTTGTGTGTGATTCTATTTCTTTTCTCTTTTTTTTAGGTGAGGTTTCTTTCCATAAACCAGTTTCTACCTCACCTGCACACGCATGTTCTGTCTGCCGGACCTTCACTTTCATAATAATTGTGCAAAAAAGATCAAATAAATAAACAGCATAATAAAACGCCTAACGCTGGATATATAAATGGAAACAATAGAGACGACTGTTTTGTAAAAAAGAAGAAGCTGTAAAAATGTCAATAGAGATATGAATAAGAAATAGAAGAAAAATATATATATATATTTATTTATATATACATAAAAAGCACCAGACAGATTATATGTATACATATTAAAAAAATAATTGTGCATTAGAAGTCACTTTCACAAAAAAACTTTTTATTTTTTAGATCACTTCTGCGGTCACCGTGTTGTGACCTCATCGTGTTATGATGTCACCGTGTTGTGACCTCATCGTGTTATGATGTCACCGTGTTGTGACCTCACCGTGTTATGACCTCATCGTGTTGTGACCTCATCGTGTTATGATGTCACCGTGTTGTGACCTCATCGTGTTATGACCTCATCGTGTTGTGACCTCATCGTGTTATGATGTCACCGTGTTGTGACCTCATCGTGTTGTGACCTCACCGTGTTGTGACCTCATCGTGTTCTGACCTCACCGTGTTGTGACCTCACCGTGTTGTGACCTCATCGTGTAGTGACCTCACCGTGTTATGACCTCATCGTGTTGTGACCTCACCGTGTTGTGACCTCACCGTGTTATGACCTCACCGTGTTGTGACCTCATCGTGTTGTGACCTCACCGTGTTGTGACCTCATCGTGTTATGATGTCACCGTGTTGTGACCTCATCGTGTTATGATGTCACCGTGTTGTGACCTCATCGTGTTATGATGTCACCGTGTTGTGACCTAATCGTGTTATGATGTCACCGTGTTATGACCTCATCGTGTTATGATGTCACCGTGTTATGACTTCACCGTGTTATGATGTCACCGTGTTGTGACCTCACCGTGTTGTGACCTCATCGTGTTATGACCTCACCGTGTTGTGATGATGTCATGGATCAAACCAGTCGACCACAGCTGACAGATGTAGAAAGCTGTCTGAACCAGAGACTGCCTGCCCCGGATTTAACCCCACACATCTTCATCCTCATCTTCATCCTCACCCCGCTCCAGGTTGTGTTACCTGTCATGGCAGCAGGCCGTCACACCTCCCTGACACCGCCGTCTCGCGGAGACTAAAGTGGTCACTCGTAGCGGCGCCTCGTCACCATGGTGTGTGTGTATGTGTGTGTGTGTGTGTGTGTGTGTGTGTGTGTGTGTGTGTGTGTGTGTGTGTGTGTGTGTGTGTGTGCAGGATCAGTAGGATTGCTGTTAATCTGCTGCCGTCTCCCCATGACGGAGCTCTGAGCTCTCAGGCCCACCAGCTGGTTGCGTCTCCAGAGCCCACGTTACCGCACTGCACGTGAGGAGTAACCATGGCAGCAGCCGTGTGCGTCCTCATCCAGTGAGGTATCTTACAAAAGTTGTGCTTTTTAAGTTGTTGTTCTGGTCGTCGTCCATCTTGGTTCTTGCAACCAGAAGTGGCACGAGAAGGAGGAGCTAAGAAGAACTACCAAATGCTGAATATATTTATATATTCCTTTAGGTGACTACAACTGTAACACCGTGGTAGATACCTGTCAATCACCTTGTAGCCCCGCCCCTAAAGCATCCCCTGCTTTATGGTCTGTTTGACTCTAAATGAACATCATGCTGTATTGAAGAAGACTTGAAACTAGAGATTGAGACATAAACTCATGTTTACAATGTTTACTGAGGGAATACATCAAGAGAAGTAGTCATTTATATAGACTTCTATACAACCAGAGGAGTCACCACCTGGTGGTCAGGAGAGAGAATGCAGCTTTAACACATCAAGCATATACTTCTATACAACCAGAGGAGTCGCTCCCTGGTGGTCAGGAGAGAGAATGCAGCTTTAACACATGAGGCATATACTTCTATACAACCAGAGGAGTCGCCCCCTGAAATCAATACAATCGGCACCACATCCTCCATGAGGGTTGTATAGCAGCGTGCAGCCTCGCCGCTATGTGCTCGTCTCTACTGTAGAGTTATGAAACAGCTCCAGTGCGGCTGTGAAGGGCGTTGGCTCCTCCGCTGAAGGATCTGTCAAAGCGCGGCGGCGCTCTGAGGATTCGCCTGTCAGACTTGGCCTTATTTGTCAGTTCGCTGTGATTCTGCTCCCTCAGCTTTGTCGCGTCGCCGCTCGCATCGGCTTCAGAAGGGAGGCTCCCGGGAGCCGCCGAGAGCGCGCGCCCGGGAGCCTCGAAGCCGAGCTTCTGCATCGGGTCGGATGTTTTACCCAGAACAGAACAGACGGAATGCTTGAGCTCCAGCGATAACGGCGTTCTGAGGCTTTTAAAAGAGGCTTTGATGATCTCCGGAGGTGGCGTCAACGCAATGCAGCGAGGCTTTAGAAAATAGGACTCACAACTCATGTGGTGTCGGCAGTTTATTTCAAACTAAAACTTCTTATCTGCAGAAGAAGAAGAAGAAGAAGAAGAAGAAGAAGAAGAAGAAGAAGAAGAAGAAGAAGAAGAAGAAGAAACCCCTCCCAGCCTCCCCACTAACTGTGGCCTCAAAATGAGTCAATAAGTACATTATAAGCTCCACACAGGATACGCATGCAGGCGTATGGGTTGTACAGCTGTACCTAATAAACTGACTCAATATATACAAGACGCATTTTGGTTTGTGTGCGTATCCAAAAACAATAATATGAATGATCTTCCTCTCGTCTTCAAGATGGACTCTGAGTCGCACGCTCCCACAAATCATTCATGTCGGCCCAAAGAGATCACAATCTCAACTGGACTCAATAAAAAAATGATGTGACTCAGCAAAGTGTCCCCTTATTATTCATTAATGCACAAATATTTTAGATTTTCTCTTCTTTCTATGTGAAGTTGTTTTTGGTTTTGTCATCTGACGATTTCACGATTACACCCCGTTTTAAAAGACAGGAAACGCAAAATGTCAGACAAGCATGAGTGCAAACACACACACACACACACGCACACACACACACACATGTAGACCCACATGGCAGGAGCGCCAGTTCCCAGGTCTCCGGTGGCAAGTGATGTTTTCACACTTGCGTGGGGAGATTGCTATTTCTGCACGGAGCCAGATAACTCAATTATTCATCGCGGATGCTGGTGCACTCACTTTACCTCCATAAGGAAGGGGGCGGGTGTGCGTGCGTCGGGTGTGTGTGTGTGTGTGTGTGTGTGTGTGTATGTGTGAGGACCTCCAACAGAAGATGAACTGCTGACACGCCACACCACACAGTGGGAGAGGCGGCAGGCGAGAGGAGAGGAGCCGTCATAAACATGGCGATCACAGCGATGTGAGGCGGGAGGTTGAGGATCAAAGAGCGAAAGGGAGAAGAAGGAGAAGAGGGAAGGAATTAGTTCCCTTTATCTTCTCCCGGAGCCAAGTGTGCAATCCTCTCTCGCTCAATAAACGGTCACAAAGGAAGAAGACTTTCCGAATTACCGACTCGGCCACCTTTCTGCACGAGAGGGTTTCGCAAAAAATGTAAAATGTAAAGCACCGTGTGTGTGTGTGTGTGTGTGTGTGTGTGTGTCGTCGTCGCTGTTCTGCACATTTGAACACTAAGTGAGGAAAGACAGGCGAGAAAAGGGCGGGACGAGGCGGATTCAAACCCGCAACCCAATGGTGCATTGTGGGAAGCCACAGCCGTTACACAGTTGAGTGTTTCCTCTTAATCATCGAGACAATTTCCAGCTATTTTTTCATGTTTTAAATGCAACAAAAAAGAAGAAATATGAATATGAAGAAGTTTGGCTCTTCTCAGGCATATATGATAATAAATGTCTTGTAATTCGTAGAGAAAACCCACAAAATCCATTCGTTATCATGAACCAGGAAGTGTGAAAGACCCCAAAAAGTGTCTTAAACCTTCTGACCAGCGCTACTAAACACATGTCCACAATATAGTAGTACAGTAGACATTAATACACACAGAAATGTAATCTTTGTCGCACACACATGCACACAAAGTCACACCGTACCTACATGCATTTAGCTATTTTTCCTCCCAAATCTAAAGCAAATTCTGCACGTGTTGCATCGAATCCCCGACTAGGAAACAAGTAGGAGGAAGAAGAAAAAAGCGTGCACATGTAGGACAGACTCATAACTCTCCGCCTTGCGCTGCTGCCCCCTTTATTTCCCCCGAGGACGCCGCCGGAGCGCCAATTGGAGCAGTTACACATGTCGACACTTTCATGCAACCATTTACCACGCCGCGCCCGCCCAGTGGCTCTTTTCATCAGCCGCTCGGTCTGCAACGCTCACGCGGCACGCTGAATATTCACGGGATACGTGTCTCGTTTTTGACAGATCACACACACACACACACACACACATGCATTCACGTGCACTTTCATCTTCAGGGGGCAGGCAGAATCTATGAGCGATTTATTTTAAATCCATTCCCGGGAGGAGGGGGGTTTTGGGGACCGAGCAAGTCCTCAATCTGATCGCGGCGTTTGCTTTCTATGTCAGCGATTCGTGAATCCTAGCCAGAGCGTTTCTGGTCGTGTGCATGTTTGTGTTCGCAAGCAAGCTAATGAGGGAGGGAGGGAAGGAGGAAGGGAGGGAGGGTGGAGGAGACACCAGAAGAGCGCGCTGGCACTGCGCTGAGTGCATACTGTAAGTTAGCATGCTGTCTGTAGCCGACGCCCCCGTGGTTTTTGGGTGAGTCACTCTCTTGCACTTGCAAGCTTGCATCCAGTCTTACGGGCCTCGCTGTGCGGCGCCGCTCCGTTTTGGTTCTGTTGTGTTGAAAAGGAAAAAACGGAGAAGCAACACGAGGACCTGGGTTTGCTCTGTAAGAAGAAGCTTCAGCTCGGGCGCAAACAAAAGGCCAAAAAGCGCGGCACACGCCCCTCTCCCATTCACCGCCGGCCGCTTAAGTACCATCCGGATGACTGTGTCCAATTCTCCCCGGGTATTCCATTTCCATTTGAAAGGTGGTTAGCGCCCATTGAGCGGCGTTATCGTGGCCGTGCAGACAGGGAGGGAGAGAGAGAGGGAGAGAGGGAAAGAGAGAGGGAGAGAGGGAGAGAGAGAGAGAGGCCGGACCAGCTCCTTCCCGCCTCGGACGGAGGAGCCATTGATTTTGATTCAGCCTTAAAAGCCGCCTCGGCCTCGGCCAATGGCAGCTCATGGAAAAACCATTAACCCAGGTGTGTTGCTCAAACGTTAACCCACATTCACGTTTATGCCATCCTATCTGGGCATCGGATGGAGCACCACAGATGGAGAGGAGAGGGAGAGGGAGAGGGAGAGAGGGAGAGGCAGGTAGAGAGAGAGGGAGAGAGGGAGAGGGAGAGAGAGAGAGAGAGAGCTCTGTGGGTTGCTTCTCAATGGAGGACGCAGGCTCCTCTCTGAGTGAGTCATGCTGCCTTTCTTTACACTTCTCGAAGGCCACCTACCTCACACCTCCACTGTAGCGTAGCGACCGAGTCGCTACGCCTGCTCATCTATCATCTATCATCTATCACCTATCATCTATCATCTATCATCTATCATCTATCATCTATCATCTATCACCTATCATCTATCATCTATCATCTATCATCTATCACCAGCAGAATGTCACAGATGACTCAAGTGGCCAACGTCCGAAAACCCCAAAAAATTAGAAAAAAAAAATGTGTTGGTCGGAAAAATAGTTGCTGATGAATGCAGCTTTAACACATAGAAGTCTATGCTTCATGTGTTAAAGCTGCATTCTCCCTTTTGACCACCAGGGGGCGACTCCTCTGGTTGTATAGAAGTATATGCTTCATGTGTTAAAGCTGCATTCTCTCTCCTGACCAGCAGGGGGTGACTCCTCTGGTTGTATAGAAGTCTATTAAAGTCTGTTAAAGCTGCATTCTCTCTCCTGACCACCAGGGGCGACCCCTCTAGTTGTATAGAAGTCTATATAAATGACTCTACTTCTCTTGATGTATTCCCTCAGTAAACATTGTAAACATGAGTTTATGTCTCAATCTCTAGTTTCAAGTCTTCTTCTCCTCTCGTGTTACTTCTTGGTTGCTAAAAAAAACAAGATGGCGACCGGCCAACAAATGCCAAACTTGCGGCTTCAAAACAGCGACAGCGACGTCCTCTTCAGTTTATGATGATCACACATGAAGATGCCTGAGAGTCCTTCATAAGTAAAAGTCATAAACTGCATGCCGTGCTTGTGTACAGTTAGTTGCGTTCCCCAAATGAAAACATTAGTAATGTGATGTAAAAACATTACAAGTCACATTTCATTAATATTTCACAGGCATTGCTGCTCAGTATGGGAGAAGTAAATCATATCAGTAGTGATTCCACTCTGTGTCTGACCCGCTGGCCGTGCATGTTTGATGCCAGTGGGATGTGTGTGTGTGTGTGTGTGTGTGTGTGTGTCAGTGTGAACGGGGTTAATATAGTGCAGAGCGGCTGCTAATTGGGTTAGTGCACGGTTGGGTTAATTGGGTTAGCAGAGATTCCATGGCAGCTTCCACGCTGACGGACCCAGCTTGCTATCGATCTGATGGGTGAATGAAGGGGACAAACACAGCAGGTGCTTTCATTCATTAAACAAGCGTGAGCACGTGCAAACACAACGAGCTGCACACACACACACACACACAGGTGTCAGACACACAGGTGTTACTACACGGATCCCATCAAGTAAAAACACAGAAAGTGCTGAAAAACGATGACGTGCATTTTGCGAAAAATTGTAACAAATGGCTAAATAAATATGGATTTGTATGCGTTTGCATGAAAGAGAGGGAAAAGTGTGTGAGATAGGGTAAAAAAAAAGAAGAAGAAAGAAACCACCTGGGACGTCAGCTCCCTTTCATCTGGAGGTGAATACATAAATAATCAAATTAAATCATCAAAAACAGCCCAAAAATAGTCCCGCCGCTTCTCACACAGAGTATCACACGTCCCACATTCTTCAAAGTTATATTAGTATAACGCTCTTCACATTCAATAATCTATGTTTTTTTTAAGATGTCAAACTGGGGATAAAAATATGTATTTGTTTTCGCACCAGGAAGTAAAATGACCTGCGAGTGGAGAAGCAGCTCCCTTGAATTAAAATGTCATTTTGCAATAAAATAAAAAAAGGTGAGAGAATAATGCGGTTGTGCATCTCCGGGCTTTGATGCGCTGCCTGTTTCCGTAGCGACCCGTTATCTGATGGTAGCTAGGTGCGATGTGCGAAGGCGTCAGGGGAGCCGAGTACTAAATAAAGATATTTTCAAGGTTTTCAGGCTCCGAGAAATCTCAACCCCAGTTGTGTCACTTCACTTCCTCGCTTAACGCAATCTGCTGCCTCCTAAAATAGCTCAGTGCTTCTCTGAAGCCCGGCTCTTGACTTAACACCGAGATAGACGGATAAGAGGACGCGCTGCGGTGAAAGAAAAGGAAACAAAAAAAAGAAGAGAGTATGTGTCAATGCGAGAGAGAGAGAAAAAAAGCGACAAGCACACACAAAAAATAAAACACCAACTGCAAGATTTGGGTGGCGTGATCCTGCTGTGTGAGTTTTGGGAGGATCACGCAACGACATCCGGCTCGAAAGTTCACGAGGTTACGA
This sequence comes from Taurulus bubalis, assembly GCF_910589615.1. Taxonomy (NCBI): domain Eukaryota; kingdom Metazoa; phylum Chordata; class Actinopteri; order Perciformes; family Cottidae; genus Taurulus; species Taurulus bubalis. Next base: position 3,601,473 of record NC_136599.1, read on the forward strand.
AAAACCTCATGAGAGGGTTCAACTGAACTCCTTAAAATTGTCCAAATGTCCCTTTTCTTCAAACGCGTCAAATACCGACGCTTCAAACTTTTGCGCTCTACGTGCCCCGACAGCGACAGATTTGGGCGTGGCAGCGTTACCTGCACAGTGGCTTTTCAAAATAAAAGTTCAGGTTTAGGCACCAACACAACTCGGTTGACATTGCCGTGACTGATGGCTAATGATTATAGGCAGATGAGGTAATCTCCGTCGAGAGCATCTTTGTGGTAATCAATGAATCAAATGCATTAAAGATGATCTGCTAGCCTGCAAACATTATTCCCTTTCAGTATTCCACAAGCTGCTAGCTTAACCGCTGCGAGTACCAACAGTAGCCGTGTTCGTTGTTTATGTTCGCGATGATAATCTTGGGGGAGGGGCTTTGGAGGAAGACTTAGCAGCTTTTGGAGCTATTGCTGCTCGCTACTGTCATTGGAAAAGAGTTGACAACACTTAGCTGGGTTTTTACTGTTGGATCATTTTTAAATCTAGCGGACTCTTCCGAGTTTCTTGCAACGACCGGCGAGCCGAAACGAAACGTCACGGCTGTCCTCGACCGGAAGACATTCTCAGTCGACTGACACATGATTAGTTGATTTCATCGACAGGTCTGTGACACTGAGTTTCCACACAAATAATCACACAAAAGCACCACTTTAAATGTGTTTATCAGAGGTGTGCTTGCAGGTTTCTTGGAGATAAACGTCCTTCAGAATGAAAAAAGCATTAAAAAAATGACTTAGTGACGTCGACTGAGACCAAAACGAACCGACTGAGACCAACAGGACGAGCGGTCTCTTTATTCGATCGTCTCATAATGATGCAGGCGGGTTCCCATTGGACTCAATTGAGCGGCGTTGTGAAGTCCAGCCTCTGGAGTTCAGCTGACGTGATCTCTCTTTCCACAAGCCACTCTTATTAAGCAGCAGCACTAAAAGCCTAGGGATTCTCTTACTAAACCAATCGATAGAGGATCCGCCTCGCCGCGGTCCCCGGGGGCCCCGGGCTCCACCCTTCCTCCGGCTCTCTCCGTCCCTACAGTCTCGACAGGCGGATGCTGCTGTGTGTAGAACGTGTGTGTTGCCGCACAGCCGAGACGGATTCTGACACCAAAATATATCTCAAACCCTCGAGGAGGTGAAACGGGTGACGCGGCGCCCGTTGCTGAATAAATAACCAGTCTGCGTGGAAACGCCCCGCCGCGCTCGCCGCTCTCCGAGTGCAGCGGCTGGTCATCCGTCGCTAACACCTGAGCGACTGTCAGAGGAATCAATACACAGCTCCGGTTGCAAAGGTGAACTCGCTTACCGGCGAGTCTCAAACAGGAAGAGACATTTACGGCGGAGCGCCACACCTCATGTTCACGTTAACACATTAAATGTGTCGCCAGTGGAAGCAGAAACGTAAGCATATGCATTATATATGCATACTGTGACACGCAAATTCAGACAGATGGATTAGGAAGGTGAAACGCACACGTGCAGGAATATTTAATGGAGCATAAATTACAAGCAGCACAATTACTCCCTCGCAACCAGGCGGCGACCTCCGGCTCTGAGTGAAGCCGATGTGGAAGTGTTTGAGCGGTTGTTATATAAAACTGTAAATCATAGGTTGTTTTATGAATTTTTTTAAATAAAAGCCCCAAACTGCTGTATTTGGATGTATTGAACACCATAAGTAATATACAAGTGAAATATATGGTTTGGCACATGACGGATGAATAGCATTCAAATAACCCAAATTGGCCCAAATGGGCCCCAATGAGACCTCACCTGAATGTTCTCTGTTCCAAACCCTCTCTAACTTTGTTCTGCTTCACTTTATCAAAGTCAACCTTTGCAGAGAGAATGTTCACATATTGAGCTATGATTTGGGTTAGAGAATGTTCACATATTGAGCTATGATTTGGGTTAGAGAATGTTCACATATTGAGCTATGATTTGGGTTAGAGAATGTTCACATATTGAGCTATGATTTGGGTTAGAGAATGTTCACATATTGAGCTATGAATTGGGTTAGAGAATGTTCACATATTGTGTATGATTTGGGTTAGAGAATGTTCACACATTGTGTATGATTTGGGTTAGAGAATGTTCACATATTGAGCTATGATTTGGGTTAGAGTTGGACCTTACAGCTGCATCATTTCAAAGAAATAATCATCCTGAAAGTGATTTTTTTATAGGCGGACCTGAAACCTTTTAATTTTTTGCTGTGTGTCATCTTCATTTACTCTTAACCAGTAACATATAGACTGATATTTACACATCTAAACTAAATTTGACATGTGTACCTTTTATTATAACACCAACATTATTAAAATAACCCTAGTGGTTGCAGAGATAAAACCTTTTTAGTTTGGGTATGACATTTTCGAGCAGAGGCCTAAAAATACGTTGGTTTTGAAAAGTTAAAGTGGGAGCAGTGCCGATCTAATGGAATAAAGCACAAAGCATCCCGTCCCCGCTAATGAGACCCAGATGATTTGCTCTGTTTGCGCGGATTAAACTGTTGTGAACACTTCTCCACCCACTGAAGTGACAAACTTTAAGAATACAAAAACAAAACCGTTCCCTGTTTGTTTGTTTTAAAGCATATTTGCAGAGAGGCCTGCTGTACTGTGAGGCACTGGGGGGAACAGCAGAAAACTGAGGTCACAGTGTTGTTTGTTCTTGGTATAAAGTTCACTCAGAAAAAGATTGATTTGCAATTATTTTTAAGTTACGTTTGACGCTGGTCACTTTATCGTAAAAAGGTGATAAAGTGTCCTTGAGGGTGTTCTTCTAGTGGAGAACATTGGATGAAGTGTGCTTGTTATATATTTAGTCCCACATTGACTCAATGAGCTTTTAATATCATAATTAGTACAAATATCATAACTAAGGTGAAACACCTATAGGAATAAAGTGGCACCTGCACTGGCTCACAAGTTCAAAGAGTGCGGCGACCACGATGAATGGAACGACACACACACACACACACACACACACACACACACACACACACACACACATACACTCAGGAGGTTTATATAAACCTTCACCATGAAGGCTAATAAATCAAACTGGTCCGACCACACATGAGCTGAGGGTTGATGGAATATTTCCTCTATGAGACTTTAATTCAAAGCTCAGACTGCACCTGATGCTGAGACCTTGAAAATGTTTTCTAACTCTCTAAAGGAAGTTTAAAGTGTGATTTTTAAATGTTGAAACAAACGCAGCTTTTGTCGGCATTGACTGCGTGTACATGCAGTCAATGCCACGTAGTCAATGTCATATTCCACATTCACTGGACGTGATGCGGCTCACATGAACATCATATTCTGTTCGGATATTCAGCATTAGAGGGTCTTATTCCGAATGGAACATTTTCCGATTAAGCCGTGTGTGATATGCTGATATTATTCAGGTTTTTTAGGAGCGCATTGGGAATATGCGTCGTTTTTTTTACGGCACTTTGAGACACACGGCCTCCTTCCTGTTTACGACCGGCAACAAACCAACTAGCCAAGAGTTTGCAAAAGCTGGAGAAGAGACGCACAGACGAAAGAAAATGCCACATTTCTGGCTTCGTAAGGAGAAACACGCCTAGTTTTAAGCATCAAATGTGTTTAAAAAACGTAGAAAAAAACATATTTTGACGTAAAGAAGCAAAGTGTTACAAGCTTCTCCTGCCGTTCCAGTTTTCCTGTATTTCGACGTGATAAACGACGATGTTTGGGCATCGACTCCGACTTGGGATGTGTTTACTGCCCCGGCGATGAGGACGATGCGCGGGGTCGTTTCACGCTAGCGGGAGTACTGACAATATAAATCGTTATATTCTGTAGATATTCTTCATTTCATTATTCTTATGTCTATTAGAGTTCAGCTTATGAGCTTTCTGTGAGAAGTTTCTGTGAGAAACGTTCCTCAAGGTTCCTCACGTTCCAGCCTTGTGAGAAAAGATGAGGACACGATTCTCCTCCTCTTAGAAATATTAGAGCCAATAGAAATGTTAGATGTTCATGACGGAAAACCGTGTATTAAAGAGCCGACCTTCCGGCTGTTCGGAGTGTTTCTGGACGGTCAACCTGCGTGTTGACTGGACGACTCCCTGCTATCGCGATTGCAGCGTTTGTTACCTTACTTGTGATCAAGGAAAATAAATTCAGAGAACGAGAGAAGTTGTTTGACTAAGTTCTTCCAGACGCTACACCAGGCATCCAATAATTAGCACGCGCTAACAGTACGCACGGCTGCACGTAAACTGGAATATAAGTGGTGTATTAATTTTCATTAGCCATGTAAACAGCTTATTAGGAATGTTTTCTTTTCTGGAATAAGGACCAACAACTGAATATGTTGAGCCTGTAGTCACTGTTGGCACCCAAAGGTGACACAAAAGGGCAACAGAGGATGGAGAACATGATCTGCACGTAGTGATGGAGCTGCCACGTTCAGAACAAGACGATTACGTCTTGAGTTGTGATTTTTATCTCATCTGACACGATGGGGAGGTCACATCATTTTCTCTGTAGAACGCCGCTTCTCCTGCGCCGCCTCATTTACTGCGTTGTACATCGTCGCGTTCAGGGACATTAAGGCCGTAATGCTGCCGAGACGTGAATCAATACTCGTGAATTACAGCGCTCCTTCTCTAAATGGCAAAGCTCCTGCAACGCCGGACCCGGCCTGAAATGTTTTGTTAGTGCACACTGAGATGACGGATACTAAACTAACCGTGCAATCAACAATTAATGAGTTGGGGTGAGGGGTGTTATGTGTGCATGAATTGAAGAATCAGGACGTGTGATATCATATTTGGTGTCAACGTGTTAAAAAAGATGGGCAAAATGTAGTTCCACTTCCATCTGCTTCGTCCTCCCTCTATACGTCCTCCCTCTCGTTTCCTTGTTTTCCTCCCTCGCCTCTTATTGCCCAGCTGTACACACACACGCCGGCATTAATAATGGAGGCCACTTCATGCAGACAGTGGGCTCTGGTGCCCTCAGTCCTTCGGTCACGGATCCGTGGCACTAATGCTCGGTGGCAGTCCGGTTCGAGGGCCCGGCAACTCCCATGTCCGGGCTGTAGGGCGCATCTGTGTGGCTGACTGGCCAATCTATGGCCCCCAGATCCCTCAGCTGTTATGCACACACACACACAGACACTCACACACGCACACGCATGTGCGTGTACACGATTGGAGAATTCACGCATCATTTACTTCGTGATCTGTGGAGCTCACATCACACTTGTGCACCTTTTATAGACAACCGAAGGCCTCAGACGATGACTGGATGAGTCTCTGTTCTCTTATTGCCGCTGTGATTCTCAGTCACAGACACACACACACAGAGTCGCTACACAATGGTTATGTTTATGTGTGTGTGAGTGTGTGATAACCTGCTATATAAGAAAGAGAGAACTACTCTGTATGTGGAGGGAAGAAAATAGTGTTTATCTGAAAAGGAAGGCCATTTAAAGGAAGGCCATGATTGACTACAGCCTTCTTGAAAAAGCCTTAGAAATAAAATATATATGAAAGAAAAATTAACTGAACCTTTTCTAAAAGCTTTGACCTGGAACCCTTTCAGGAGGTTCTACCTAAAAACCCAACATAAAGGGTTACACCTTCATCCATCTGTCAAAGGTTCCACCCAGAAGCCTCTTTGGAGAATCTATCCAGAAATGTTCCTCCTTCTTAAAGAGGTTAAGCAGAGAACTATTTTATATTCAATGGGTTTCGTCTAGAACCCACACAGGGGGTTCTGCAAAGAATTTATAATAATCCAAGAGTTTCGTCTATAACTCAGGCAGGGGATCCGCCAAGAACCCTCATATAGTCTAAGGGTTTCATCTATAGCCCACCAAGGGGGTTCTGCCAAGAACCCTTTTATATTCCAATGGTTTCATCAAGAACCTTCCCATGGGGTTCTACGAGAACTCTTTTATATTCCAAAGGTTTCATCTAGAACCTACTCATGGGGTTCTATCAAGAACTATTTTATATTCCAAGGGTTTCATCTAGAACCTACCCATGGGGTTCAACCGAGAACTCTTTTACAATCCAACAGTTTCGTCCAGGAGTTTCTGCCAAGAACCCTTTCATATTCCTATTCATACTTCATTGATCTTTCTCTACTTCATCTGTGGTTTTATTTGAGTTCTAGCAGCATTCGGCCTCATGAGGCTCCTAAAGAACCGATGTGGTGCAGAACAAGCCACATCAGCGCCATGACTTGTCTGGTTGTTCTGGGTGGAACCGTACACATATACGGTAGTTCTAGGTATGACCTTTAATGTTGATTTCGAGGTCGAAACCTTTGACGTCGTTCCAGGTAAAAACAGTAAAAGAAAAGTGTTTTCTTACGGAGACAAGCTGGAGAACTCTCCATGGTTCTAGTTAGCACCTCTATTTCTAAGAGTGTACAACAGCTCTAAAGCTCAGTTTTATTTTTTACATTGTTGGAAATTATTAAATAAAATCATATCTTGATTACTATTATAGTTTTTCTGTGTTCAGACATGTTTAATGTGTGTATGCCACAGACTGAGTATAAGAAGTGGGCGTCGTCATCGTGACGTCACTCGTGTCGCCATCTTTAATTTTTCCCCACAACCAATAAATGGAAGTTAACATGGAAGTGACGTCTCTGGTAGTGACCTGTCAATCACAGTAAGCCCCGCCCCTAAAGCATCCCCTGCTTTATGGTCTGTTTGACTCTAAATGACCATAATTTACTAAATGAACATCATGCTGTATTGAAGAAGACTTGAAACTAGAGATTGAGACATAAACTCATGTTTACAATGTTTACTGAGGGAATACATCAAGAGAGTCATTTATATAGACTTCTATACAACCAGAGGAGTCACCCCCTGGTGGTCAGGAGAGAGAATGCAGCTTTAACACATGAATCATATACTTCTATACAACCAGAGGAGTCGCCCCCTGGTGGTCAAGAGAGAGAATGCATCTTTAACACATAAAGCATATACTTCTATACAACCAGAGGAGTCGTCCCTTGGTGGTCAATAGAGAGAATGCAGCTTCAACACGGGAAGCATATACCTCTATACAACCAGAGGAGTCACCCCCTGGTGGTCAAGAGAGAGAATGCAGCTTGAACACATGAAGCATAGGCTTCTATACAACCAGAGGAGTCATCCCTTGGTGGTCAATAGAGAGAATGCAGCTTCAACACGGGAAGCATAGACTTCTATACAACCAGAGGAGTCGTCCCTTGGTGGTCAATAGAGAGAATGCAGCTTTAACACATGAAGCATAGACTTCTATACAACCAGAGGAGTCACCCCTTGGTGGTCAGTAGAGACAATGCAGCTTTAACACATGAAGCATAGACTTCTATACAACCAGAGGAGTCGTCCCTTGGTAGTCAATAGAGAGAATGCAGGTTTTAGGACACTCGTCATACCCGGAGGTTGCCGCCTGCACAGAAGCCGTGTTGCAGGTGTGCAAAGTGAACCCGAGAGACGGAGAGAAAGGGTGTGTTTGTTTCTACGAGATGAAGACGGGAAGGGGATGACGGGATGGAAGGCGGATGATGAGGGGAAGAAGGAAAGGAGGGCGGGTAAAGGGTATAGGAGGAAGGAGCGCTCCAGTCCTGTCGCCTTGGGTGCATCAGCAGCAGGAATTGTTCCGTGCCCTGTGGGGGCCATCTGACTGTTCTGTCACCCTCCGCAGAAGGCTGACTGTGCCTTAAAGTGCTCGGCCCCGCCGCTCCACATGCTTGATGTTTAATACATATACTCTGGGAGGCTATTGAGAACGCCTCGGGAGAAATGCAGCACAGGGGCTTGTAAGTGAGGGAGTTTCTTTGTCAGCTTGTAGAACAACCAAGAATAGAGGAGCATCCTGCACACAAAGTGTGTGCGTGGGCAGGCTGCGAACAAAAAAAAACACACAATTCGAACCAGCGCAAATTTGAAAAACACACGAGATTCAAAGTGTCGAGCACCTCTCAGCAGATTTGCACTCGTAGCGAGTAGACGAGCTTCACGCCGACGATTGTGTAACGCACACACTTAAATCTGTGCCAGGAAACAGAACCTGGACGTTCTCCTGACGTGCTTCTGGGGTGTAATTCAGGGGCCATCGCTCCTCGATACAGCCGGAGAGCGAGGCCTCGGGGGTGACCCTCCTGCTTGAGTCAACACAATGAGTGTAATGAGGTGAAATACACACACACACACGGATATATAGAGGCACGCACACACACATAGTGGAGATGGGAACCCTTGCTGCATAGTAAGAGGATTTCATTCATCTCCATGCAGTGAGAAGTTGCACTCACACCCACACATCCGGCAGCACAGAGCGAAGCTTATTACAGGTGAGGAGAATCATGGCAGACGGATTAAGATACAGGATTTAAACTGCTTCATCTTTCATTTTAAGACTCGTGCATCCAAACAGAAATAACTTGCATTTTGCCCCCAAAAAAGCACGGGAGAAAATAAAACATTAAATGTATGAATATATATTTAAAACGTCTCCTCTCGTGCACCTTCTCAGTCTCTGAGTTCATCAGTTCTGAGTCCATAATTAATCAGCCCTGCTGTGTAAGTAGGACTGGAGCCTTTTTCCTCTCTCTTATCATCACACACAGCAAACCCACGCCCTCCGGGCCACCAGCGGATTAATGATGAGCGCCTGTGATAGGAGCAGCCACACACAAACGGCTTTATTAATTATTGCCCCCTCCTCTCCATCCCCATCCGGGTGTGCAACACATGTTCGCTCCAATCGAAACTTAAAGGGAAAAGAAAGGAAACCAAAAAAAAAGAGAGACCTCCCCAACTGGCATTAAACCTTCAATGGGTGCACTCATTATTAAAAAATAATAAAAGTGCACCATTTTCCAAATTAGTAGAGGCAACTTCCACACATCGCTGACCCAGCGGTCGTGCTGCACTTTTACTAAGAAGCCTATGAATGATTGATCAGACAGGTGGGAGACATGCAGAGGCCATGTATATATATATATATATATATATATATATATATATATATATATATATATATATATATATATATATATATATATATATATATATATTAAACATATTTAAGAACTGCCTCCAGATGGAAGAGGTGGAGATCAGGTATACTCACTCGCGCGCGCGCACCCAGGTGCGTTAGAGGAGCATCCCGGTCCCTCGCGGCCGGCTCTTCAGATGAGTTCTCCCGGGACAGCGCGCCTTGATCCTCGCTATCATTCCTTGCCAAGCTCCATGCAGCCTCCTCGCAGCAGCCTCCCTCTACTCTTCTTCTTTAGCATCACATGCGCGCGCACACACACAGAAATAAACGCACAGCCCCAGCTGCGTGTAGGATGCGTGGTCTGCGGGGTCACAGCCGTCCGTCTCGCGCTGCGTGGAGCACACGGTGCGTGTTGGAGGGGATGCTGGCGCGCGACCGGAGGGGCTCGCCTCCTGCCTTGCTCATCTGGTCCAGCGGCTCCTCGGTGAGGCTGCACCATGTGACTGAGGCGCACGGCGACGTCGGCTTCCGGTGGGAAAAGCTTTCAAAATAAAACGACCATTCACAGATTTGGCGTTATTCTATGAAGAGGTTATGTTTGGATTATTTAGCTGTGACGGAAGATTTGAGGAAAGGGTGTAACTCATAAATGTGTTATACTACTTATGATATTTTTTATTCTGTCTGTATATACAATACTGTTATTCTGGATTATTTACTGTTTATTTATGTTTGTATTACTTGTTGTTTATTTTATTTTACTACTTGTCTCTCTACCTGTCTGCTGCTGCAATACTGCAATTTCCCCACTTCGGGACTAATAAAGGATTATTTTTATTTTATTTGATCTTATTGACTATTTTTTTGCAAAATTCTATATTCACAAGTGTACATTTACAAGCCAAAGACTCATTTGTGTGTGTTTTTTTACAGAGAGTTTGAATATTAAACATCTTAAATAATAAAAAAGCCATAAGAACAGCATGCGTTGCCTCTGATTGTGTTTTTAATTACACAATCAGAGTGTGTGCCTTAGTGTCCCCTTTATATATAGATTTTTTTATTGTTATTTTATGCTATTTTTAATGTCTATTTTTTATTATCTGCGGTTGATCCTCCTCGCATGTTAGTTTAAATGTATTTTGCCGTTTCTTATTGACAATTGATGAAATTGTTGAATAAAGACTTTTTATTGTTGTTTGCTAACGTTACACGTTAGCTTAAAGCAGTCAGATTAAAAAACAAATATGTATCAAGACAACAAGAACCAGGTATATATGTTAAGTTGTTGTCACACACCGGGGATAAACTACCGGAGGAAAAGTGGGTCTAAGTTCCCCAGAACAAGCCGCCCAAAGGGAAGCGGCTCTGGTTCTGTTAGCATCAATGCTACGTGTCCAGCTAGCATTAACCAAGTTGTTTGGCCCTCTAGTGGTAAACAATCAAGCCTTTATTTAAAGATGGCATTATGGTTTGCAAAGAGTGATACAACCACATTTCTTCAACAGACGGTTTCACATAGCAGAGCGTTGTGCTAATATATTTGCAATATTATATTATATTTTCGTCTGAAACTCTTACTTTTTGGATGAAGACACTAAGAAATAGCGCTGCTATAATTAATGTGCAGGTACAAGCTGATATGAAGAACCAGTATTGGGTGGTAAAACGCTGAACACAGTGTTTGGAGAAAGTTTGTTTTCATTGCTTAGATGACTTCAAGAGCCACTTGTAAATGAGCTATTATAAGTAAATGAGCTATTATCACATCATATTAACAGTTTACATCTATTCTGAATAGTGTAATATATGTGGCTTTGCTAAGGTTCTGTTTCTGTCTTCAGCCGTTATGTTTTAAAGCGATAATCAGGGAAAATCTGCAGAGAAATCTGTTTCTGTGATATTGTGTGAGAGTGTGACTATTTAATAAAACAATGTAATGCAAGTGGGACCAGAATATAAAGTTATTTATGGGATGTGACCCAGGATGAGACTCAGAACCTGCTGGGTCTTTGTCCCTCTTCATTGTTTTTCATCTTCTCCAAATTATGGACCAAAGACTATATATATCCTAGATAATATCTAGATTATTATTAGTAGATAGTGTTTAGGTAGAGATATTGTAGTATTAATACAATGCAGAATATGTATTACATCATATCAACACTATTTCATATTATGTTAATCCAACACAGTATAGAAGAAGTGTATCTTCACGGGCTGCACTTCTTATCAAGAAGCGTCCAACTAATTATGTGCTTTTATTCTGAAGGAAACCTACCTAACATCCTGTATTTCTCCCAGCGTGCATCCAGCTTCACGCACCTGTGAAGGCGCCCATTCAGTGAAAGCTCACAGACCAGCGCCCCCTAGCGGCCACCAGCTGGCACAGCACCCTCTGATGGAGTTTCTTTCTTCTTCACCAAAGCATAATAATCCCATTATGAATTATTGACATGCTCCTCATAATAGCCTCTGTATTTGTTCTTCGCCGAGTCTGGAACTCTGTTTACGGCGAAATAGTGAAGAAGAAAAAAAAAAAAATAATCAGATGGCATAAACTTAAACTTTTATGAGCCTAAAGAAAGAAAGCAGTGGTTTGCCAGCGGGAGGCCGGTGGTGGCCGACCCGCTGCAGCGCCGCATGGCGCCTCGTGGGTTGATGGATGTTCATCTGATTTGAGGTTATGGATATGATGCATTGTTCTCCACAGCGGTGCAAGATACGGAGCGCTGTGTCTCCGCTGCACAGCAGCTGAATGATGACATCTTTGTATATTTGCAAGCCTGTGGTGTAAGCAAACAACTGTTTCACCACTGCTATTCGTGTGTGTGTGTGTGTGTGTGTGTGTGTGTGTGTGTGTGTGTGTGTAGACAATCTGCTGTGTGTGTAAGAAGAAAGGATATAATCTATCTTGCTCTCTAATGAGGAATTGTAGTGAAACAGTGAATAGAGGTCGTTCCAGCACCAAAACATGTGGAAACGGAGAGAAAGAGAGAACCAGAAGCTTTCAGAGAGAGAGAGAGAGAGAGAGAGAGAGAGAGAGAGAGAGAGAAGCCTTGTCCTTTTGAGGTCTTTTCTCCATTGTTGTCCACCAGCAGCCGGACCCACAATGCAGCTCCCCTCAGAGCCGCTCACCACTGGCTGTCATGTCACTTCACATTAGGGTCTTTGAGGAGAACAGCGGCCCCCGAGGGCCGGGACAGTCTCGTCATGAAAGAAGTGACCTGAACACACACACACACACACACACACACACACACACACACAGAGTGAGTCGATAAGGAGGCGTCGGGCAAAATGGGAACACAAGGAGAACTTCCATCAAGGCCTCTAATAGAACTATAACAGTGACCTTATTTCAGCCTCTCTCTCTCTCTCTCTCTCTCTCTTTCTCTCTCTCTCTCTCTCTCTCTCTCCAGACCCACATTCACAGACATTTTTCTTTTTTTTTCCATGGCACACATTCAGAAAACGTGTGCTGATAAGAAATGCAGTCGTGAATGAGTGAGCTCCATGCAGGACGGTCACTAATGTACACGCCACGAGCAGCTCTCACGGATTCATGTTTTACAGTGGAACATGGAAAAGAAAAAGGTTAACGCCACACACACACACACACACACACACACACACACACACACAACATAGTCCTGACATGCAATACCTTCGTTGCAAACTGGTGGGTTTTCCACGTTGAGACTGCGGACGTTCTTCTTGACCTTGAACAAGGCGCTGATGACACACGGCGCCTCCTCCAACGCCTTCAACCGTCTCGTCTCACTTTCAGGACGGCGACCTTGAGCCGCTCACCTGAGTGAACTCATCTGATGATGACGATGACGATGAAGAGCGTAAAGGTAGAAAAGCTCCAAAAGCAAGTTGGAGGAGTTGGGTTTCTCTTTTGTCAAAAAGAAGCCAGTAGAAATTAAAGATGCAGCGATGCTAACAAGAGGTTTATCTGGTATTAGGAGCTATTATCTTAATACATAACATTTTGTACATTTTGTATATTTATGTATTTGCAACATTTTGTCTTACAAGGTTAAAAACCCTGGAGCCAATTTTTTTTTACGAGTCGTCGTAGGAACCCCCAAATTAATTCCAATACTTGTGTTTATTGTATGTATTTGTTCAGCAAAGTCTTGGGAAAATAATGTATATCTGCAAAAAAAAACACTTTTAAAAGATATTTTGATCATAACTATGAACATCCAATACGATATGAGCAAGATTTCCCAAAAATGCCTCCTTGAACTGTATTATGGTGCCCTAACAACAGCCCACATACTAATAAGACACCTTTTTGTAAAGATTAGGACACAAAGAATCATAATCTGCGACAATAATCACAATAAAACACAGCATTTGTGTGTTCAAAGGAGTTTCAGTCAAAAAACGGTGTTGTTCGGTTCAAAAATGGAACAATACGCCCAGCTTGTCAAACTAAAGATCTGATTGGTTGAAGATCATGTCGATCAACGACAACGTCCACGTTTAATTTAATCTGCAAAGGCCAGCTAGAAGCTCTGCTTCCATAGAGACACAGAGGTGGAATCTGATTGGATGAGAGCTGTCCTTAATAGAAGCTTGAGGCGCTGCAGGCTGAAGCAGAGCAACAGAGGAAGACAGGAGTTGTGCAATGACAAAAATAAGCTAATAAGGAAAAACATATTATACTACATGTAGTGTATTTGTGAAATAACTTAGTGATTCTGCTGAGTTGTGTTGCCAAACTGGAAAATAAAGAAATAAATGTATGTTTACTTCTTTATATGCTGTCTATTTTTGATAAACTTTGATTTATTCATTCATGTTTTGATTCATTTATTTCAGTACTTTCATGTATTTATTTCGCAGTTAATTATTATTTTATTTATTTCTGTATTTAAACATTTATTTATTTATTCCTGTATTTATCAATACATTTATTCGTGAATTTATTTATTTATTGATATTTAAGCATTTATCGTCCTCCATACAGGAAAACAAAGGTTTTGTGTGACCTCATGAACTTGGAAAGTATGTCTGAGGCTTTGCACATAAAATATTATCCAGTCACGTCCACAGCGAGGCCTTCAGCTTATTGATTAACCTGGTAGTGTCCGATCAGCCGGTATCGGAGCCCAGGTATCGCTAGCAGAACACAGCAGTGAGGAAGAGGAGGATGAAGGGCAGATACGTTTGTGCACAAAACAACGCAAGAACACATGACTGGAATGTGAAAGCAGCCCCACTGAGCACACACACATCACCAGAGGAGGCAGACGCAGGTGGAGGTGAAGAAGCTTCAAGTTGATCAAGATGCAGAATTTATTTGTTCAGGTTGTTCGCTCTCACCATGAAAGAAGTGTTGTTTTTGCTTTAAAATTGTCTAATTCGTGCTCGCTCGCCCGGTTCCATAAATACACTGAGGTTATTTTTGGATGGAAGGGGAGGGGAGGGGAGGGAGGGGGGGATGCAGGTGGGCCGAGCGGAGGAGAGGAGAGGAGGAGAGGAGGAGGGAGTGTGTGATGAAATGGGATGTGAAGTGTTTCCTCACTCCGCCCACAGACGCCTAAAAGATTTATCAAACTGGTGGTGGGAGAGAGAGAGAGAGAGAGAGAAAGAGAGAAAGGGAGAGGGAGAAAGAGAGAGGGGGAGAGAGTGGGAGAGAGGGAGGCAGAGAGAGGGAGAGGGAGAGAGGGAGTGAGAGGGAGGCAGAGAGGGAGAGAGAGAGAGAGGGAGTGAGAGAGGGAGAGAGAGAGATGGAGAGGGAGAGAGAGGGAGGCAGAGAGAAAGAGAGAGATGAAGAGGGAGAGAGAGAGGCAGAGAGAGAGGGGGAGAGGTAACGAGAGGGAGAGGTAAAGAAAGGGAGAGAGATAGAGGGAGAGAGAGAGAAAGGGAGAGAGAGAGGCAGAGAGAAAGGGAGAGAGAGAGAAAGGGAGAGAGAGCGGCAGAGAGAAAGGGAGAGAGAGAGGTGGGACCTGCCTTATACACTCAAAAGGTGTCAAGAAGGATTTGGAGGCTAGAAAGTAGAAGTTTTGTAGAAACAAAAAAATTGGCATGAAATTGTTATAAATTAATAATGTAAGCAGAAAAGTGAGAGTAAACGTGTCTTATAATCGTGGTTTAATTATTATTATGAACTAATGAATAAAGATGTTGGTCTCTTAATAAAAACATCACATAAGTGCTTCCATTTTGAATAATGATCTGCTGCTGCAGTGTGTTGTTGTGTTGTCTTGTGTTGTGTTGTTGTGTTGTTGTTGTGTGTTGTGTTGTTACTCGTAAAGACTGCGTCTCATCATATCGCCACAAGATGGCGCCTGCCGTCCATATTTAACCCCGAGTCTCTCCTCCTCAGCACGCGCTCCAAAGTCATCAAAGCATAAAAAAAAGAAATGAGACCGTCAAGTGTGAACACACACACACACACACACACACACACACACACACACACACACACACACTAATAAATGCCTGAAATCGACTTCATCGCTCCGCTCGCGACTCTAATTCCTTTTTTAAATTGGCTTAATAAAAACGTATCCGGTCGCCATGACAATTAATTGCTTCTGCTAAAACATTTTTGAATGAACAGTCTCTCTCTCTCTCTCTCTCTCTCTCTCTCTCTCTCTCTCTCTCTCTCTCTCTCTCTCTCTCTCTCTCTCTCACTCTCTCTCTCAGCCTCCAGAGTTGACGCCCTCAGTCGGCCGCATCCCAACACCTCATCCTCCTCCTCCTCCTCCTCCTCCTCCTCCTCCTCTTCCTCCCAGTCAGTCCCCTCCAGTGCGACTGGCCGCCAGCAGGAGCGAGAAGAGGGAGACTCACGGACCCCGCAGAAGCAGCGCGACCTTTACGCGCGGCGTGTGTGTGAGTGTGTGTGTGTGTGTGTGCGTTTTTTGTATTATAATATTTTTGGGAGGGTGTTTGCTCAGACACCGGAATAGATCAGAAGAGGAGGAATGGGACGCCGGGACTCGCACCAGGACTGAGTCTGAGACCCGGTTTACACCCCCAAGTCCTTCCATCCCGGACCCGAGAGTCCCGCTCCTCTCTCCCGGACCCGAGAGTCCCGCTCCTCTCTCTGGACCCGAGAGTCCCGCTCCTCTCTCTGGACCCGAGAGTCCCGCTCCTCTCTCCCGGACCCGAGAGTCCCGCTCCTCTCTCTGGACCCGAGAGTCCCGCTCCTCTCTCTGGACCCGAGAGTCCCGCTCCTCTCTCCGGACCCGAGAGTCCCGCTCCTCTCTCCGGACCCGAGAGTCCCGCTCCTCTCTCTGGACCCGAGAGTCCCGCTCCTCTCTCTGGACCCGAGAGTCCCGCTCCTCTCTCCTGGACCCGGGTGTCCCGCTCCTCTTCCCGGGACACGATGGGCTGCTGCAGCGGGAGGTGCACGCTCATCTTTCTGTGCACGTTACAGCTGGTGAGTCGACCTGCACGCGCCTCATGAGAGGAGTTTCACAAGTTTATTGTTTGGCGTTATACCTTCATGTATTTTTTTAAATGATAAATACCGTTACAATGACATCATCTCTCTTTTTAACCGATCAGCTGATCGGTTAAAAAGAGAGATGATGTCATTGTAACGGTATTTATCATTTAAAAAAATTAAAAAAGTTATGTAACTCACTTTATGTCCCAGACACACGTTTTCCTCTTCTTCTTCTTGTGTGGATGAGATTGTTCTGCACCTCGTACGTCACTCTCATTGTGACGTCACGCATCGTGGGTGAGGTGTCGTGTTCCAAGAATTTTAAGAACCTCCAGAAAAAAAAACAACCCATGGCTGCATCTCTGGGTGTTGGTGTGGATTCCACAAAGCACTTCAGTTCCTGATCAGTGAAGTGTGTGCGCGCGTGCGTGTGTGTGTGTGTGTGTGTGTGTGTGTGTGTTGCAGTGACATTTCCCCGTGCCGTCTCGGACCAGCTTGCCTCTCTGCCACTATCCCTGAGTGGAGTTTACTTGACAGGGTGTGACAATGTTATTTATGGAGGTATTAAAACGGGGCTCGCTCCACCATAAGGCACCACACACACACACACACACACACACACACACACACACACACACACACACACACACACACACACAGCCGAGGGACCAATAACATCTTCTCCAGACAAAAGAGTCAGATGGGGAACGTTCTGATTCATCGCGTGTGGCGTGATTGAATCCGAATATAAAGACAAAAGGAAAGCAGTGGATGCGAGGTGGCAGTTGATATCAGTCATGACTGTTAAACAGCCCATCCCAATTAACCACGTTTTATTTCCCAGAAGCCCCCCCCCACACACACACACACACTTACACACACTCAGAGTTACAGGTATCCTTCTACACACAATTAAACCTCCGCCTTTTTTTAGTTTCAATGCTTTTTTTTCTCCAGAGGAAATCAGATTATGTCGAGCGTTTTTGTTTAGTTTGAGTTTTTTTTCTGCTCTGTTTTCCTGCCATTGGAGTGACTTCCTGTCCCGCCCCTAACATCCTGCCACCCGGTTCCCCAATGTTCCCAAATTCATGTTCCAAATTGGTGACATTTGGGCATCTGTGAGCTCTGTCAAGTCACGAAATAGTGAGGAATACAACATGGACCATAACTATATATATATATGTGTGTGTGTGTGTGTGTGTGTGTGTGTGTGTGTGTGTGTGTGTTCCCTCTCTGATGTCACACCGACACAGCGAGGGCTGTGACCCCACCTTGAGGGACACACCTGTTTTCCCTTCCCAGACTGTGGACCTCTTGGCCTCATTAGAGAGGAGGAGGCGGGCCGTTCGTTAGGAGGTTTATAAAGCTGTCAGCGGCCGCCTCGAGAAGTCCCAGAAGCCTCCTGGGAACAGCTTCATTTTCCCCTGGCACTCTTTCTGGATGACCTGACACTTCCTGTCTGCAGACACACACTTCTGAGTTTAACCCCGCAAAGAGGGGTTGCGTTAAACCCTGCGTGACCCTTAGAAAGGTGCATGTGTGCATGAATATACATGTGTGGAGCAGCTCCTCCCCTGGCTGAAACCTATGCATCGGCAATGAGCCAGGTTGTTCCCAGTCCATTACAGGGTGAAACTACATTAACAAAACAACTACACTCTGCTCCTCACATGTAAAAATAGCCGCCGGTGGAGCGCTGCGTGCTCTTATTAGCCGGGCGGAGTGCTTTGATCAAAACCTCTTCTGGCATCTCGGCCGTCTCACTTTAATTGAATCCTCGTCGACGGGCCGAGCGGTGGGACTCCTCTCATCGCCGGGACAGAAGGCAGCTGATAATGAGCTGTATTGATCGCAACCGCCTCCCGATCCCTCTCCCCTCCCGCAGCCTAATCGGTCCAGACAGCGGGTCGCTGGTCGGAGCCCCTCGATCAGCCCCAGAGAGAGAGCGGCCGTCTGACGGTTAGTTTGTACTCCGAGACAAAGGCGAGCTGCTTTCTATTTTTTTTTTTCGGGAGTTGTTTTGAAGCGTTGCCCTGAAGACCCCAGGAATGAGGTCTAGGCGATCTCGGCTGGAGAGGAACGCAGCTCGCGCTGAACGGACGCCGTGGCGAGGAACGCGGGTGATTGATGAGGAAGAGGGCCTCTTCGTCGGTCATGGTGGGGAGAAGACGCCGGCAAAGACGACGAAGACAGAGAAGGCGACGAAGAAGACGGCGAAAAAGGCGGCGAAGAAGGCGACGCAGACGAAGACGCAGACGAAGACGAAGACGAAGATGAAGATGCAGAAGAAGACGGAGACGAAGACGCAGACGCAGACGAAGATGCAGAAGAAGACGGAGACGAAGACGAAGATGCAGACGAAGACGGCGACAAAGACGGCGACAAAGACGGCGACGAAGACGGCGACGAACGCTGACGAAGACGCGGACGAAGGCGCAGTAGAAGACGAAGACGCAGACGAAGATGCAGAAGGAGACGGAGACGAAGACGGCGACGAAGACGGCGACAAAGACGGCGACGAAGACGGCGACGAAGACGGCGACGAAGACGGCGACGAAGACGAAGACGGCGACGAAGACGGCGACGAAGACGGCGACGAAGACGGCGACGAAGATGGCGACAAAGACGGCGACAAAGACGGCGACAAAGACGGCGACAAAGACGAAGACGCGGACGAAGGCGCAGAAGAAGACGAAGACGCAGACGGAGACGCAGACAAAGACGAAGACGCAGACGCAGACGCAGACGCAGTCGAAGACGAAGACGCAGACGAAGACGCAGACGAAGACGCAGAAAAAGACGCCGTTGAAGACGAAGACGCCAACGCCGACGCCAACTCTGATCACGAGCAACGAGCGACTGGCTGGAATACAACATGGACCATAAATATGTGTGTGTGTGTGTGTGTGTGTGTGTGTGTGTGTGTGTGTGTGTGTGTGTGTGTCTGCTCCCTCTCTGATGAAACACAAACACGATGAGGGCTATGAACCCACCTTGAGGGACACACCTGCATTCCCTTCCCAGACTTATGGCGCGGAGTCTGGAAGGCTTCTCTCTGGCTCTTCGTGCCGTCTACATCCTCACCCTTAAAAACAAACAGAAGACTCAGACTCAGACTCAGACTCCCCACCAGCGTCAGTCGGCGCCGCCTTGCATCACGCTGCATCGCTTCCTCCCTCTCTACTCTTCTGATGACACAGCCAGAGGAAGTAGCAGCTTTGTAGCGAACGCTTCAGAGGAGGCCGAGTTCAACCAAAGTGCTTCCAAGGAAAGAAAAGTTTTCTTTCGTGGCGGAGAAGCAGAGCGCCTCGTCTTCTTCATCCTGTCTTCACTGCTCACTCATTCTGCTTTCATGGAGGCGCTAACATTCAAATGTCCTGCAGAATATTCATGAGCCTATCGAGCGGAGAAGTAGCCTCTCGTTCGCCATCTTGGTTTCTTTTTGCAACCAGTGAACGGAAGTGTCCGTATTCGGGCTGTGGAGTCGGCACGGCGCAGCTTGTGGGTCCTTTCAATTTTATTTATTGGCTTCGTTTCTGAGAGGTCAATAGGTCAGTAGGTCAAGCGGGTAGTGAAATTTAAGAGCGCTCTAGAGTCCACAAGGCAAACGGTATTAAACGCTCTGTCGCACTTAAAGACATTGTGAGTTTAAACCGGTCGTTACTACGGTGGCCCTGAGAGCTCAAGACCAGGGGAGGAGCCAGTTCCTCTTGTTCACATGTCTGCACAGCGGTATTACATAAGGAACATTAAAGTTGTTTTCAAACCTAAGATTATGCAATTTCACATAATTTTGGACTAGTCGTTTTACTTGTTAAATTATCATTTTATTATTTACACATTTCACAACCTTCGTCCGAGAACATTTTATTCTTCATGAAAATAAAAAGAGCAGATTCCGAAAAAACTTTGAAATAACGTTTGAAAAAACAAGCTGCGATAAACGGCTCACTAATTATTTTACAATAAAGTACAGAAACGTAACGTTATCCTACCATCAACGGAGAGAGAGAAGGAGAGAGAGAGAAGGAGAGAGAGAGAAGGAGAGAGAGAGAGAATGAGAGAGAGAGAAGGAGAGAGAGAGAAGGACAGAGAGAAGGAGAGAGAGAGAGAGAAGGAGAGAGAGAGAAGGAGAGAGAGAGAAGGAGCGAGAGAGAAGGAGCGAGAGAGAAGGAGAGAGAGAGTGAGAAGGAGAGAGAGAGAAGGAGAGAGAGAGAAGGAGCGAGAGAGAGAGAAGGACAGAGAGAGAGAGAAGGAGAGAGAGAAGGAGCGAGAGAGAAGGAGAGAGAGAGAAGGAGAGAGAGAGAAGGAGAGAGAGAGAGAGAGAAGGAGAGAGAGAGAGAAGGAGCGAGAGAGAAGGAGAGAGAGAAGGAGAGAGAGAGAAGGAGAGAGAGAGAGAGAAGGAGAGAGAGAGAAGGAGAGAGAGAGAGAATGAGAGAGAGAGAAGGACAGAGAGAAGGAGAGAGAGAGAGAGAAGGAG
Organism: Taurulus bubalis; assembly: GCF_910589615.1. Classification (NCBI taxonomy): domain Eukaryota; kingdom Metazoa; phylum Chordata; class Actinopteri; order Perciformes; family Cottidae; genus Taurulus; species Taurulus bubalis. Next base: position 3,622,400 of record NC_136599.1, read on the forward strand.
AGAGAGAGAAGGAGAGAGAGAGAAGGAGCGAGAGAGAAGGAGAGAGAGAGAAGGAGAGAGAGAGAAGGAGAGAGAGAGTGAGAAGGAGAGAGAGAGAAGGAGAGAGAGAGAGAAGGAGCGAGAGAGAGAGAAGGACAGAGAGAGAGAGAAGGAGAGAGAGAAGGAGCGAGAGAGAAGGAGAGAGAGAGAAGGAGAGAGAGAGAAGGAGAGAGAGAGAGAGAGAAGGAGAGAGAGAGAGAAGGAGCGAGAGAGAAGGAGAGAGAGAAGGAGAGAGAGAGAGAAGGAGCGAGAGAGAAGGAGAGAGAGAGAGAAGGAGAGAGAGAAGGAGAGAGAGAGAGAAGGAGAGAGAGAAGGAGCGAGAGAGAAGGAGAGAGAGAGAAGGAGAGAGAGAGAGAGAAGGAGCGAGAGAGAGAAGGAGAGAGAGAAGGAGAGAGAGAGAAGGAGCGAGAGAGAAGGAGAGAGAGAGAGAAGGAGAGAGAGAAGGAGAGAGAGAGAGAAGGAGAGAGAGAAGGAGAGAGAAGGAGCGAGAGAGAGAAAAGGAGCGAGAGAGAGAGAAGGAGAGAGAGAGAAGGAGCAAGAGAGAAGGAGAGAGAGAGAAGGAGAGAGAGAGACAGAGAAGGAGCGAGAGAGAAGGAGAGAGAAAGAAGGAGAGAGAGAAGGAGAGAAAGAGAGAAGGAGCAAGAGAGAGAGAAGGAGAGAGAGAGAGAAGGAGCGAGAGAGAAGGAGAGAGAGAAGGAGAGAGAGAGAAGGAGAGAGAGAGAAGGAGAGAGAGAGAGAAGGAGAGAGAGAAGGAGAGAGAGAGAGAAGGAGAGAGAGAAGGAGCGAGAGAGAGAGAAGGAGAGAGAGAGAGAAGGAGAGAGAGAGAAGGAGAGAGAGAGAGAAGGAGAGAGAGAAGGAGCGAGAGAGAGAGAAGGAGAGAGAGAGAGAAGGAGCGAGAGAGAAGGAGAGAGAGAGAAGGAGAGAGAGAGACAGAGAAGGAGCGAGAGAGAAGGAGAGAGAGAGAAGGAGAGAGAGAGAAGGAGCGAGAGAGAGAGAGAGAGAAAGAAGGAGAGAGAGAGAGAGAGAGAAGGAGAGAGAGAAGGAGAGAGAGAGAGAAGGAGCGAGAGAGAGAGAAGGAGAGAGAGAGAGAAGGAGCGAGAGAGAAGGAGAGAGAGAAGGAGAGAGAGAGAGAAGGAGAGAGAGAGAGAAGGAGAGAGAGAAGGAGAGAGAGAGAGAGAAGGAGCGAGAGAGAAGGAGAGAGAGAAGGAGAGAGAGAGAGAGAGAAGGAGCGAGAGAGAAGGAGAGAGAGAGAGAAGGAGCGAGAGAGAAGGAGAGAGAGAGAAGGAGAGAGAGAGAGAGAAGGAGAGAGAGAAGGAGAGAGAAGGAGAGAGAAGGAGCGAGAGAGAGAAAAGGAGCGAGAGAGAGAGAAGGAGAGAGAGAGAGAAGGAGCGAGAGAGAAGGAGAGAGAGAGAAGGAGAGAGAGAGAGACAGAGAAGGAGCGAGAGAGAAGGAGAGAGAGAGAAGGAGAGAGAGAGAAGGAGCAAGAGAGAGAGAGAAGGAGAGAGAGAGAAGGAGAGAGAGAGAAGGAGAGAGAGAGAAGGAGCGAGAGAGAGAGAGAAGGAGCGAGAGAGAGAGAAGGAGAGAGAGAGAGAAGGAGCGAGAGAGAGAGAAGGAGAGAGAGAGAGAAGGAGAGAGAGAAGGAGAGAGAGAGAGAAGGAGAGAGAGAGAAGGAGAGAGAGAGAGAAGGAGAGAGAGAAGGAGAGAGAGAGAGAGAAGGAGCGAGAGAGAAGGAGAGAGAGAAGGAGAGAGAGAGAGAGAAGGAGCGAGAGAGAAGGAGAGAGAGAGAAGGAGAGAGAGAGAGAAGGAGCGAGAGAGAAGGAGAGAGAGAGAGAGAATGAGAGAGAGAAGGAGAGAGAAGGAGCGAGAGAGAAGGAGAGAGAGAGAAGGAGAGAGAGAGAGAAGGAGCGAGAGAGAAGGAGAGAGAGAGAGAGAATGAGAGAGAGAAGGAGAGAGAAGGAGCGAGAGAGAGAAAAGGAGCGAGAGAGAGAGAAGGAGAGAGAGAGAGAAGGAGCGAGAGAGAAGGAGAGAGAGAGAAGGAGAGAGAGAGACAGAGAAGGAGCGAGAGAGAAGGAGAGAGAGAGAAGGAGAGAGAGAGAAGGAGCGAGAGAGAGAGAGAAGGAGAGAGAGAGAAGGAGAGAGAGAGAAGGAGCGAGAGAGAGAGAGAAGGAGAGAGAGAAAGAAGGAGAGAGAGAAGGAGAGAGAGAGAAGGAGCGAGAGAGAGAGAAGGAGAGAGAGAGAAGGAGAGAGAGAGAGAAAGAGCGAGAGAGAGAGAGAAGGAGCGAGAGAGAAGGAGAGAGAGAGAAGGAGAGAGAGAAGGAGAGAGAGAGAAAAGGAGCGAGAGAAAGAAGGAGCGAGACAGATTTATTTGGAGCAAGAGAAAGAAGGAGCGAGACAGATTTATTTACATTTACATATTTTTGTCGTCTTAAACCTCTGAATGTTCTGCCACAAAATGCGACCCCTTGACTGACATCATCTTTTAAACCGACAGCATCGAGTGTTCATTTCATGGCACGATTCAAATGAGATCAAATCCTTTTTTTTTTTTTTTTACGTTTTTTCCCTAAATAATGCCGCATGGTGGTCAAACGGAAAAGGGGCGGAGCTTGGCCTCTCCGTTCGGACCGACTCAGATTGATTGAAAGCTGCTGCTCGGACGCGTCAAAAAATCCTCGATGGACAACTTCCACTAATCTCAAAAGACGGGACGTGTTTTAATCCCCGACCTTTCAAAGGTTCACGCTTGTTTTGTCTTTCCAGAGTGAGAGACGGAGGTCTTCACCCCGTCTCCCTCTGTCTCTGGGCTCCTACGCTGCTCTCTCTGAAGGTCACGCAGGTCGACATAATTAACTACAGTGTGTGTGTGTGTGTGTGTGTGTGTGTGTGTGTGTGTCAAATGGACCCCTGGTGTTTCCGCGCTGATTGTGGTCTTGACCTAAACTGTGTTGATTGCAGCTCATCCTGTCTGAGCGCTGAAAATAAAAAAATTAAAAAAGCAGCGTTGATTTAACAGAAAGTGTACCGTAGGTCAGGACGCCAAGGTGACTGCATGATAATAAATGCACCCGCACAGACTTCTGCCGTCGCCTCATCGGGGAGGCCCGGTGCATCATGGGTAAACTCCGCCTGAATGTGTGATGAACGTTCCTGCTGTAACGTGTCGCCTTTGTTAAAACAACAACGGGGCTTTGTTTGATATCTCTCCTTCTCTTTTACATCTTCTCCCGCCCCATCGCTGGGAGTGTGTTTGAATTATTGATCACCGGCTGATTTATCAGCGGGGCCAGAGACTCTGGAGGTTCAGGGGGGGATGCAGATCGAAAGGTGGAGGGAAGGAGAGAGAGAGAGAGAGAGAGAGAGAGAGAGAGAGAGAGAGAGAGAGAGAGAGAGAGAGAGAGAGAGAGGAGGACGACGACGACCTCTCACTCTGGGCCAATTATGAGCGTGACCCTAGAGACCCGGAATCTCTATGTTTGGCTTTTCCTTTTCCCCACTCTTTCATGTTCTCTCCGTCTCTTTCCTCTCCGGTGTGCCGTTACCACGGAGACCTTTATGGAGACAATAAGATGCTGAAGAGGCTGCAGGAGATAAACAACAACAACGACAACGACAACAACCTGTCAACCGGAGACGTGGGAGTGTTGGATGCAGATTCCAGATACCTCGACTTTAACCTTATCCGAATGGTTAATATACCCGTACTAAATATTGATTATCTCCTCAACCACAAGGCCTATTTGAATAACTTAAAAAGGTATAATATACAGAAAACCCTTGGGAACATAGATAATAAGTTCATGTATGTGTCACTGGTATATTGGCTTATGATAGTGCACAGAAAAGTAAAAATAATATGTATATTTTGCAAAAAATAATAATTAAAAGTTGTATTTTCTTATCGTAACTATATTTTCTATATTTGAATTTAATATATAACATGGCCCTATATGTTAAGAGCATCTTTGCAAAGTTTGGCATTGATTGAGTGAAGTTAAGTATTTTCTTTGTCTCTAAAAATGTGCTTACTTCATACTCCCGTGTGACTTTGCTCATTGAAGCGGCCATCTTTTATGCTAATTGCTAAGAGGTGACGACTCTCTCGCGTTGGGCTTCTTTATTTTTCGACCTTCCCCCGGAGTCGGGAGTCGCTGCCCTCGCTGTTGGTTTGTAATAATGTGTGTGTGTTCTTGGAAAAGCCGTCTCCTGCGTGTCCCTGGTGGCCTTTTCTTTTCCTTTTTTACAACTGTTCTCCATTTTTTAATGTCTTCAATTTAACAGACCATTAATTATGTGGTTATAGTGAAAACCTTGGGCTGCCAAACACACGTGCATGTGTGTGTGTGTGTGTGTGTGTGTGTGTGTGTGTGTGTGTGTGTGTGTGTACTCATCCGTGCAGAGGACTGTGTGTGTTCCGCATCAGTGACGCTGCAATATTAAGCTATAATGGAGATAAAACTAGAACTATTTGCGAGCCCATTTCTCTCTTTCCATTCCAGCGGTTCCAGCGGTGTCATTTGTTATAGTGCGGCATCGAAAATAAATTGCTTTGGGAGCGCCACAGCTGGGACGAGTATCCCGACTCATCGCATTCAGTCTCACGTCCGCAAAGCGTATTCGTCTCACTCAAAAACCCCACACACTGATTCTTAATTTCTTCTATTTTTTTTGGGCCTTGTTTTACAAGCGGCTGATGACTCGCCGGATGTTTTCGCTCTAATTGTTGCCGAGCGATCAGGCGGTCGGACAGCAGGGACGTTCGCTTCCTCGATGATGGATCGGGAGTGATGGCGTAATGATGAAAAGAGCAACATTACCGACTCAATTATGGAGAGCGGAGCCGGAGGGTGCAAACCGCTGACAGCTGTTTGCCTTCGCTGCTGTAGTCGTGATGAGAATCTTTCTTCTGTCGCTGTGAAATCCCCTACTTGTTAATTGGGGCGAAACCTGGACAGTTTTTTTTTTGTTTTGTTAGATCTGGGACACGGGGAGGCGGACGGGGAGCGAGGATTGGCTCGTTTAAGCCGCTCTCGTTTCCGTCACTTTCCCCTCTACCCTATCCATTGTTGGCGTGTTTTGGGTTTTATCCACGGCTGTATGCTTGTCTCGCTTTTTCTCTTTTTTTCGTCATCCCCTCGGAGAAATCAAAGGATCTGTGTGTGTGTGTGTGTGTGTATGTGTGTGTTTTGGTTCTGCTGTCTCATCCCTCATTTTCCAAAATGACGCCCACACAACAAACAAGGAAATTTGGAGCCACAAGAAATGGAGACAAAAACCTCACAAGTGACATTAATCCCTTTGGGTTGAGGCTAAAAAAAAAAAAATCACACAACCGCCACCAGCGCCGCCGCCGCATTCTTCCACTCGGTTGATGCGGCAAAATCTAAATTAGCCTCTGATAATCCCGACGTTGCCGCCACCTTTGCAGATAAACTTAAAAGTGATGCCGGCTGGCGGCGGAGTGGAGAGCGAGCGAGCGAGATAAGCGCTTCACAAGAGATACCGGCCGCGAGAGCAAAGGGATGTTTGCCGTCGCCGTCTCCGAATTTGGGTCACATGTCGGTGAACCCTGCTGCTGCCTCGCGCAGTCAAGACGACGGCTCGGCGGGTTTTGAGAAACTGAGCGTGAAAGCAGTTCAGACTGAAGGACTAACGGTTGAAAAGGTTCTTTTTTTCTTCTTCTAACAAAAGATTAGCTACGAGCGACACGACCAGAGAACGAGGCTTCAACGTTCGGATAACGATGGAATTCATGCTAACGCTCTTTTTATTTTACACACGCAGACTTTATCCTCTCTGATCTGTGAGCGGCTTGGCAGCTCACATTAATGTCACATACCATGCAGAATAATATCAAGAGGATTATTTAAATTCATGAACTAGAGGGTGTGTGGTTAGATGCCTTAAAAAAGTACTGACGAAAAATATAAAAAGCCGCCTTCTGCAGCGCTGTCTCGACCCCTTCTTCTGTTTTGGGGGTTTCAGTCTTTTTTCACATCATGACATTTTGACATTTTGTTTTCAGTGAAGGAAAAGTGCAGGTGTTACCGATGACTCTGCTCTATAACCGTCCTGTAAGCTGTGACGGTGAACCATCACGAGGAACCGAAGCAGCAGCCGAGAGAAAAGGCCCGTGGCTTTTCATTTGAATCGATGGGATGAAAGTGAAATAATGTCATCAGACGCATGAGCATCGTTTGTATACGAGGGGCGAACTGAAAAAACACTATTTGAACTGTAACCAGTGTGCGAAATGCAGTTTGAATCATTTAAAAAGACGTTAGTGACTACTGCGTGTGATAATTAATTGTCTCGTGATTTTAGAGGTGTCGGACCACCCAGAGTCGACGCGTATTTCGCACACTGATTGAAGTTCAACGTTTATCTGAGGAAAAAATGTTAAAGCAAAAAGGTTGAAGGAACTGTTTGGAAGATGGAGGGAATTAAGCCTTTATAGCATAAAATAATGACAAATACTTGCCAGATTGTGAAAGTTACATTTCTCCTGAAAAAAGGAGCAAAATAATTTTGCCAAAAGGACATTTTCTGACATATTTATTGATTAAAAAAGACAAAAAGGACCAGGCGGACTGTCATAATTACAGATGTAAAAGGGTTAAAGGAGGTTGACTTTTAACCACGGACGAGGCGACTCTCAATCGGTCTGATCGTTGACTGTATTGAACCGACCAGAAGTCTAAAGTCCGGTCCGTAAGACGCTTATAGCTTTTTTATATCTTAAAAAGAGAGCAACGGTAACAGAGGGAACACTACGGCACGAAGAAACAAAACTGAGAAGTTTTTAAAGTAGTTTGCCGGAGTCCACAGAGAGCCCCGGTTCAAAGCACCGGCTTTCATCCGGTTTCTTTCAGCGGGAAACGGATTTGTGCGTCGTGTGTTCCCAATAGCGCTGAGAGATTAGCATGTTATTAGCACTAAGAGCTCCAGAAGTTTAACATATTTCATGTTGAATAAAGAGCTCTTTGATTCTTCGGCTCTCAATGGCCACTTTGTGAGAAACACTCGGCTGCTTTGAGCACCTCCCTCTGTGTCTGTTTAGCTACCTAAAACAAACGGTACTCAGCGGAGCACAAAGGGACCAGCTAGCTGCGTGTTGCGCCGCGCGGACCGTATTTCAAACAGCGGAGAGGAACGTAGCTTATGAAGGCACCCTACCTCTTAATCCCTGTTCAACCAGGCACCACCGAGGGCTATCTATCTATCCAAGCCTTCACAGACCCAATGAAAGCCACACACACACACACACACGCTCACACACATGCCGATATGGGCACCATTAGTTACACAAGGACCAGGCAGGCTCCGCCGCATAATGACTTTACCCGGGCGAGAGGTGAAAAATTGGATTGGGGAAAGTTTTTGAGAAGTACTTTACTGCCTGCTGGGAGTCACAGAGTAAAGACAAGCCAGGGCAAAGCATGGCACATTACAAAATAAATGTAAAAAAGCCTGACAGCCTCTGAATCATGGTGTGTATCTTTCTCCTCATTTAGATTTTGCAATAGAGCAGTTGTTTTGATGTCGCTCAGGATCGTAGTTACTGAAAGTAACACCCAGTTCTGCGAGTGTGTGTGTATGTGTGTGTGTGTGTAGCCGTCAAACAGCTTTTCCTTTTGATTAATTCAACAGCGACTGAATGTGGTGGTGGCATGTTGTGTTGATGGAATAGTGAGAGAGGCGGTCCACAATCTTTTTGGCTTGCAAGCTATATGTACTCCTCAAGTATCTTCCTACAACGATGGCAACTTGTTGGAGGATTCTTCTTTCCTACAAAAGTCGAGCAACACATGTCAAATTCTGCGTATTAAATGCAAACGATCTTTTCAAAATGAACTTCCGTCCTCACAGGACAACACAGCAACAATTGAACTGAAACCATGCAACAGACGATGATTTCTGCTGCACTGCCCCCTGCTGGTTGGGAGAATATCGGTTTTCCTCGAGGAGAAACCTGCATGAAGGTGTTCATCCCGATTTCTATTTCAGCTCACGTCCGTGTGGAAAGCATAACAGGTCCAACATGTTTGACCCAAAATGAAAATAATTACGTAATATGTTTCAAAGACTAATTTCTAAAAATAATAGAAAGTGTTCAAACACCTTCAATACACACTTTGTTGTAGCAAACTGGTAGATGGATATAGAGATAATCATTTTCTAACCACTTTAATGTCAAATAAAAAATATATAACTGTTATTTAAAGCTAGTGTTGCGTAACCTAAAAACCCAGCCCAACTCTTTTCCAATGAAAGCAGCAAACAGCTCCAAAAGCTGCGAATTATAGCAGTCCTTTTTTTCCGTCTGAGCATTTTATACATTTTTTCTGCTAATACACTAAAAAACATTTGAAGACGATTACCAACCCTGCCTCCATTAGCATAAATCTTTTACATTGGCCACTAAAAAGGCTCCTTAGATGTTTGCTTGTCGTGATCAGAGCTGATACCGATTACGCTCTGACCCCTTCAGGTCCACTCACGTATGAGACCCGAGAGCCATGGCAGTAAAACCAGACCCCGAGTGACCCGGTTAGAGTGTAATTGAGTTTAACTTCGACCCCGTCTGACTCTGATCTCAGGTCAGGTCTCTGCTCGAAGGGCACGCGAACCCATGAAGACCTTTTTCTACAGATTGACACCAATTCATCCCAAGTAGATCCCCTTCTCCTCTTTGCTTTACCTCAGATCCTTTTTAGAACCACAGAGAGGCGGATTTCTCAAGAAAAACATGCAAAGAAGGAAGTCAAAAGATTTTTTTTGGTGCGAAAAAATGTGTTTTTTTAGATTTTCTATCCTGTTAACCATCTGTGCCGACTCCCTCAGACTTGTGCTGCGTTCCCCTCCCCGGGGGGTAGGGATCTTCAACAGCCAGATTTGGAACCGCTGATTTACAGAGCTGCACACTCAGAGAAGTGGAGTTACTGCTCAGTCATTTACATACCCGCGAGGGAAATCAGAACAACCGTTCTATGTCAAACCTGCATGGAGAGGAAGACAGTGAAAGAGCTGGCTGGCTTTTTATAAGGTGCCATGTTTTGCTCTCGGCCTCATTGGCTAATGAGTAAAGTAAAAACTACACATTACTCAGTCTATTAAGATAAAGAACACACCCAGGAGAAAACATGTCAATCCCTCACATCTCCTCCTCAATGTCTTTCATTGTCTTTGTGAGTCACAGTTATACGTTTGAACATAGAGGAGACTGACTCATGCAGCCCAAAGTCACACTGAACGCGCACACACACACACACACACACACACACACACCACAGATCCTGATGACACGTTCAGTAGCGTGTCATCAGAGGACATTTCACACACAGATGTGCAGAAAACACGGATGTGATTTACGGTTCCTGGAGGCTACGGTGGAGAGCTGTGAACACGAGAGGGTCACCGGTCACCTCCATCCTTTCAGCACCGTGCGCTGCTTTTACACCAAGTCCTCCCGTTCCCATTGGCCGGTGTGTTTAGGCCGCATGGGATGCCGAGAAACACACCGAGCCCTGCAGCGGAAAGAGAAAAAGATGAGACAGAATAAAACAGATGTCAGCGCTCGTCACCGATCAGACCAGAAGACGCCCGCGGGGAGAAAGAAGAACCTTTAGTCTACCACGTAGCATTGTTAGCATCGGGGGCACTAAAGTTTGCAAGGTGACGTCACACAAATTGGTCATTTATTTAATAGACGCTCACTCACAAACCTGTAGCAGCTGGGTTTTAATTTTTCCCGTCCATCAATTTAAACAACAATAAAACAATTCTGGAATAGTTTTTTAGTCAGGAGGCATCAACCGATGACGTTGAGCAGAACGTAAATATGTAGCCGTCACCCTAACCCCTAATCATATGTATTGTTTGAGTTGAGTTTAGATTTTGTACATGGGGATTATATATTATTGTAGCCCTGATTTCTATGTTTAATTAGATACCTAACATGTTTTTTTTTTTATTTATACCATGTTTTTTTCTTGATTTGTACCTTGTGACCTGCTATAAAAGGGTCCCCATTTTTGGGCTCAAAGAGTTAAAACAGCAGCGTAGACCACATACACTCCTATCTTTTTTCACCCTTTTACAATAAAAGCCCTTTCGCTAAAAGGAGGCTTAGTCTACGTAGCCGTTTACCTCGGACAGCCTGCCAGACGCCGCTCTGGGTCGACAGCACACTGCTCGTTATTTCTCCATCTGTGTGAATCAATTCAAATCTTTTCTTAAAAAAGTGCTGCAACATGTCACAAATCCAGTGGTGGGCCGTCAGGGCCAGCTAAGCCTTCTCTGCTTGACTAAACAGTATCACAAAGTTATATATATTTTATAATGTAATAGTTTTTCACACATTTTTTTAAGGAGAGCTTTCATCCAATCAGATTTCACCTCTATGTCTCTATGGAAGCTTGTTCTCTGGAGTGTGCAGCGTTTTAGTGCCGCAGTTTTGTTGGATTGTTTTATCATGTTTCGTTATAACTAAATGTGACTGGTTCTTGTTGATGTGAACTGCATGCATTGTCCGTTAATGACGCAGCATCCTGTCATGTGCATATTTATGTGAACTATATCAGACAGCACAGAAGGCCCAGGTAGAAAATCCACGGCCCACCACTGCACAAATCGGCATCGTGTGAATAGTTTTTTAATAATCCGCATCCATAAAGGCCTTTTTCGACGCCTAGTCAGAAGTGCCTCCTGCTCTCCGGCGCCTCACTAACTTGTGACAACGCGGTTTACTTTATTCATCGTCAACAACTGTCAAACCCACATGTTTGGCTCCCAGTCGGATGCCTCGGCTTAGCCAAACGGTTTCTCATCCACTTATCTCGAGCACACATGCACATCGTAATTGCTCCAATATAATGAGGATCAAACGTGTTCTCCCTCTCCGACACTCCGCTCTCTCTGATCCTCTTATCACTCTTTTTTAAACGTGTGGCTCACTTCCCTCTCCGTCTCCTTCACGGCAAGTTAAAGAAGGTGGTGATGATTGAAATGTTTTTTTGGAGGGGGGACTTTGATGTTCTCAGTTTTGAGAAAAGGAGGGATTACAGAGTGTCCACTTGCTGCTTGGCCACTAGAAACTGAGAAGATGTACGCCGGCTGAGGCCCATGAACCTCGTTGGTAATCTGGTGTCACGTGGCCCCGAAAGTGGGAATAATTGATGGCTTTCGGGGAGCTGGAAACGGAGGGATGAGCATGTGAAAGGAGAGAGAGAGGAGGATGGGTGGCGAACAAACAAAGGGTGGGCAGCAGAGGAGGCGAGAGAGGGGCTTCTTGCATCCTGCTGTCGCAGCCGCCCCCTAATTGCTCAGTATTTATGGTGGGAGGAGTGGTATGTGTGGGCAACATGCCTCTCCGCATATACACACACCCAAAACCAAAATACACACTAAGAGATTCGCTCGCCCTGCAGGGAGTCATTTGCGCTCGCGGGAGGCTTTTACGGGCCGCTGCGTAGCCGGCTCTCTCTTCCTGGAAGAGCGTCGGTATCTTTTGATCAAATTGGACCCCACTCTCCAGTAACCGGCTTCCTATGAATTGTGGGCTAATTGTGCCGTGTGGGTTTGTGTGAGTGTGTGTTAGTGTGAGTGTGTGTTAGTGTGAGTGTGTGTGTCCGGGTGGGCAGAGGCCTTTCTATTCCTGATTGATTGTTGTCATCTTGGTGGATTATTGAGTTAGCAGTGAACATGATAGGCTTACTACAGCATGCACACACACACACACACACACACGCACACACACACAGCCCTTCATGCCTGTACACTCCGTTAATTCAATGGCTGGTGGAAATATTTCAGGGTCCGTGTGTGTAAAAGTGTGTGTGTGTGTAAAAGTGTGTGTGTGTGTATGTGTGTGTGTGTGTGTGTGTGTGTGTGTTTGAATAATAGTGAGTGTCAGACAAAAAGAGGGAAGAAGACAAAAGATATTTCACAATTAACATAAATACTTCACTGACTTTGTTGAATTGGAAAAGAAGAAAATATAAGATAGCTGTCTGTTGGTCAGTACTTCATATTGTGTATAAATGTAGGTGTATAGACCAAACGCATGTCTATAGTAGAACAAGTAATGATATTTGCCAAATTCATGCCTACGCTGCGTTATTTTGTCCGTTGATGGAGCAGCTACAATGTTAGCATAGCCTAGCATCGAACTCCATTTAGAAAACAAGCATTTTAAAAGCTGTTCTTTTTTTAAGAATCAGCTGTATTCATTGTGTAGTTACTTCGGCATCCTTCTTGTCAGTTTTTACAATAAAAAAACAGCCAAATCGGTTATATTTTGGGTTCATACCGCCGCAGTGAACCAACATGACGTCATGTACCCCAACCCGTCTGTGAACACCTGCAAAGCAGCACTCAGGGTTTTTATCCCACCTTGGTGGATGAAACGTTGGTGTCTACACGGAGGTAAGCTCCTCCCCTCCGGCACCTCCGGCCAGAGTGACGCCAATAAACACAAATGACCCTAAACACAAGGTGTGAACACAGCATTAGGTTTATTTTTATTATTATTGCAATGGAAACAAAGAACAACACCGAGTACGTCCCAGATCAGACCCGAAGGCTATTGGCAGCCAAATAGAACAAAAGCTGTTTAACAGAGCCTTTGGAAATCTTATCTTTTCTTTCTCCCCCCACCCACCAGGATTACCAGAGGACATTCTGAGAGCTCAAGATGAGGAGATAAACTGCACCTTATCCTCTTTCTGATATCCCGTGGTGGGAGATACACTTGACAAATAGCTCCGTGCTCATCTTCTCTTTTGGATTTAAAAAAAACAAACAAAATACAGCTTTCGGTCTTCAGGTGGTCTGTTGGTCTGTGGTCTATTTCCTCATTTATATCATCACAACAAAATGGATTCGGATCAAGACACTTGAGTATTGGAAATATTACTCCATGAAATGCTGAGGAATTATCTCAAAACAAAGCTGATTAATAACTCCAGAAATGAAAAAAAAAAAGAAAAAAGGGGGTCAGTCCCGTTAGCTTGCCAACCAATGCATCTGCTCCTCTCTTCGTCCTCATCTTCGTCCTCGTACTCGTCTTCCTCCTCGTCTTCCTCCTGCACTGTTTTTATTGAGCGCTCAGTCTTTGACCGTGACCCAGAGCTGACCAGAAGACGTATGACTGGTTTGACTCGTTTCCCTCCAGACTCCAGAGGTCACCAGGAGGGCGGGAGCTCTGTCGCTACGTGTTAGCATGCGTCGCTATGTGTTAGCATGCGTCGCTTGGGATTTTCTCTGCATTTTTCTCTCATCTGGCCGATTTATCTGGGGGTTTTTTTTCCGGGGCCATCGTTTTTTCTTCATAATAATCTCCCCATCCATCTCAATTTTGCTTCCCGCCCATTATTCTTTTTCCCCTCCTCCATTAGCGTGAAGGCGTTATCTTCCGTTAGCTTCTTCCTCGACTCTTTGGCACAGAGGTCGCAGGTCGTTCACCGCGACCCGTTTGCGTCGCTGTTATTTGCCTCTGTGTTCGTCTTTAATTATCACTCAGCATTTTATCATCTCCACACACACACACACACACACACACACACACACACACACACACACACACACACACACACACACACACACACGCCTGTCACAATGTCTCATCGGGTTGCTGGTAACATTTCCATTACATTAGGAGGAGCAGCCGCCGCTGTGTGTCGAGTGTGTCTGTGTGTGTGTGTGTGTGTGTGTGTGTGTGTGTGTGTGTGTGTGTGTGTGTGTGTGTGTGTGTGTGTGTGTGTGTGTGTGTGTGTGTGTGTGTGTGTGTGTGTGTGTGAGAATGTGCTCGATGGTGCGTTCTTATCATTGCGGCAGAGACGAGATTCCTCCCTCCCTCATCCATCTTCAAGCGCTTGGCTGGAAATGACATGTCGACACACCACGAAACACATCGTCGCTTGAGACACACAAACACACACACACACACACACACACACACACACACACACACACACACACACACTGGGAATGGAAGGGAATTGTATTGCCGATGGAATTCTAGTTAAATGGTACTGTGCCCCCCTGTACCCTCGACACATACACACACAAACAAACACACAATGCCATGCTAATTGAGTTGATGCAAATAGGGACTGGGTTAACTCTGCCTCTTGCACGTGAATGTGCATGCATGCACCTTGTTTTCTGAGCACATATTTCAATAAGCGCCTCAGCGCGCTGCAGCGGTGTTATTAAGCCTCCCATAAAGTTCTCCTCGTTCCTGGAGGCCGTTGGCAGGAAGGTCGGAAAACATAGCGAGAGCTCCTCTTTAGGCCCAGCAGGAGGGCTGCGTCCATAAATCTGTCACTGCGTATGCTTTTTAAAAAAAATTTTAAACTTCCCGTCTTCACCTTCCGGCGCTCCCTCAGTCGGAGGCCGAACACTCGAGCTGTTCTCGCCCCGCGATTGTTGGTCAATCGCCGGGAGGTAAATCATTTATTCTCCGCAATAAAACTACGTGACCAAGTTGCCCGTGTGTGTGTGTGTGTGTGTAGGCTGACTCTTTTATTTATTTTACTTCTTATGCCGTGTTCACACCAAAAGAGTTGTGAATTTTCGCCACGTTTTTTCGCCTGATTTTACTCGCTCGACTTTATGTGAGTAGCCCTAATAACCCTAACCCCTAATCCTATTTATTGTTTGAGTTGTGTTTAGAGGTTGTACATCGCGATTATATATTAGTGTAGCCCTGATTTTTATGTTTAATTTGATACCTAACATGTTGGTTTTTTTTGGAAGGGGGGGGGATTTATACCATGATTTTTTTCTTGATTTTCCTGATATAAAAGGGTCCCCCGATTGGGAGACCCTAGGGCTTAACAGGTTAATTCACTTTTCCGCTTTTTTTACTAAAATTTTCCGCAACCATTCGCATCTGTGCATTGACTTAACATGTAATCTACTCGCACGAATATTTCGCAACTCTTTTGGTGTGAACACGGCATCAGGGCTGCACCGTGTAGCTTTGTAGCGCTTGTCTTAGTTTGGGCGGCTGTGGCTCACGGTAGAGCGGCCATCCTCCGACCGAAAGGTTCAAGGTTCGATTCCTGGTCTCTCCATAGCTTGCATGTTGAAGACATTGAACCAGTTGCTCCCTGGAAGGTTAAATGCAGAGACTAAATGTCATTTATGTAATAATGCAATAACTCTCTCCCTCTCTCTCTCCCTCCAGGTGTTGGCTTTAGAGAGACAGGTCTTTGACTTCCTGGGTTACCAGTGGGCCCCGATCCTCGCCAACTTCTTCCACATCATCCTGGTCATCCTCGGCCTCTTCGGCACCATCCAGTACCGGCCGCGCTACATCGTGGTGGTGAGAGCTCGTCACATCATCATCATCATCCTCGTCTTCATCCCTCTGCCCCCGTGTCGCTCCTCTTCGCATCGCTTCTCATTAGATTGGACGTGTTGCCTTTTTCTTCTCCTCCTTGATTGCAAAATGTTCCTCGCTCTCTTGTGCATTTTCCGACATCCTTAAATCACTCTAATCCCGAGGTAATTAGGGCTAATTAAAGGGGGTGTTGGGAAGGGGGGGGGGAGGGGCTAAGAAGCTCACCAGATTTATGGTCTGTCGGGTTTCTGGACAGAGAAGGTCATTCTTTGAAACACGTGCCGCCCGTTGTTGCTTCATCCCTTTTGTTCGGAGCCAGTGTTAATCTTCGTAAACGCGCTTTTCTTTTTTACGCACTTCATTTTTACTCCGTAACGTTCTGCATGAAATAAAAAAAAAATCTTTTTTTTGCAGCATTAGTGGAAGCACAGATGGTGAAGTCAATGAAAAAAGAGCAGAAGAAGAGGGGGAATGCAGACAGACGGGACATAAACGAGGGCTGACGGGGGTTTCATGATCCGACATGTGTGTTTTTTTATGTTTTCACCTGAAGGAGCTTCTCGCCTGACGTTCAGAGGATTTCACCACCTTTTACAGTGACGTGTCTCTGTGTCTGTCAGCAGCTGTCTGACTGTACAATCTTTCATAAACGTCGTCGTGAACTCCATTCAGCCTCGACTGTTAAATAAATGCGATGTTCCCTCGGGGGCTCAAATAAACCTGCTGAACTCACCGGCAAAAAAAAGACTTGTATGGATGTGAGGATCCGTGTGTTCGAGGGCGATGTTCGTTCATTCAGCTTTTTATTCAGTAGCTGGTCTGTTTTCTGTGCAGCTCATCCGTCTGTGTCTGTTTGCCCTGCAGTACACGGTGTGGGCCGCTCTGTGGGTGGCCTGGAACGTCTTCATCATCTGCTTCTACCTGGACGTGGGAGGCCTTTCCAAGGTGAGAATCTCTCCACAAAAGAGTCTGATTTATATCCCGTGTGTTCAAGAGTCGGGTCACTTGAAACTAGAGATTGAGACATAAACTCATGTTTACAATGTTTACTGAGCGAATAAATCAAGAGAAGTAGAGTCATTTATATAGACTTCTATACAACCAGAGGAGTCACCCCTGGTGGTCAGGAGAGAGAATGCAGCGTTAACACATGAAGCATAGACTTCTATACAAACAGAGGAGTCGCCCCCTGGTGGTCAGGAGAGAGAATGCAGCGTTAACACATGAAGCATAGACTTCCATACAACCAGAGGAGGTCGCCCCCTGGTGGTCAGGAGAGAGAATACAGTGCTAACACATGAAGCATATACTTCTATACAACCAGAGGAGTCACCCCCCCGGTGGCAGGAGAGAGAATGCAGCTTTAACACATGAAGCATGTACTTCTATACAACCAGAGGAGTCACCCCTGGTGGTGGTCAGGTGAGAGAATGCAGCATTAACACATGAAGCATAGACTTCTATACAACCAGAGGAGTCACCCCCTGATGGTCAGGTGAGAGAATGCAGCTTTAACACATGAAGCATATACTTCTATACAACTAGAGGAGTCGCCCCCCCTGGTGGCAGGAGATAGAATGCAGCTTTAACACATGAAGTATATACTTCTATACAACCAGAGGAGTCACACCCTGGTGGTCAGTAGAGAGAATGCAGCTTTAAGACATGAAGCATATACTTCTATACAACCAGAGGAGTCGACCCCTGGTGGTCAGGAGAGAGAATGCTTTAAGACACTTCAGCTTCACTCGGCAGAACCGATGTTTGCCACCTAAATGAAACGCTGGTATTCATTGGAGATAAGCTCCTCCTCCTCTCCGGCGCGTCTAGCTAGAGACGCCAAAGAACACTTTTTGATCCCGGGTGTAAAGCGTGTATATATATATATATATATATATATATATA
The DNA here is from genome assembly GCF_910589615.1 of Taurulus bubalis. NCBI lineage: Eukaryota > Metazoa > Chordata > Actinopteri > Perciformes > Cottidae > Taurulus > Taurulus bubalis. The sequence goes on from NC_136599.1 coordinate 3,639,690, forward strand.
TATATATATATATATATATATATATATATATATATATATATATATTGAAGGGATTGGAATCTCCTCTCCAGGATATTCCTCGGGTGTTCAAGAATTGACAGTACAGGTTATATTACAATCAAGATTATTTATTTAAGCCATTATTACACACATACATGAAATGCATACCTAATACAAGGCCTTGGACTCAGCTCCCCTGATGGTCTGCTCTGCATACAGTCTGCACACAGTCAGCACACCCCCAGAATGAGAGTGGGCCTCGTTCTCTAAGAACAATGGATATTTATGCCATTTCTGTGAGACACCTCCTTATCTGACTTTCATATTTGTCTCAGTCTTAGTAGCGAAAAAGGGAGCTGAGTCCGTCTGTAATTCAGACATCTAAAGGTCACAAGGGTGAGCCACACTGAGCACAAAGGCGGAACCTCCCACACACGACAGGAGCCAGACAACCGTCCCTATGCCAGACCGATAACGGCCAAAAGCAAGCTTTATGTGTTAATATGCGGTAGCAAGGGCATATAAGGCCACAGCGGCCTCTTTCTAATCTGTTTAGCCAAGGTCAACAGCGACTGAGAACTCGACCAGTTGTGGCTTCTCAGCTTCGAGACATTCAATTCTCTTATATATTCTCTTCTCATTCAATTCTCTTATATATATATATATATATATATATATATATATATATATATATATATATATATATATATACATGCCCTGGTGTGAAAAACACATGCAGCCCAAATACACACAATTACAATGTAATGAATGCGTAACAGCCATCTAGAATGAATCCTACACCAAACTATAAATTACTCCCTAACCTTTAGGAATCTGCAACACACACACACACACACACACACACACACACACACACACACACACACACACACACACACACACACACAACAGAGATGTTTAAATGTGGCCCCGGCGCTCATTTTTTAAAAATACTTTGCGTGCTTCATCTCTGCTGACCGTCGCCTCCCCGCTGAGTCTCAAGTGGAAGCTCACGACTTAACAGGTAAATAATCTGGAAGAGGAAAAACAAAAAACACCCCTCCCCGGCCACCACACACACACACACACACACACACACACACACACACACACACACACACACACACACACACACACACACACACACACACACTCTTGTAAATCTTTGTGGGCTCCCCTGTGGTTCCTGAGTGCAGCTCGGATGCGTATTCATCCAGACAAAGAGAAGTGTTTGGGTGGTCACCTCTCCACCTGTAAACGAATGTGCCCTCCCTCCTCCTGACATCTTGTCTCCTCACTGCTCCTTTGATCTGTATTTTTTGTAATTTATTCTGCATATTTTGCAAGTTTCATCTCTCTCTCTCTCTCCTCCACCCCTCCCCCTCTCCTCTTCTGGCTTCTGATGGGTATCTTGCCCGATTGCCGGCCTGACCATTGAGAATAATGAATTCACGTCGACAACGTTCATCTCACACCGGTTCACGCGGCCAGAATGAATCTCAGAAACACCTTTTCCCCCCAAGCTCTGGAGACTCTGCCATTGTGTGATAGACCACGGCTCTGTCAAGTGTGTCCGTCTCTCCCTGTGTGTGTGTGTGTGTGTGTGTGTTGGTGGCGTGTTGAATAATGAGGCTTGTAGGGGCCAGCTGCTTGGGGCCGAGGCTGGGCATTAACCCGACAGATGGAGCCAGCCTGGGCTCCCAGCTCTGCATATGGTGGCCAGGAGGAGAGACGGCTAATGGAGCGTACACACACACACACACACACACACAAACACACACACAAACACACAGCACATTCAACGCATGCACGACTGAACTTGGCACACAGCTTCCTGAGAGGTCCCCAACATATTTGATCACAAAATCGAGTCAGCTAATTCTGTTCGGCTAGCCTTGACCGATGTTGACGGGGCTGTTCTGGAAGGTGTGTGTGTGTGTGTGTGTGTGTGTGTGTGTGTGTGTGTGTGTGCCACATGCTCTATCACCTCCTATTGATCCCTTAGCCCCTCCCCCACGGTGCAGACAGACTGACAGACAGAGCCCTGCTTCTCTACACACCTCTGTGTTAAAGACACTGCAGGTGAACCGGGTACAATAACATGTCCCATGAAACAAGGTGATTACTGACAGAAAGACAGTTAGTATTTGGATTGCAAGCTTTCTCAAATTGTGCGTTTAAATACACAAATGAGGGGTTTTGTTATCAAAAAATTGCTGATTTTCATACATTTCCAAATCAGAAATCTGACCATTGACCGTTTCATGTTGGTGAAATATTCAACAACATGAAACTGGAGGTTGCCGCCTGATGAACACAATATTCAAAGTGGTGCTTTTACATGATTCTTTGTGGAGAAACAGGCCATTTTACAGGCTGTCGATTAAATTAACTATACAATAAATTAACTTATTAGTCGTTAAACTTGTTTGAGCCTTAGTCGACTGAGGATTTCTTTAGACGAGGATGGTCCGAATATTTATGTTTGTCAGACCGCTTTTTGAATGCAAAAAACTACATAAAACGGTGACATGAACAATAGTTATCTTCACATATAAATGAAGTTTTTGGAGTGGTTCCAGTAATAGCATTGACTTTTGTTAAAGCAAATACTTTGAGCAGCATCAGTGGACTAACCTTGAATCTATGATATGGAGGGATTGATTTGTGCTTTTGGGTGCGAGGGAGCAGAACAATAACACTCTTGACAATAAGTTGCCAAAAGCCTCGATATCGACTGGTGACGTGCTGCAGAGTACTCCGGCTCGGACAGAGATGGTTTCCCTGGCTCGCGGGCCCAATCAATGGCATCTGTCAAGTCATTAGTCTTCACAAACCTACCTATTGACCTCCAGCCGCCCTTGTTTTTGCGGCGGCGCGAGCGAACGTCCGCATGACAGAGATGGAAGATAGAGACGGAGGGGTGAGGATGAGAAATCAACGTGAAGACGGAGAGTGAAGCCTTACCTCTGGTGGCGATACCAGCGTGTTGCCGATGTGTTGACGGGGGTTGATAGGAATCAGAGATGTTTCCTGACAGTGCTCGGCCCTGTTAATAATGCATGTCTTGTCACCGGGGGGCAGACACGGGGTTAGATGGCTGCATTGGGGTATTGATTGGTGCGAGCGTCTGTATGCGTGGGCTCATGTGGCTGTGGGCAGATTGAACATCGCCATGTGCACAAGAGCTTGTTATGTATTAAAAGGCTGGATCTGAGAGTGGCACTGATATGGGGTTCAGCTAAAGAAGTTATGAAATTTTGCCCTAGAAAGTTTGTTCGAACATTTCTCTTGGGCTTTAGGCATCAATCTTCAGTTAAAACCAGGCGGCAACCTCCAGTTCTGATAAAGGGAAGCCAATAAAAAAATGTCTTCAACCTTAAATCAGGAGGTGACTCCTCTGGTTGTATAGAAGACTATGATTCATGTGTTAAAGCTGCATTCTCTCTCCTGACCACCAGGGGGCGACCTCCTCTGGTTGTATAGAAGTCTATGCTTCATGTGTTAAAGCTGCATTCTCTCTACTGACCAGCAGGGTGTGACTCCTCTGGTTGTATAGAAGTCTATGCTTCATGTGTTAAAGCTGCATTCTCTCTCCTGGCCACCAGGGTGCGACTCCTCTGGTTGTATAGAAGTATATGCTTCATGTGTTAAAGCTGAATTCTCTCTCCTGACCTCCTCTGTTGTATAGAAGTATATGCTTCATGTGTTAAATCTGCATTCTCTCTCCTGACCACCAGGGGGCGACTCCTCTGGTTGTATAGAAGTCTATATAAATGACTCTACTTCTCTTGATGTATTCCCTCAGTAAACATTGTAAACATGAGTTTATGTCTCAATCTCTAGTTTCAAGTCTTCTTCAATACAGCATGATGTTCATTTAGTAAATTATGGTCATTTAGAGTCATTTAGAGACCATAAAGCAGGGGATGATTTAGGGGCAGGGCTACAAGGTGATTGACAGGTCTCCATCAGAGTCCAATCTAAATACTGTCCCTTCCGTTGCTGAACTCAAGGCTTCACAACCGCAGTCCTTAAACCAATGAGTTACGCCACGACGACTACCTCCACTTCTCTTATGCAGTCTGTGAGTCGAACTATTAAAAGACTGGTTCCTCCCAATTATGAGAAATAAAATCTATTACATACCTCCACTGGTGGCTCGCCATGCAGATATTTTTAGTTTTATTCGCCCTGGTTTTTCAGTCTCTCTACCACAATACAGTTGAGGAGGATAGACTGAAGAGAAATACCCAACAGCTAAATGTCTTTCCTGAAACAATGTCCCCGTTACTCGGAACCACAGAACACACTGTCGACAGTTTTCAGAGGGCTTATTTATTCACTCGGAAAGGAGTCCTAAAGAAAACTGTTGACTGTGACGTCTGAGGATTAGGAACCGGCACATTGAGTAAGGGAAAGACACATCGCTGCTTGGACTTAAATGTCATTTTTTAAACCTTAAAGCACAACAACTACAATTCCTTTCAGCTCAGTTGCATGGGGGCGAGCGCACTTTAAAAACCAGCCTATTTTTAGGCCTGTGCTCAAAAATGTCATACCCAAACTAAAAAGGGTGTATCTCTGCAACCACTAGGGCTGTTTGAAAAATTCGGGTGTAATAATAAAAGGTACACATGTGAGATTTTGTTCAGATGTGTAAATATCAGTCTATATGTTACTGGTTAAGAGTAAATGAAGATGACACACAGAAAAAAAAATCATTTTCAGGATAATTATTTCTTTGAAATGATGCAGCTGTAAGGTCCAACTCTAACCCAAATCATAGCTCAATATGTGAACATTCTCTAACCCAAATCATACACAATATGTGAACATTCTCTAACCCAAATCATAGCTCAATGTGTGAACATTCTCTAACCCAAATCATAGCTCAATGTGTGAACATTCTCTAACCGAAATCATACACAATGTGTGAACATTCTCTAACCCAAATCATAGCTCAATATGTGAACATTCTCTAACCCAAATCATACACAATGTGTGAACATTCTCTAACCCAAATCATAGCTCAATGTGTGAACATTCTCTAACCCAAATCATAGCTCAATGTGTGAACATTCTCTAACCCAAATCATAGCTCAATGTGTGAACATTCTCTAACCCAAATCATACACAATGTGTGAACATTCTCTAACCCAAATCATAGCTCAATATGTGAACATTCTCTAACCCAAATCATAGCTCAATATGTGAACATTCTCTAACCCAAATCATAGCTCAATGTGTGAACATTCTCTAACCCAAATCATAGCTCAATGTGTGAACATTCTCTAACCCAAATCATAACACAATATGTGAACATTCTCTCTGCAAAGGTTGACTTTGATAAAGTGAAGCAGAACAAAGTTAGAGAGTGTTTAGAACAGAGAACATTCAGACGAGGTCTTCAACATTTGCATTGGGGCACATTCATGACATTTGAATTTTCTCATGTACCAAACCATATATTTCACTTGTATATTACTTATGGTGTTCAATGCATCCAAATACAGCAGTTTTGGGCATTTTTTTCATAAAACAAGCTATGATTTACAGTTTTATATAACAATCGCTCAAACTGCCCGCCCTTAGGGGGGGATTGGTTTTGAATTAAAGACGGCGGAGCCTCTAGGAGCGAAGGTCTATATTTCCGGGATTCTGGTATCACCAGCGGATAAATCAGGGCCGAGACTTCCTTTACCGTCCGATACGCACATTGAGATGCGAGGCTGAAGTTGAGGTGACGACAGGATTCAGTTTACGAGCTAATTATGAACCAATTAAAAAAGCTACACCATCGTCAAATGTTTGTCTCTCCACACAGACACTCTACACGGACTACAAACAGGAAGCAGAACCAGAATCTTCTCCTTTTAGCCTCCAAATACTGCATATGAATGCAGAATCTGTTTGTGCATGAAGCATTATGTTTTATGTATTGTTGATTATGATTTAGTGTCTAATTAAAGATAAACCCTCTACCCCTCGCCCTGGTTTTCATCTCATGAAGAATAAATGTAATAAGTAATAAGTAATGAATAGAGGCCGAGGTAACAAAGTCGCTCTCCTTCCAGGACAGCGACCTGCTGACGTTCAACATCTCCGCCCATCACTCGTGGTGGAGCGAGCACGGGCCGGGCTGCGTGAGGAGGGAGATGCCGGAGGCCCCGGGGGTCCGCACCACGGAGAGCCACTCCTACATCACCGTCATGGGCTGCCTCATGGACTACCAGTACATCGAGGTCGTGCACAGCGGCACGCAGATCCTCCTCGCCGTGAGTACACAGGCTCCTTCGTCGTCATTATTCACATTCATGTTACGGGAACTCATTATGTCACGCACTTGACCTCGCTGGCGTGAAAACAGGGTGATGGAAAGGAAGGTGATGGCTTGTTTTCCCTTGGAGCCCTTTCTCCTCTATGTGCTTCCACGGCGGCCTGTTATTTCTTGTCTAAGCTCCGCCTCCCTCTTCCTCTGCTCCGGTCACAGAATGAAAAATTGATCTGTTGTTTTTTCTGGCGGAGGCTCCGACCTGCCAGCTGCTAACAGGTTACTCAAACACTGGAAGGACTGTTATTGTCCTCTTTACACAGCACTTTATGCGCACATCCTGCCAGCGTGCACACACACACACACACACACACACACACACACACACACACACACACACACACACATGTATGACTGACTAACCCACAGGTTGGACGGAGTCCAGGACGTTTTTTGGTTGCCAGCACAGACATGCACACTGCACACATTTACTCACAGTACTCTGGCTCCATTGCAATAACACGTCCAGAGCTAATGCACTGCAATGGGGTTCAGGCTTCCCTCTATTATAATAATAATATCACGTGATATAATCATGGTGAAGTGGTGACATTCTGGACAGACGTGGATGTAAACTGTAACTTGACGGGTTGACGGAGGCATACAACTGCCTGGCGATAAATATATGCATTAATGTTCAATAATAATAAGGAATTTCCCTTGTCAGTGTAGTCTCTCTCTCTCTCTCTCTCTCTCTCTGTCCTCCCATGTCTTCTCTTTGTTCTTTCGCTGTGAAGTAAAACAATATAGTGTGAGCAAAACTTCTCCGGTGAGATGGAGGAGGACAAGTAAGAGAGGAGGAGGAGGAGGAGGAGGAGGAGGAGGAGGAGAAGAGAAGAAGAAGAAGAGAAGAAAAAGAAGAAAAAGAAGAGACTAAGAAGAAGAGACGAAGAAGAAGAAGAGACAAAGAATAGAAGAAGAAGAATAATGGACAAAGAAGAAGAGAAGAAGAAGAATGGACAAAGAAGAAGAGACGGAGAAGAAGAAGAAGAAGAAAAGACAAAGAAGAGATGAAGAAGAAGAGAAGAAGAAGAAGAGAATAAGAAGAGAATAAGAAGAGACAAAGAAGAAGAGATATAGAAGAGAAAAGAAGAAGAATGGACGAAGAAGAGATGAAGAAGAAGAGACGAAGAAGAAGAAGAGACAAAGAAGAGAAGAAGAAGAAGAGTTGAAGAAGTAGAAGAAAAAGAAGGAGAGACGAAGAAGAAGAAGAAGAAGAAGAAGAAGAAGAAGAAGAAGAAGAAGAAGAAGAAGAAGGAGTAGTTTGACCCAAAGCACTCATACAGCTCGTCTCATGCGCTTGTCGGCGGTATAAAAAGGGCAGAAAGCAAACGCACAACATCTGGCAGCAGCGACAACAAGCTGAACAACGAGGAGCTGAACAACGAGGAGCTGAACAACGAGCTGAACAACGAGCTGAACAACGAGCTGAACAACGTAACAGCTGGTCGTCGAGGCCGACGCCGGTTGAGGGATGAGGTCATAGCGGCGGTGAGGACATCGGGGAAGGACACGTCACGGCCGATGAAGCTCTGTCTACCCGCCGGAATAAAGCTGCTGCGAGGTGCAGGAAAAGAGCCTAATATTATATAATATACATGAGTTGCAACATGCTGTGCAAAATCTGATCTTTTCAGACTTGACCGCCACAAACAGGTCACCGATAAAAAAACACGATTTACATGTCTGAGGATTTTCTTTTATTATGCTTTTTGATGGAAGTATTTTTGCAGACAAATCACGTTGCCTGCAGGATTTTTAACCTTTCCTCTGTTTGCGGTGTAATAAATACTGAGCCTCTTCTTTAACGGGGATAATTAGGATTCCTCCTCGGCATCATGGGGGTTTGCTTCGTGGCGTTTTTTTTTCCGGTTACACTCGTGGTCTTCTCGCTCAAAAGGTCTCTGCAACGTTTCAGGGGTATGAAAAAAAAACTAATAAACGTAGCGGTGTTGTTGGAGTCTCATTCTTACCGTCTAATCTTGAATCTTAACGCTCACCTGGGAGAGAGAGCGGTGGATGCAGTTAACGACACGGCACATTATAAAACCATGAGCGGCGCCGGGTCGCACCACTCCTCCCATCGGCCCCCGAGGAGGAGCGGTAATGAAGCGGCTGACCTCGCATCCCAGCCTGACGGTACCTCATTAGCCCGCTGCACTTTAGGCGGGGAATTGGTTTATTCCTTCGACCTCACATGGACTTCTCCTCCTCCACAGGAGACGGCAACACTTTTTTATTTTTTTTGGCCTCCATTTTTCATCGGTATTGTCCGACCGAGCGTGCGGCGGCATGTCCGTGGGAACGAGTCCCTAAAGGAGCTGAAACCCACTTCCCCCACGTTGCACCTTCACTTCCTCTCCGGGCTAAAAGCGGAGCGCTGCTTAGGAAAAGAGAGTCCTTTGAGACGTCCACTCTTGTTTCCATTTGTCCCTTTCTTCTTCGTCTCCGGCGGCACCGAGGGAAAGGCATGAGTTCACGGAGTGAAAAGGAGATAATAAGAAGAAAGTGGGGAGTCCCTTTGTCTTTGTTCAAGGGTTGTTTTTTTTTCAAGGTCACCGCGAGAGGCCATTAAATATTTAGGTTGGACTCCAGAGAGCGTGTTTCATTAGGGTGAAAAATCGTGGACCCATCAGGCAGTGATGGAGGGCGTCGCTATCCGTCATCCAGCTGCTCGGATCCAGCGTTAGGGGGAAGTCAGCCCTGTGTTGTTGGCTACAGGCTGCGCTCAGTCAGAGAGGAACTCAGAGGTTTAAAGGATGAAGCGGAGGCAACCTCTTCAACTGGGATGATGCATTATTCATTCATTCAGGAACAGCCTGCGCCTTTTTATCTTCTTCGGCCCGCGTGTTGTTGTTGAAGGGTTTCTTTTTAGGACTCGGAGCGGCCGGAGGCTCCGAGTGTTTTCAGGTCGTCCGTCGCTTCGTTTCGTTCATCCGACCCAGTTTCTCACCAACGTCCGGAGGGGACGTCTTAGCTGGACTTCATGGTCACAGGTCACTTCGTCCCATAACTCAATAATTCAGGTGCAAATATTACACAATATGAACTGGTGACATTGTGCACTGACGTGGGTGCAGAGTGTAACTTTTATGGTTGACGGAGGCATTAAAACATAACAATAATCATAATAAGGAATTTCCGCAAGAGCCTCCACACACACACACACACACGCGCTTCTCTGTCCTCCCATGCTCTTGTCCTCTTTTGGCTCCTGTGCGACGTCTTTGCTGTTAAATAAAACAGTCGAGAGGAAGACAACTACAAGAGAAGAAGAAGAGGAAACATTGCGCAAGATGTGATGCTCAGTGTACATCTGTGTAGACATAACTCTCACACACTAAAGGGAGCAGCGAGAGATGTCGGGGGGGAGGGGGGGGTTGTCAGAGTTGCTGAGCTACTCATACCCCCCCCCCCCCCACACACACACACACACACACACACACACACACACACACAGATTTATCATTTAGCGTAGGTTATTGCTGCCACAGGCGATGCTTTCTCTCTATTCCCTGGGAGCCTGCATTGGGAGGATGGTGTGGTTTAGTCGGTGATGGGAGGAGCGTCATTCTCTCGCTCCATTGCTCATTTCCTTTTATTTTATTTTGTTATTGTTTCATCTATTTCCCTCTCTCCTGTCTCCTCTTCTTGCCCACATCTCACACCACTTGACCCTGCGTGTCAATCAAACTCGCCCAGCGACGCGTCTCTCACTCGCTGCCACTTATTTCTCTGGAGATTCATCGCGTGTGTGCGTGTGCGTGTGCGTGTGTGTGTGTGTGTCTGTGCAAGTGGGGAGGATCTTTGAAGTGATTCCTATTTGAAGTTGCAGTAATTTGTCCGGAATCAGTATAAAGAAGAAGAAGAAGAAGAAAAAAAGATGGCCGCACGCTGTCTGGTGTAGTAACAGCGTTAAGCGCCTCTGCAACACGTCAGCGCTGACATCGCATCACAACTGCTCTGTGAGCTTCGCAGCATCTGCTTCAAAGCATTATGAGGATTAAAAGACGTGATGATGATGCAGTCAGCAGTTATTACGGCCGGCGGCTGCTGCCAAAAACACAGAGAGAAGAGAAAGACCAGCGGAGAGGATCGGCCTCCAGCGGGCCACGGAATTTATATATATTTATTTATATATATATCTATATATATATATATATAAATATATATCGGGCTACTTGCAGTTCATCGTCTAAACACAGCTGCCCGCCATTGCACTTCAAAGGCTGTCTCCACCAAGAGCTTTAATTCTTAATCTGTTGTTTTTAGGGACATGGATTTTTGCTCAGATTAGTTTTACTCTAATATTTGGTCTCTTTAAAGAAGAAATGGGAACAGACGGAAACATAGAAGTGACGAACATGCAACAATAGAGAAGTAAAACTTCTCCAGCGGCACGTTTGTGCTTGTTTTGTTTGCTTTGTCTTTCCATTTTTTTGTTTTGTTTGGTTGTCTCTGTCTCTTGTCCTCAGTGTAAAGCGTCTTTGAGTATCTAATAAAGCGCTATATAAGTTTGAATTATTATTATTATTGACATGCCTGATTCACCTCCTGTCCTCATTTTGGGGCGGTTTCAATTAGAAAAAGTCGTGGCTGTCACCTGGTACTACCCTGTACTATATGTACTATATGTACTATACTCACTATACTGTACTACACTCACTATACTGCACTATACTCACTATACTGTACTATACTGTACTATACTCACTATAATGTACTCTACTCACTATACTCACAATATTGTACTATACTGTACTATACTCACTATACTCACAATACTGTACTATACTCACTATACTGTACTATAGTCACTATACACACTATATTTTACTATACTCACGATACTGTACTATACTCACTATACTGTACTATACTCACTATACTCACTATACTGTACTATACTCACTATACTGTACTATACTCACTATACTGTACAATACTCACGATACTGTACTATACTTACTATACTGTACTATACTCACTATACTGTACTATACTCACTATACTCACTATACTGTACTATACTCACGATACTGTACTATACTCACTATACTGTACTATACTCACTATACTCACTATACTGTACTATACTCACGATACTGTACTATACTCACTATACTGTACTATAGTCACTATACTGTACTATACTCACTATACTCACTATACTGTACTATAGTCACTATACTGTACTATACTCACTATACTCACTATACTGTACTATACTCACGATACTGTACAATACTCACTATACTGTACTATACTCACTATACTCACTATACTGTACTATACTCACGATACTGTACTATACTCACTATACTGTACTATAGTCACTATACTGTACTATACTCACTATACTCACTATACTGTAATATACTCACTATACTGTACTATACTCACTATACTCACTATACTATACTATACTCACGATACTGTACTATACTCACTATACTGTACTATACTCACTATACTAGAAGGTGTAATTGAAACACTGCGTTCCACCGGTTGGAGGGTGGGAATCCTCCTGCACAATAACCAGCTATTTACCGTCGATATTTGTTTATTCACTTGACCCACATTTAAACAATAAAATCAGTCTGCAAAACGTCTCCATGCGATTGACAGCATGCAGACGTTGCTCTGTCTGGTTGGTGATACCGACAACGAGGTGCTGCTCTCTGCAGGGAAACCAAACACAGGGAGTCAGACATCTGAAATCTTGCTGCACAAGACGAACAAGCAGTGTTTTCTGTCCTCACGCAGCTTTGTATTCCTGCGTGTGCAGCCTCTCGTGTGTGTTGTGTTTTTATTTTTACATCGGCATGCTGTTATTTGATGTGGAGGATGCAAATCAGCCCCACAGAGACGCTGTAGAGCCCATGTGGTCCCATTAGCCGTATAGATCTGTGTGTGTGTGTGTGTGTGTGTGTGTGTGTGTGTGTGTGTGTGTGTGTGTGTGTGTGTGTGTGTGTGGTTGGGGGTTCAGGTGGATGAGATCTCGGCAGTCCCTTTCCCATCACGTCATTAAACATGCAGCTGCTCACGCGCACGTCTGATTTTCTGCAGAAAGTCCTGTGTAATTAACCCACAAGACATCTGCACCACCCCTCTTCCTCTCTCTCGCTCTGCTCCTCCTCTTCCTCCTCTCCCATGTGATGTACTTTACCTACAAATTCCTTTCATCATAGCGAACCCGGTGAATTTCCTCCTGACGCTGAGCCGCAATCAATAGTGTGTTAATTAGCTCGTAGATCGACTCAGATATCCGTCACTGCACACACACACACACACACACACACACACACACACACACACACACACACACACACATACACATACACACACACACACACGCGTATGTGTGTGGATAGGCGAGTCGTCTGGAGAAATTCATATGGACAGACAGATGTAGGGCTGCAACCAACGATTATTATCATTATTGATTCATTATTTTTTTCAACTCCTGGATTAGGACCCTAAATGTCTGAAAATACTGTAAAGAATGCCATCAAGAACGTTTGAATCTTCACATTGATTGTAAAAAGAGATTTGTATTTTTTTCACCATAATATGAGATCCCGTGACTCTTCCCCCAGGCTTTCATTTTCAATTCATGACTTTCACGTTCAGTTTGTGCGTTTCAGATAGCTGCGGTAGTGCTACAATTCATTTTCACATTCATAATCTGTGTGTTTTTTTACTAGCCTTTACTAGCCTGTTTCCACACAGCTTCACTTTCAGTAACACACAGTAACACAAAGAGTAACGTTGCAGTTGTCACAGGAGAGTTTCCCACTCAATTAATGTCAACCAATGACTATTTCATGTACCGTAAAAGTCGGGTTACAAGCCGCTCCTACCTCCGGTCAGTGTCTCGCTGTAGCAAGCTAGGAGCAGCGCTAGCGCTACTGCTAGCTCCTCGCTGCTGCTGCTAGCTCCTCGCTGTTACTGCTAGCTCCTCGCTGCTGCTGCTACTGCCCGCGTCCCCTCTGCCTAAGTCGGGTGTCGAGCCGGGGCTGGTCCCGCTACCTTTGGTGGTTGTCGGGGAGCTAGCGGAGCGCTAGCGGAAGTTAGCGGGGAACTTGCATGAACGTCAGGAAGGCCGAAGGTACTAGCGGCGTGTAACCCGACTTTTGCGGTAAATATTTCATATTTTGCTCCCTGTGAGGGAGCTGCATTACATCCGGTTCTAAAAATAGCAGTTAAAGAGTTAAAATATTTTAACTTTAAACAGAAAGGCCGTTATCGTTATCGTTGCTGGTACTCTCGTCCACTAACTTAATATCCGGTCGGCATGATTCCATCTGAATGCAGCATTAGTCTCAATAACAACAAATGACTTGGACGATCAATCCATCATTACAAATTGTGGATACGCTTATCGTTCAGGAATGAGAGACGAGTCCTCGGCCCGAATAGACTGCGAACCTGATTTCATCGCCGTTGTAACTGAGACGAGTGCAGCCGACTCGAGACTGTTTATGAGCGTGCGTTGTGAGGCGATCACGAGTCACACCTGACCTTCATTAGCCTATGCAAATACAAGCAACCTTCCCTTTTAGATCGGCAGCTGGCATTCTTCTCACACACACACACACACACACACACACACACACGAATGTTTGGGCCTTGCACTTCTTCTGGCCCCTCATTATCAGCGGCAGAGGAAACAAAGATTGTGCTGAACCCTCACAAATCCCTCCTTTAGTTTCCTCTGTCACATGGTAAATAGTAAATGAAGGCCCACTGGAGGACCGCTTCGCTTTTGATGTTTTCTCTCTGATCTCCAGCGGAACTTCTTTTTTTTTGACGCCGCCGTCTCGCTTCCTCCCCCGGACAAACAAAACAAAGGAAAGGGAAAAGGGACGCAGACAGAGAGGCGGATATTTGGCAGATTTTGGAGCGACGATGATTTGCAAACCTGTATTTGAGAAGTGACTCACTTGAAGAGAAAAATTGCAAGGAAGAAGGTGGGGGGTAAATGATTGACAGCTAAATGAGTTGGCTTTAGTTCGGCACGTCCTCACAGGCAGACTGACATCGAGCCTCAGAGGACGTGCGGGGGCTTTATGAGCTTAATTAATTTGACATCAATCTCTAAAAATGATCCCTGAACTCCAGAAAGTGACAGTGGGAAGTCAAAGGACTATGTGTGTGTGTGTGTGTGTGTGTCTGATAGACGATTTATGAGCGTGATTATTTAACATGCGAGGATATATAACTGGAATTGTCACTTGTTATTGAGGACGCTGACCTATATCGGCTAAGGTCAGCAATGCCTCTAGCAAAAAAAAAAAAAAAAAAGCCACCAAGAGTTCACTTCTGATGCCATTAGCTCGCTGTACATCACACTAAATGTACCGGAGCCATAGGAGAGGGAACTTGAGAAGATATATTATAGTCCGTCGCTGTCAGGCGTGATCGGTCGAGCCGTGAAAAATGAGTGATTTCCTGTTACGAGCTCCCAAGGTTTGGCATTCGCTGATTAAGGATATGAAATGTCTGGAGAGTTGGGTTTTTGTCTACTTGCCGCTGCTGTTTAAGAGTGTAACTGCAGTATATATATATATATATATATATATATATATATATATATATATATATATATATATATATATATATATATATGCAGTATATGTTCGTCGCATTTGTGTTGTTTTAATCCTCGGTGCAAAAGCTTGCCTTTAGATAGAAAATGGCCTTCATGTTGTTTCTTTCATCTTCGCCTCAACGTCTTTGTGGTTTCCCACGACTACATTTCTTGGATGAAAAACATGGGTAGGAAGTGAGAGCTTAGTCCTTTTCTTCCCATCCTTCTTCTCTTTCATTCACGGATGCAGACAGGTTACACATTCACTGAATGGTTTTGATGATTAGGGAAATTACATGAGTCATATGCTTTTTCTCTGAGGTTCTGGACGAGTGTGTTCCCGAGCGATCAGACCAGAAACAGCACAAACTGGAATGGTGCACAAAGAAGTGTGCAGATCCCCGCCTGCTGTATATTGGGATTGAATGAATACAACCCTCTCCCCACAGTCTAGACATGAACAAGGCGTCGCAAAACACACCATTCAAACTCAACATCAAGTGGCGGTGTATGCAGGCAATCCGCTCAAAGTCACCGTGTTAGAGAACAAGCTGGCCGAGTACAAAATAAGTGGCGGCTGAGTTGCGGCGGTGTACTCAGCAGTGTGTGTACTGTGTAGTTCCGTTAGCTGTTAGCAGTTAGCCAGTCGCATCGTCCATTCCGTTAGCTGTTTGCAGTTAGCAGTTATCCAGTCGCATCGTCCATTTCGTTAGCTGTTAGCAGTTAGGCAGTCGTATAGTCCATTCCGTTAGCTGTAGCAGTTAGCAGTTAGTCAGTCGTATCGTCCATTACGTTAGCTGTTAGCAGTTAGCCAGTCGTATAGTCCATTCCGTTAGCTGTTTGCAGTTAGTCAGTCGTATCGTCCATTACGTTAGCTGTTAGCAGTTAGCGAGTCGTATAGTCCATTCCGTTAGCTGTTAGCTGTTAGCAGTTAGCCAGTCACATCGTCCATTCCGTTAGCTGTTAGCTGTTAGCAGTTAGCCAGTCACATCGTCCATTCCGTTAGCTGTTAGCAGATAGCCAGTCGTATCGTCCATTCCGTTAGCTGTTAGCAGTTAGTCAGTCGTATCGTCCATTACGTTAGCTGTAAGCAGTTAGTAGTTAGCCACCAGAGGTGTCAAGTAACGAAGTACAAATACTTTGTTACTTTACTTAAGTAGAAATTTGGGGTATCTATACTTTACTGGAGTATTTATTTTTCAGACGACTTTTTACTTCTACTCCTTACATTTTCACGCAAATATCTGTACTTTCTACTCCCTACATTTTAAAAATAGCCTCGTTACTATTTCATTTTAGTTTGTTTTCACTTCGGCTTGTCATCGTTCAAAAACACGCACACAAAAAAACCTCTCCGCCCCGTTGCCCACAGATACGTGCGCGCGCACACAGGTGAGCACTGAGCACACACACCTGCGGACAGAGCGCTGCGAAAAATATGTCGCGTGAAAAGTAGACCGCTATATCTGCGTTTTAAACGCTCCCATGGTGAAGATGCAACAGCAGCTCTCATGTGAGGAGCAGCGGAATTCTCCTCGCACCGGAGCAGCTCTCTGAACCCGGAGCAGCTCTCTGAACCCGGAGCAGCTCTCTGAACCCGGAGCAGCTCTCTGAACCCGGAGCAGCTCTCTGAACCCGGAGCAGCTCTCTGAACCCGGAGCAGCTCTCCTGCTCCAGGGCCAAAGAGCCAAAGTGCTTGTGTCTTCTACCAACAATGAGCTGCTGGCTTCACATATTACACAAGTATAAAGTACACGGATATACAACGAAGTCATTAATAAATACATGGACAAATGCCTGTACTTTCGGGTAAATGGTTACCGTACGCCGTTAACAGGTTACGCTTGCGCATGTGCGATTTGACGCGACGCCGTGAGCTCCGTGAGCTCGTCTTTTCTTGCTGTTGCGTTAGTAGTAACTAAATATGAGTTATTTTTTGCACAGATAGAACTTACACAAAACATTGTCTGATGGGGCAATCTGATTTACTTGAAAGTGATTGCAATTTTCTTTATTCTGTTATTTATAAAAGCACAGATGAGTCACACAATTATGTTATTTACAGAAAAAGTTTGACAACCACAGCTTTAAGTGTTTGTGTCGGAGTCGCCGCCGCCGCCTATTTTGCACTATGACATTACTTATAGGCAACTAGTTATCATGTCTTCCGCGCCATGAAACGCATGTTAATGCTCAGTAGTCCACATATGGTACTTTAATGTATTTGCGTTGTAATAAAATGTGATCATTTTAAATGGGCATATATGCAGCTGAAACGGGTAGCCTAGTGCATCCCACATTTTTCAACATAACATTTTAAAACATTATAGTCATTATGGCCTTTATAAAAATGATTGTTTTGGGGGAGGTGGGGTAGTGCACTATAGGCCCCTGAGACGCGGCTGAAGAGTTTGTCCTTAATGGAAGAAAAAAAATCCCCTTACATTACTTTTACTTTTAAGTAGTTTTTAAACCAGTACTTTTACACTTTTACTTAAGTAAAAAGCTTGAGTTGATACTTCAACTTTAACAGAAGTATTTTTAAACCCTAGTATATATACTTCTACTTGAGTAATGAATGTGAATACTTTTGACACCTCTGTTAGCCACTCATATCGTCCATTCCGTTAGCTGTTAGCAGTTAGCAGTTAGTCAGTCGTATCACCCATTACGTTAGCTGTTAGTAGTTAGCCACTCATATCTTCCATTCCGTTAGCTGTAAGCAGTTAGCAATTCGCCACTCATATCGTCCATTACGTTAGCTGTTAGCAGTTAGCCACTCATATCGTCCATTCCGTTAGCTGTCAAACCAGGAGCCTGTTTTGGAAAACAGCTACATCCACACTAATACGTTTTCATTTTAAAACGAAAATGATCTCCGTCCACACGACAACCTGTCGTTCATAGTCATGTGATCGGGGCGTAACGAATCGAGTAGCGAAGGCGTCTACGCCATCGTTTACAAACTCCTCCATTTACGTCCGTCCACACGAGGACGTGAACCCAAGAGTTTCCAAACTTCTCCCATTTCGGTGCTCTGAAACGCCCTGTGAACGTAGCGGAAGATACCCGTAGTAAATGTGGATACGGCCTTAATCTCACCCATCTGTGTGTGTGCTACACAAACACTGCACAGCCTCCTCTGCTGTGACAGCTTTACTGTGTTTGACTCCCACCCCGACCGCAACGGGGATCCGAGCCCTCTATGAAAACGAAACAAGCGCTCACTCATGCGGCGATATTAACTCGTACGAGCGCACACTTTTACAGGGAAAACACACAATGCGGTTGAAAACAGGGTGTGCCCCCCCCCCTTGCTGTTAACACCATCTTGTGTTTGACACTGGCTTTATACATATGCTAATTCACCTCCATTTCACCGCCATCGTAATGGATGGGGTGAGACCGGCAATTAGATAGAGAGAGAGGAAACGGAGCGAGAGAGAAGAGTTATGAGTGTCTTATCGAGCCCACACAGAGACAAACCCCTCTTCCCCTTCCCCGCTCGACACCACACCTGCGTTTCATTCATAAATAAAACATTTAATCTACATCTGGATGAATGCAATAAAGGCCGAATGTCTCGCGTGCGCGTGATGAACAGGGATGAAACCCAAACGGTGGCGATGAAAGACCCGCAGACCGCTTGCCATCTTAGTTTCCCTTATAATTACACGGAGTGAAGTTATAGGTTGAATGAATGTTATATAAATAGCCGCCGTTGCAGACCGTCTGTCCCCCCCCCTTTGGGTTTTGTGTTTGTGTACCCGGTGTGCGAGGAGGGCTAAGTGCCCGGCGCCGTTTTAATTCGCATGGCAGAGCGCCAAATGATGGCTGGCTGGCTGGGAGAGGCCGTCTCTCAGAGTGTCTGCCTCTCACCCAGTCTGTTTCCAAGTCGATGACGGCCATCTGCCAGTCCCACGGGCTATTCTGTGGGCGCCGGTTGCCCACATTGTGCGTCAGCTAACGGGGACTCTGTGCTCTCGCTCGGTCGCTTCCTGGTGTGTGTTCGTGCACATGAGCGACCGCTGCACGCCAACGAGGGTGTTACCGCAAAGCCACGCTGGCGTATTATCCACCTTTTTGTTGTTTTTATTCACACATTCATTGTTTCTGCACACCTGATGTATGCATCTCTGTTTTCACCACCTCGTGTTGCAGCTAGCATAGAGTGGGCTTTTCAAAGTGGTGCAGAAAAGTACCGCCGATGTGAGACGGTAAAGTTGCAAAGAGTTCCCTAGATTGAAAAAAAAAAAGAATACAAAGAAATACAAAACCAGCTCGGTGTTGCAAACTATTTTGCAATGAGAGTAGCGAGCATCAGCTACAAAAGTTGCTAAATGTAGCGATAAAGCGGTGAAGTCGGCAACACTGACAACCCCGCCCCTTTTTGGCCTCTCTCCGAAGCCACGCCCCCAAAGATTGTCATTCCAAATATCCACAACAAACATGGAGATTGTTAAGAAAGCAGCTTGTTGAAGACTTTGCTGTTTATTTTGGGCAAATGATTCCATCCATTGATTGCTGTCCTGATTTAACGAGACATTTTGACGAAAAACATGTTTTTGAAGAAGATTGCTAACCCTGCCTGAAGAAGTGAGGTCAGTTCTCTGTGGGATCTTCGCTTCATAATTATTTGATCCATATCATATTATAAATATATGGATAACAGATGCTTGTAGTTATTTTCATTTTTGAATTAATCTGTTGACTAAAAATGTGACGTGTTCATGTTGCTGGTTTTGTCTGACTCGCAGTAAAAAACAAACAATATATCAACATGAATATTCTCTTCATGCCCCTCGATGAACAGCTGACAACCATAACTTGATTATTCAAATTAATCTCAGTTATTTTTCCGTTAGATAATCAACGCAGTGTTGCGTCCCCACAAAAACGTGCTTCCTTCCAGATGTTTTGTTATCTTCTTCTACTTCTTTTTTTGGTGCCCATTAAAGCAGCTGTTTATCAGCCGCCGGCTCGCTGGAGTCTAACTTCTCTCTCTTGTTTGCTTGTGTGTTCACAGCTCCTGGGCTTCGTCTACGCCTGTTATGTTGTCAGCGCCATCACCGAGGAGGAGGACAGCTGTGAGTCGCTTAACACACACATACACACACACACACACACACACACACACACACCTCATTCTTGAAACAGATCATTGCAGCAATTAATGAATCACTCTCAGACTCGCTCACGCAGATGTGATGGAAAACTCCAGGACTGAGGAGAACAGGGCTCCATCTTTTCCCGTATCCCACCTCTCACCACCACCTCTCCAGCTCTCCCTCCTCTCTCCTCCCCCACTCCAGCTGGGCCTCTCTCTCTCTCTCTCTCTCTCTCTCTCCAAAGGAACCATGTGTTCCCCTCTCCACACCTCCTTCAGCCCATTCTTTCCCTATATCCTCCTCCACGTGTCCGGTGGTCCTCGCCGTCGTTCAATCGGGCGGGTATTTTTTTCTGCACCTCCCCCACTCTCGTTCTCTACACACACACACACACACCTTCCCTCCTTCGTGCACGCTCAAACGTGCGCATGCCTCCTCCGAAGTGGCTCAGTGTCAGCGCTCTCTCGTCTGGGCGGTGGACTCCTTCTCGGGGGTCGTGACATGAGTCGTAAGAGGAGAGGGAGAAACCAGAGATGGACCCTTGTGATGAATGACCCAGCTGCCGTGACCTCACGGGACGCAAGGTCAGAGGCGCTCGCTGGAGGTCAGCCAATCAGAGGGCAGGAAACAGTTGATCTAAGGGTTAGCGTCCGTCGTAAATATCTGATTAGCAGCGCAGTAACTCTCCGGTGACGCAGAGCGACGTCCACACGAATGAGGATCTGCCTTTCCATATTTGTCCCTTTGAAATATCCGCCCTGAATGCATCTGCGCTCTGCGAGGATTAGCTGAGATTAAACGGGGTTTCTCAGGGACGTGTTCATACACACTCAGGGCCCCATGAAATCCTTTTTATTTTGCTCCAGATTCCGTTAGATGAATAAAAAGTCCACATTTCATCAGAAAAATATTAAAATGTAATGAATAAAAAAAAAATGTATCAAAGAAAGTTATTTAATCCGCTTATAAAACCAAACGTTCCTTCTTTTTGTCGAATAAACTGCTGTGAATTTACCCGTTAGTGTCGGATTCCTGAGCTTCATTTGACCCTTCAACACCGGTCGGCTCACGTCTCAAGTTTGCCTCTGATGGCTTTTGTTGGGGAGCTAGAGGAAGCCCAGCGAGAGGAAAACCAGTGCTAAAGTCGCCTCTCCAACATGACTGTGTTCGGGGAAACCCAGCGAAGCAGCGTGACCCCTAAATACAACCAAAACTTAGTGGCATAGTTTATTTTCGTTCATACAGCTCAGATGCCAGGAGGGGGAAATAACCGCTTTTCGTAGAAGGGAAAACCCTGAATTTTCATAAATTGCATCCACATTTTGTTCCACGTTTAGACCGCCGGCTCCATTTTTAGCATGAAATTCCTAGAGGCTATCCGTGTTTCCCACATGACGGACATCACAGAACCCTAAACGTACCGTAAGGGCTTGTCAGAGCTTTAATTGTGAAGTATCTGGAGCTCAGGCACCAAAAAACTCTCATTTTGATTTGAGCACGGCGTGAAGCACAAAGCGCCACACGCACTAAATGTCATCTTAAACCTGTAGACTGTTGTAATTTGGGGGCACTTGTGATGTGGTGTTCCGTGTGTGTGTGTGTGTGTGTGTGTGTGTGTGTGTGTGTGTGTGTGTGTTTCCTGTCGACGAGTTCTTTCTTTGGTGGTCACATACCAGAGGTTCACTGGCTGTGAGCGGTTAGCATCACCACCCGGCTCTGGGCAGTACCACTTAATCACCCGCCGGCCCCAAGTAATCCCTGGAGGGCGACTCCACCTCCGCACGAGTCAAGTCAACTAAACAAAACCAGAAATAAACAGACTTTTCCTTTTTGTTTCTTTGTGGCCTCTGAGCTTTGCTCCCCGCGTGGCACAGATTGTGTTTGTTTAAATACACAAAAGCGGGTGCTAAAAATACTCAAAAAAAGAGCAACGAGGAAAAGGTTAGCGAGCAACAACAAAAAAAAGGGCAAAGGGTGAAAACAGAACATGGTGGTGATTTTTTTTTTATTAGTTTTAATTATCTGGCGGTTCTTCTCTGATCCGGGAGTAAAAAACGCTGCTCTTTGTTATTGTAATGAGCCCTTTGCCTGCACACACACACACACACACACACACACACACACACACACACGCTTGTTTATGCAGACACAGGTGCGCAGACAGACACACACACACACACAGACAGACACCGCTCTCATTTGATGTGTAGATTAAAGCTGTTTCCGTGCCTTAGCATCTTTCCTCCCACTCAAAACTTTCTCTCCTCTCCTCTCTCTCTCTCTCTCTCACTCTCACTCCTCCCTTTTCTCCACAGTGAGATGGAATAATCATATACGAGAGTCCAATTGTTGAAGAAATCTCCGCTGCTCTCTGTCTCGTTTCCCCGTCTCTGGCTTTCGAAGCTTTAATGAGGTGTGCTTGTAAAAAAAAAAAAAAAAAAAGTTAGAGGTCCCAGGTCCCTCGTTTTATCAGCCTCATTAAGCGCCTCGCCGGTCAATAACTTCCACAGTTGATTGCGCCTCGGCAAGAGAATAAAGGTTGGGATGAACCCTCAGGAGGCACAGAAAGAGAGAGAGAAGAGGCCGGAAGAGGAGAGGGAGGAGAGGGAGGAGAGGGAGGAGAGCGAGGAGAGGGAGGAGAGCGAGGAGAGGGAGGAGAGGGAGGAGAGGCATCATGCCGAAGCAAACAACACGAGACAAGATGAGCTCCTCGAGAATATCAGGAGATAAGACAGGAATTCCTCTCACGCCGAGCACTCTCTCACTCTCGGGAGAGACGGGTGAGATAGATTCGAGTGCTCAGGCTTGCGTGAAGAATAGCGGGGTGAAACACACACCCGTGCACACACACACACACACACACACGCACAGAAGACACAATGGGCAGAATAGCGAGCATCATATACCATCAGCTCAGGGTTTGACGTGGCTTTCAGGCTTTATTACTCATACTCTGTCTGTGCATGTGTGTGTGTGTGTATGCGTGTGTGTATGTGTGTGTGTGTGAGATCTCCAATTTGATGTGACTTCCTCTCACTTTCAAAGTACATATGTATATTCACACTCATACCTTTACACTGCGTGTATTTGTGTGTTTAGCTGACTGTGCGTGACTGAACGTTGGAGTGTAGATATTTGTGTGTGTGTGTGTGTGTGTGTGTGTGTGTGTGCGACTTTGTTCCGCAGAGTTATCGGTGGTGAGCAGACACACCGACCGAGCGAGTGGTGGGGAAAATCCTCTTTGTAAAGTAGGTCATGGAGTTAGAAGCCCAGCGTCGGGATAAGCTCGCTTTAGCATGTCGGCTAATTATGCCGCCGCCCTCTGTGCTGAGTCACATCCCCAGAAAATCCTCCATAGCAGACAGAGACGCTGGAGGGATGCGAGGGCGTGTAGGTGGCAGCTTATCCTCCGGTTGTAAAAGAGTGAAAAGGTCATCAATGAGATCTGGTTTTCATGTCCTCGCCCCCAAAATTGTATTTGCAAGTAGAACATTCAGCGATTGGGAAGTCATTTTTAGGATCCTAGTCAGGCGGCGACCTCCGGTTCTGAAAAGTGAAGTCTTAAAACGTGCATTCTCTCTCCTGACCATCAGGGGGCAACTCCTCTGGTTGTATAGAAGTCTATGCTTCATGTGTTAAAGCTGCATTCTCTCTCCTGACCATCAGGGGGCGACTCCTCTGGTTGTATAGAAGTCTCTGCTTCATGTGTTAAAGCTGCATTCTCTCTCCTGACCACCAGGGGGCGACTCCTCTGGTTGTATAGAAGTCTATATAAATGACTCTACTTCTCTTGATGTATCCCCTCAGTAAATATTGTAAACATGAGTTTATATCTCAATCTCTAGTTTCAAGTCTTCTTCAATACAGCATGATGTTCATTTAGTAAATTATGGTCATTTAGAGTCAAACGGACCATAAAGCAGTGGATGCTTTAGGGGCGGGGCTACAAGGTGATTGACAGGTCGACACCAGAGACGTATGCGACCTCTCTCATTCCTTCACATTCCAAATATGGTCACTTTCATTCACTGGTTGCAAAAATCCAAGATGTCCACGACCAAACGGCAAACTTAAGGTTACTTGTACATTCTGATAATTAGCTCTAAACCAACTTTTGACATCCAATAATAAGCACAGTGGGCGATTCTTCTGTGGTTCTACTGGAACAGTCCTCCTCTCTGCATGGATGATTGACTTTAAGTGCACTCTCATTCAAACACACCTGAAGTTTTCATATGCAGAATAACAAAAGTAATAAAATGGGTCTTTAAAGTAAATAAGGAGCCTGCATGGCAGTGACGGCGTGTAATGGTGTGAGGACAGAGACGGAGTGCTGCAGGATGAAACCCCGAGGAGCTCCATGAAATACTGTGTGTGTGTGGGGGAGGGATGGAGAGAGAGAGACAGAGAAAGAAAAAGAGAGAGACAGACAGACAGGTTTGTAGACTACAGTTTTGAAACCTCAAGTTTGGCATCTTAGCCGTCGCCATCTTGGATTTTCGCAACCCAAACAGGGAAGCGTTCGCTACTCGGTCGGGTCTCAGCGGTCACGACGTGTCCTCCCCTGATTGGTCACGCCCCCCGATCACATGACCTCCGGTCCCTCTTTTCACCATCGCCGTTCTTCCTCTGCAGAATTTTCTGCAACTAAACCAACCGCAGTGTGAAGAAAACCTGCTTCCTGTTGACACCGTCACGTGACATGCGAGTGGACGGAGATCATTTCGAAACTGATGCTGAAATTTCCTGACGGAGAAAACGCGGCTTTGATCTTCCCCCCGCTCCTCTCTTTAAATTCTCACAAAACCCTGTTTTTCCCTCCTGGTCTTCACCCCTTCATCTCTGTGCCTGTGTTTTCATTTCACTGTCAGCTGGCCAGCCCTTCACACACACACACACACACACACTGAATTGATTGGCAGCTTCTCGGTCCTCTGATTTCCACTTGGACGTAATCGTCTTACATTGCTCTGCTTTTCTAGGGGCCCCACACAGGGGCCCCCGCTGTTGACCCACATACCTTTCATTTCTCAGACGTGTGAGTGCAGACCTTCTGCTCGGGAGAAACCAGCTTTCAGTGTAACAGGATCACACGCGGCGATCGGCTGCCAGGGAATCCGTTTCGACCACAGAGGACGGCGTTCAATGCACCGTTTCATGTGTGGATGTTCCCCCATCTTCGCTGGTGTTTTCTGATCTCATTTTTTTTATTTTATTACACGCAGACATGCCAGAACATTTGGGAAAAGCCGCTGGATCGCCTGTTGAGAACGAACACAAGATTTGAGCTTACAGCGTTCCAACATTTCATCAAAGCCGGGGTTTTTATACATTCCTTTTCAAAGCGCTGTTTGTTTGTTTACTTACGACGGACGTCGTGGGTAAAATAAAAAGACAAATGTAAAAAAACATATGGAGCAATGGAGGTGTTATGTGATGAGGAAAAGCTCTGAATGTCCAAGATTAAAGGTGTCCATTTATTCTCTGAGATTAACGGGGAAAATTGACAAGGAAAAACATTTGCGACATTATAAAGTTATAGATTTCTGAGAAAAAATAGTGGTGAGAAAAACAATGTAGAAGAAAAACAGTAGACTCACTATCTCGTACATTTGCCTCTTTATACTCACAGAATATATAATAAGTTTTCTCGGGAGCATTACCCACAACCCCCAGCTACGTATTCTCTCTTTTTTTAACCTGCAACGGCACAAACATGCTGTCATAGTTTACAAAGAACAGATTGCATCATCAAGAGTTTTGTGGAAAACACACACTGAATGTTCAGCGTAGAAGGTCGGGATCGGACTAATGACTGGAGGAAATGAATGGTGGAAAAGGTTCAGCATCAGATGGGCTGACATGAGGCTCCATTAAAGGTGCAGCGACTAATGTTTTGACACTTGGGACGTCTTCATTGAGCGGGTAGCGGCTGCTGAGACTCAGATTCATGAACTGAAAGTGTGACTCGTGACTCATTTGTTGAATGAAAATTCAGAAGTCATTGGAACAGTTACAGCAGCAGTCAGAGCGTATAACTTTATATATAACATATAGTGTTTTACACAAAAAAAAAGTCTGTATGAGAAAGTTGGTCCTAGAACCTGCAACGTTTAATAAAAAGAAGAAGTTTGAAACGTATTATTTGGGGGGGAAATTCCACATTGCTTCTTTACGGCTCTCAACATGGCGGAGGATCACAGCTCGAGGTAGCATTCCGAAACAAACCGCAAAAAAGTCTGCATGAGAAAGTTGGTCCTAGCACCTGCAACGTTTTTGGCGACGCACTTTAAAAAAATATTTTTAAACGTGTTAATAGGGGGGACATTTTCCACATTGCTTCTTTACGGCTCTCAACATGGCGGAGGATCACAGCTATCAGCGCTAACAGTGCGAAGCTAGAAACGCCTGAAGGGAATTTCTTGAGATTTGGCTCAAATGTGGACACTTGGGACTCGAAGTAGGATTTTAAAGGTCAAAGGTCACGGTGACCTCACAAGACTCATTTACGGGTCGCAAGTCAACGAACGAATACGCTAATTATGACAATTTCACGCAAATACCTAATCGGATGAAATGATGAAGCGATAGACGGACATTGATGCAACTTCTCCGCTTTACGGCAACAAACAAACCGCAAAAAAGTCTGCATGAGAAAGTTGGTCCTAGCACCTGCAACATTTTTGGCGACGCACTTCAAAAATATATTTTTAAACGTGTTATTAGGGGGGACATTTTCCACATTGCTTCTTTACGGCTCTCAACATGGCGGAGGATCACAGCAATCAGCGCTAATGGTGCGAAGCTAGGAACGCCTGAAGGGAATTTCTTCCGATTTGGCTCAAACATGGACACATGGACTCGAGGTAGGATTTTGAAGGTCAAAGGTCACGGTGACCTCACAAGGCTCATTTACGGGTCGTAAGTCAACGAACGAATACGTTAATTATGACAAAGGATGAAAGGATGAGGCGATGGACGGACATCGATACAAACAAACTGCGCGGCAGTGATTTGAGTTTTTAAGTCGGTTATCTGTGTCCTTATGTGTTCTTTCTTTTTAAGTGGACGCTACAGTCTCGACAAAGACCGACGTATCCTGGATAAGTAAAGGTTACGCAAATAAATCAAATGAAACCATTAAAACCCAAAGCGACGGGCCGGGCGGACCCTGGAGCTGCCAGCGTGTCTAAAAATGGAAACCGTCATTATTGTCCGACTGTGTGTGTTCCTCAGCGCGGCTCATTGCGGCAGGGAACGTGTCCCCGTAAACCAGGGCAGGGTCACAGGACAGATACCCCCACCGTCACCATCACACACACACACACACACACCCCAGCACCCTGTGGCGCTCTGCACTCGTCCTGTTGCATATCAGCACTCAGCAGTCCTCTTATCAGGATGCAGCTGATTTGGCTTTACAGTAGTTTCCATGTCCGCAGTAACAGATCTGCCCAGTTTTTATTATTTTATCCTCTTGAACATCCGCTCTTTGTTTGGAGTCCTTTTTCCTTTTCTTTTTTCCACTTAGTCAGGTTCACTTTCTCCTTTTCCTCCCCGTCACAATGTTCCATGAAGCTCCTGGACATGTTGGCTTCTTCCTGTAATCTCTCTGGCCAGACCCTGGTCAGACCCTCTCTCTATCTTTCTCTCTCCCTCTCTCTCTCTCTCTCTCACCTCTCTCTCTCTCCCCTCTCTCTCGCGCTCACCTCTCTCTCAGCCTTTGTGTCCCCCTCTAGAGCCGCAAGCCTTTTCCCTTAATCTCTCAAATATCGCTCTCTCACCCCTCTCTCTCTCTCTCTCTCTCTCTCTCTCTCACCCCTCTCGCTCTCATCTCTCTCTCTCTCTCTCTCTCACCCCTCTCTCTCTCTCATCTCTCTCCTCCCTCTCTCTCTCTCTGTCTCTCTCTCTCACCTCTCTCTCTCTCCCTCTCTCTCTCTCGCTCTTGTCTCCCTCTCTCTCTCACCCCTCTCTCATCTCTCTCCCCCCTCTCTCTCTCTGCCTCTGTGTAAAACATAATAAAACACACTCCAGCCCTTGTGTCTCTTCCTCCAGTGACATCACTGGTCTGCTCTCCAGTGGAAATGAGCTCGGTCCTCGTGGCTGAAGGTCACCTCTGTTTCTGAGCGACAAAATAAAAAAATAAAAGAGGCTATTTTGACAGGTGTCCAGCGCTCACCTGTTCAGCTCCACCTTCAGTCCGAGGCACAAACACAGATTTTAGTTTTTTTTGTTGATTTTTGTGTGTTGGAATACCTTTCATCATCCCTGCATTACATCTGTTCCCACCGCGTCTTTAGTTCCCATTTCATTCATGTTTTCATCATTATTATTTTATCATGCACGTCTTGTCCTTTGTCTTTTATTATTTCCTCCATAATTCATGTGTTTTGATCCTTTGTTTTCAGTCGATTTTATTGGTGGATTTGACCCATTCCCTCTCTACCATGTCAATGAGAAACCATCTCACCTCCTCTTAAAGCCCATGTACCTGTAAGTATGACGCTTCATGTTCACATCATCATGCACAACCTGGGCTATATGTGTATTACGTGTTATTAGACAATATGATCAATAATCACAGTGAGATATCAAGATGTACAATTATATTACAACAAGCACATAATAATTCAGATAATCTGTTCATCTTGCGCTACAGTTCTTAATCATTACTATTATATATATATATATATATATATATATATATATATATATATATATATATATATATATATTATTAGTCACGTTTCTCTTACTGCATTTGTTATCATTATTCTGTTATTTCTACTGCTTTTACACCATACAGATTGACTCATTTGAATGTTAGTATGTTGTTCATTCTCAACATATGATATCTATTGCATCCTGGGAGAGCGATCCTTTATATATTTGCCCGTTTTTGGGGGTGAAGTTTTAACGTTTCATATGCGAGGGTCCGAGGACCGATGATAATGGGCGATACAAATGACATTCATTTAATTGAATTAAATGAGAAAAATACTTATCTGTCAAGCGTTTCATTCACTATATGAAACTATTTAAACAATCCCCTTATACTCGCTTGTTCCAGGGCTTCTTTTAGTCTTTTTATTAGTTTTTTTATCAGGATGCAGGCGCTTACAAAACAACAGCGGCTTCTTGCTCAGTATCTGGAGTCTTGAGTCACGTCTGGAACATGCTCCATCCTGTCGGAGGGCTATAGGGAAAATGGAGGTCGTGTGTGTGTGTGTGTGTGTGTGTGTGTGTGTGTCCCGCGCCGCAGGCAGTAACTGACGGAAGCACACGGAGCAAAAACACACACAAAAACCTGTCTAAAATTGGATTAATCAATTAAGTTGTGTAGAGAAGTTAATAACAATAAGTCTGGGAAGTCGTGCCATAACTCTCTGCCGACGTGAACTGAATATTTTATGAGCTTCTTGACAGTTTAATCAGCTCGGTCTCTAATGGGAGGGAGGACGTTTCTGTCTGCCCCCCCGCTGACCTCCAGGGAGTCACATCCAGCCGCTGACTCTCTCCTCCTTATTCCCCATGTCTCTGCAGGTCTACGTAAATGAGAGAGCGAGAGAGAGAGAGAGAGGGAGAGAGGGGGCGTCCGGCGAGGAAGGTGACCCGGCAAACTTCCCACGCAGACAAAATGGCTGTTTTTGACACAAACATCCCGGATCCCATCGGTTCGCCAGACATTCCTCGCTTACTGGTGTGCTGCCCAGAAGAAAAACAACACTTTCTCAGTTTGGGTCCATTGTTTTCCAGTGAGCGATGACGGGTCCCTGGGGGGGAAAAGGTGGGGAGAAGGGCGGGATTACGGTGCAACAACCTCATATTGTCTTTTTCTTTGAGTTCTCTGCTGAGGTCCCTGTGACCATGGTCTCATTCTCCCCCAAGACTGTACGGAACTTTGGGTTACTTAACGTAACCCCGGTTCTTTGATAACAGACTGAGGTATAGTGAAACACCGAACGAAGTTAGAAAAAGAACAGCGTATAAAACAAACAAGTGTGTGTGTGTCTATGTGTGTGTGCCCGTGTCTTAGAGGACTCGGTGTGTCGGCGTGCCGTTGCTGGTCTTGGCTCAGATCTTGGCCGGAGGGTTGAATTACGGTGGAATGAGCCATTGTGAGGCCGCCTGTTTACTTTAGGCCGGAATCTGTGTGCATAAATACAGAAGCAGAGGGGGAGGGAACGAAAAAGCACCAAACCTACAGGGGCGTCTGTCAAAAAATAGAAAATGTAAATAGTGAAAACAAGGGTAGGAGGAGGGCGGGGGGAATTGGGGATTTAGAGTTTGAAACGTTGGCGAGCAAAACGGCATGAGTCTCACTTTATTATTTTGTATTTCTGGAGTCTTATTGTTGTGACTGTGTTCACCAAGGTGTTAGAAGACTTGCTTTTGTACCTCCTCTTACCTGGTGACGGTGGGGGGTCATTACACAATACTGAGTATTTCCACGTTCACGCCGCATAAATCTCAATCGTCTCAGTTGTGATTGTTTTATAGCATTTATTTTTATTTTACAGGGTTTGCATTATTGTAATTATTATGTGTATAACATGTTAAGGAAAGACACAATAGCCAAACGGATGTCTCCAGCCGGCCTCATATGAGCTGGTTGAACCTGTAAAGCTTCTACTGTGTAGTTTCTGACATATTTCTGTCGTTCAAATCTTCCGATACGATGAGCAGCACTTTTCCCTCTTTTGTTCATGTCAGATCTTTCAGAGCTTGGGTCGGATCCTCTGTTGCCTCGCTGCTTGTGTGGCTCACTACTGCCCTCTGGTGTCCAAAGGGTTCATGTACAAGCTGCAAGGCGACTGAGTTTCTGCTTCAGGGTTCCCAAAAAAAAGAGAAAATCCAGATTTGTCGTCAAACTACTTTTTGTCTGTACACTTTCTCTGTCGCAGATATCTGTAATACATTATTAACATGCTTATAATACGTTATAATCTATATAATTATAGTTATGAGCACTCATGCATATTCATAATGCTTTATAACAATAATCATAA
This sequence comes from Taurulus bubalis, assembly GCF_910589615.1. NCBI lineage: Eukaryota > Metazoa > Chordata > Actinopteri > Perciformes > Cottidae > Taurulus > Taurulus bubalis. Next base: position 3,670,734 of record NC_136599.1, read on the forward strand.
TATATTTTAAAGCATTTATAATGACCTTTCAGGTCAAATATCATAATACTTCATAAGTATTAGTCACTCACTGACCTGATCTTAATGTTTTATAATTCTTATGGTTGAAAAATATTATAATCTTTTTTTAATAATACATTATAATAACTTGAAATGCATTATAATGGGATTATAATAAATTACTCCATTGTTTGCTTTAAGTGAAGTGAAAACATATTATTAAATCTATACAATAAAATGTATTTTCACACTTTTAATTAAAACAAACAAAGCCACAGAATAACGCATTGTAATCCAGTATGACTAAGAACTATTAAATATAATATGACTATTATGGGAATTGAAATACACTGTAAGTCAGTGAGTGACCTGCAATTCTGAAGTATTATCTCACATGAACTTAAACATGTTTATAAATGCTGTAAAATGTGTTATAGTTAGTTATAAGGCATGAATAATGAATATGAATGAACATTTGTGATATGAGCTTATGAGTTTATTAGCTATAATTACACAGTGTGATAAGCCGATTACAATAATATTCATAAGTATGTTTATAAATATAAATCATAGACAGTTATACAGCAGGATGAGGCAGTGTTAAACTCAGTTATTTTCTTTATCATTCAAATCAAGTTTTTTTTTTTACATTTAAATCCAAAACAATTTCACTATTTCTTTGATTACAAGCCAAGTTTGGAATCGTCTGCCTCGCTATTTTTTTTTGCAGAGGAATCAAAAGAGTCGTGAACAAAGAGATTATTTTGGTTCTCAGTCCTTTTTATCGTCAGCGACTAAAGACGTCCCGCCGCGCGTCAGATTCCTCTTCGGTATCAGATGTTCTTCACTGCCAGAAAGAAAGTCAACGAACTGTTACGGTTCTGAAAGTTATCATCAGACCACTTCTGCCGGATTGTTTCAGAACGACCCGCTTTCCCTCGATTGGTCACATCTCTATTGGCAAGATGCAATAATTTAATGTCCTATGTATGTTTTTTTATGATTTAAAGTTTACACTGAGAAATAAGGGTTCCAAATGGGTTTCTAGGGCCGAGGTTCCACCCAGAACCGTTTGCTTCTGAAGAATCCTCTTTTGAAGAAGCGGTTTGTCAAGGCTTCTTTGTGAGACTACGGGTTTCATTAAGAACCTTTTGTTGAAGGAAGAGTTTTTCAAGGATTCTAGAAAACATGACTTTGAAAAGAGAACGCCCACAATTTAGAACCACACACACCCAAAAAACATGATCGCTGTGGGTTGCACTGCACCACATGAGCCCCGACCTGTCAGGGTTCTAGAAGAAACACTCTTGTTTATAAAAATGTTCGAAATGAAACCCTTGGAATATGAAAAAGGTTCCCAGTAGAAACCCAATTGGTGGGTTCTAAATGAAACCCTTGGACTAGAATAGGGGTTTTTGGTAGAACCCCCAGGTTGGGTTTAGATGAAACTCTTGAAATATAAAAAGGTTTTTGGTAGAACCCCTTGGTTGGGTTCTTGAGGAAACCTTTGCAATATTAAAAGGTTATTGGTAGAACCCCCTGGTTGGGTTCTAGATGAAACCCTTGAAATATTAAAATGTCCTTGGTAGAACCCCCTGGTTGGGTTCTAGAGAAAACCCTTGAAATATTAAAAAGTTCTTGGTAGAACCCCCTGGTTGGGTTCTAGAGAAAACCCTTGAAATATTAAAAAGTTCTTGGTAGAACCCCCTGGTTGGGTTCTAGAGAAAACCCTTGAAATATTAAAAAGTTCTTGGTAGAACTCCCTGGTTTGGTTCTAGATGAAACCCTTAAAATAGAAAAGGGTTCCCGGTAGAACCCCTTGGTTGGGTTCCCGTTAGCATCCTTATAAAGTAGACATGTTCTGGATAGAACCTCCATAGAGGGTTCTGGGTGAAACCATTTCCCGAAAGAAGGGTTCTCTATGAAGCTTTTCTAGGTCGGCTGGGCTATGTCAATAAAATATTGATATTGTGATATGAGAATAGATATTCTTCTTAGACTTTGGATATTGTAATGTTGCAGAAGTGTTTCAATACAGTGATGTAATTTTCTGAGTTCACCAGACGGTTCTGTACATTCTATTGATCGCCTCAACCCACTTAGTCATAACATGCACATTACTGAAGAATATCAAGAACTAAAATATTATAATATTTGATTTTCTCCATATCACCCAGCCCCATTTCTATAGGTTTAACCCTCAACCTTTGATGCTATGAGGACAAGCCGAAGAACCCTTTATGGTTCTAGTTGGCACCTTTTATTTCTAAGAGTGGAGGCTCACAGGTGTGTGGCTTAGTAGAAACACAGAGCACCTCATTTTGTAACATAATCCATATTAGTAGTAAATGCTACTATGTAAAACTATCTTCCTCTCCGTGCAATACAGCCCTCCCCCTCGGTGACTGGAATTAGTGTTTATGTGCTTTAGTCTCCACTGAAAAACATTCCACCTGTTTGTAGATAATTATTTTTCTTTGCATAGAAAGTGGAAAAGGTCTTTTTTTTACCTCTCTCTTCTATTGTGTGTCCTTGTATTGCCTCAACCCCATGTGACCCGATCGCGTGTAATCCTATTTATCCAGAACTGTGCTTTGTGTTCATGTAAATAGCCAGCTGTCAATAAAAGAATGTGCTCTTTTAAATGATACTGTGTGACATTCAGTAGAAGAAAAATAACAACTTAGAATGTTTACTGTAGAAACATGATGTGTCAGCTGGAACAAAGCAAGCAGCAATTACTCTTTTGTTTTATCCACAGAAGGCTAGAGAGAAAGCTAAAGGTGAAAATACAACATCTGTGTTAACGATGGATTCTCGACTCAGGACATGAAGGCACGAACAAAAACAATTGGCAGCTGCTGGACTGAAGGTTAAAGTTAAGGAGTAGACTGGACATAAAGGTTTAAGTTAAGGAGTAGACTGGACATAAAGGTTTAAGTTAAGGAGTAGACTGGACATAAAGGTTAAAGTTAAAGAGTAGACTGGACTAAAGGTTTAAGTTAAGGAGTAGACTGGACTAAAGGTTTAAGTTAAGGAGTAGACTGGACATAAAGGTTTAAGTTAAGGAGTAGACTGGACATAAAGGTTAAAGTTAAAGAGTAGACTGGACTAAAGATTTAAGTTAAGGAGTAGACTGGACTAAAGGTTTAAGTTAAGGAGTAGACTGGACTAAAGGTTTAAGTTAAGGAGTAGACTGGACATAAAGGTTTAAGTTAAGGAGTAGACTGGACATAAAGGTTTAAGTTAAGGAGTAGACTGGACATAAAGGTTAGAGTTAAGGAGTAGACTGGACTAAAGGTTTAAGTTAAGGAGTAGACTGGACATAAAGGTTTAAGTTAAGGAGTAGACTGGACATAAAGGTTTAAGTTAAAGAGTAGACTGGACTAAAGGTTTAAGTTAAGGAGTAGACTGGACTAAAGGTTTGAGTAAAGGAGTAGACTGGACTAAAGGTTTAAGTTAAGGAGTAGACTGGACATAAAGGTTTAAGTTAAAGAGTAGACTGGACATAAAGGTTTAAGTTAAGGAGTAGACTGGACTAAAGGTTTAAGTTAAGGAGTAGACTGGACATAAAGGTTTAAGTTAAGGAGTAGACTGGACATAAAGGTTTAAGTTAAGGAGTAGACTGGACTAAAGGTTTAAGTTAAGGAGTAGACTGGACATAAAGGTTTAAGTTAAGGAGTAGACTGGACTAAAAGTTTAAGTTACGGAGTAGACTGGACATAAAGGTTTAAGTTAAGGAGTAGACTGGACTAAAGGTTTAAGTTAAGGAGTAGACTAGACTAAAGGTTTAAGTTAAGGAGTAGACTGGACTAAAGGTTTAAGTTAAGGAGTAGACTGGACATAAAGGTTTAAGTTAAGGAGTAGACTAGACTAAAGATTTAAGTTAAGGAGTAGACTGGACTAAAGGTTTAAGTTAAGGAGTAGACTGGACTAAAGGTTTAAGTTAAGGAGTAGACTGGACATAAAGGTTTAAGTTAAGGAGTTTAAGTTAAAATAACTACGGAGGTGACGTTTCGGTAGTATAGCAGTCACGTGAATAAATAAACAGCTGGTCTTCATACTTCCTGATCACCTGGATTTCATACAAATTACAGCTCATACATGTTTTATAGGTATCGCTACTATCGCTGTATAAAAATAGCCTGGACAGTTGGAAAACACAGGTTTAACCTTGAACAATGTAATGTCATAAGATTATCATGTTGTTTTTGTCAAAATTGTATCTGAAAAGCAAAAATAGCTGATAAATGCAGTAACAAAAAAAACGTATTTTCCTCTGAGTTGTAGTGTAGTAAAAAGTATAGCAAGTACAAATTCCACAGAAATGTACACAAGTTCAGTACTTGAGTAGCGTTACCTCGGCCTGCGACCCCCTCTTTGCTCTTGAGTTTGTACAAATAATAATGAATAAGTAAGAAGGTTAATTAGTTTAACATATAGTGTGTCATTTATTCTTGTTTGTGGGATTAATTGTACTGTCAAAAGTGTGCTAAATATTTAAATCACAACAAGTTTTGTCTTATTATAATATAATAATCATTAATTTCTAGTCAAATATTTAGACAGTAAATATCTAAACAGCAGCATGGTTTGACCTGTCAGATTTTATGGGGTTGTTGGCGCATCATTGCTGCCACCTGGTGGTGACGGAGAGCAATAACTACTGTAACGTATTAAAAAGGCCAGAACAGAACCAGTTCTAGTCCTGCTGAAGTCGGCCTGCAGTTACAACACTTTCAGATGTCCGATACAAAACCTGTAGCTGGTCTAAAATGTATCTGTGCATCTCAGTGGGAGTCAAAAGTTTTAAGTTTTGAGCTCATCAATAGCGGCTGGAAAACCAGTGGGGCACCACGTCCTCTCAAAAGCATTTAGAACAGCACATATTATAACTAACGGCAGCAGTTTCACATAACCATAGAGAGCCTAGAGCAGGGGTGTCAAACTTATTTGAGTTAAGGGGCCACATACTGCCCATTTTGATCGTTTAAATCATTGGTGAAGGTTTTTGGATGATAAACCCTATTTTAAGGTCTTTTTACAATAAACTAGAACCATAAAGAGCAAAAATTCAGACATCAGCCCACTGTTTATCTGCCTGGGCTCTCCTTTGCAGATTCCCTCGCTTTGTGATGCCACTTTCATGACTTGATCAATTTTTAACGACTTGCAACACAATGCCTCGGGCTGAAAAATACAGTGAAATGTCCAAAAATGTTATCCTCCATCGCAGCTTGTACTTTCTCCCTGAATTTCGTCACAACGCCTGTTTTTCTCCCGATCATTGATGGTGCACCGTCTGTAGCCCCACTGACAGTACGGGTCCAGTCCACTCAGACCCGGTCCAGTCCACTCTCCACTCAGACCCGGTCTAGCGCTTCAACGAGAGCGCTAAAAATGTAATTCGTGGTGTCTGTCGTAGGTACCAACTCAAGGAACTCCTTGGTGACCGCCAAAATCTCATCAACACCATGAATGAATACGGTATACGGTATATGGTAGTGTCTGGGTTTCATCCGCCTGGTCCATTATGTTGGTTCCGGGGAGGCGTTTTCTTTCCTTGCCCACCAGCCGAAATTTGCTAACAAAAGTTTATACACCAGATGTCCAACTGACAATGCTAAAGCTAGATTTCTCCATGGTATAACCCTCAGAACCTGACATATAAGAAGGCCCTCTGTAATGCTAGAGGAGCCTATTACTCATCAATAATAGAGAAAAATAAGAACAACCCTGTTTCTCTTTAGCGCTCTGGCCAGGCTGACGGAGACTAGTCACAGCTCTGTGGAGCCGTGTATTTCTACAGACCTCGACTCTTCTTTTAGTGACTTATCGCTTAAATCCAAGTCTTATTTTCACATTGACTAGTTCTGCTAACGTTAGCTACCTTACTTTAGCTTAGCTGCTAGCGATGGCTTCGTTCTCTCCCTCTTCTGCTCTCTTTTGCTCAGCGTGTCACATGTTTAGTTATTCCCCTGCCTCCTTTATTGATAACGGTACATGTAATTAGTGTAATTTATTTGCTAGGTCGGAGGCAGGTCTCTGTGGGTTAGATGCACGGCTCCGCACCATCGAAGGTCAGACTTTAGTTACATTAACCAGCCCAATCCCCATCGCCGGTGTGGACTAACTAGCTTTAGCTTCTGCTAGCGTTAGCTGTCCCCCGGCAGCCCCCAAGCAGCTGGGACGCTGGGTGACTTTGGTTATCGGCAGCTCCATAGTCAAAAACGTGAATATAACGAAGCCAGGCTCCAGTCAAATGTATTTATGGGGCCAGGGCGGGCTACGTTAAGTCCTATTTAAAACTGTTAGCTAAGGATAAACGTAAATACAGTAAGATTGTGATACACGTCGGCGGTAATGACTCCCAAATTCGCCACTCGGAGGTCACTAAAATCAATGTGGAATCAGTGTGTACATATGCCAAAACAATATCGGACTCCGTAGTTTTCTCTGGCCCTCTCCCAAATACGGTCAATGATAAGATGTATAGTCGCATGTCAGCATTCCACAGTTGGTTGTCGAGGACTGGTGCCCAGCAAACAATGTGGGCTTTGTAGATAATTGGCAGACTTTCTGGGGGAACCCCGGTCTGATTAGGAGAGACGGCGTTATTGTTAAATGTTATGCACCTCCGGCCAGGACAAATTCCTTGTATGTGAAAACATACATGGCAATAAATGGTTCTGATTCTGATTCTGATTAGTGTAATCAACGTAAATAAAAATAATCATTTTTAATTCATGTATTTGCAACACACACACCTGCAGGGCTCTCAAGTGTCACGCATTGAGCGTGACTGTCACGCATTGGGTGGGGGGGATATGTCACTCTTACCTGTCTTAAAAACTTGAGAGCCCTGCACCTGTTCACAGCCCCATATCTAAAGTTGTACACATTTCAAACTTCAAACCAAAAAAACTGGTGTTAGTTATGGGAACCCATCTCTAAGTATAACCCACAAAGTAGACTTTTCTTTTACGGTAAAGTACTTCCTCAAGAGTTAATATTAAAAATGTGTAAAGTGTAAATTAAAGGCTATATCAATAATGAACATCTACACTAAAATCTAATAATAGCCTTATTCGTTGCTGGGTATTCAACAGGCGTTTAAAACGAAGCCGAAAATTTTCACATAAACATTTATTCATACACTAAAACATAAAAACTTGAATCTAATGATAAAAACAAAACCTTTTTATATAATAAACACAGCAAACGAACACAAAACCTTTATAGTATTATTACACTAATTCAAATATAATAGAACACAATTTAACATTAATAAAAAAAAAGAAACTGCTTTCTAAAATCAACTAAAACATCATAACAAATACAATCTGTGTACACCTACTGAGAATTAGCATCTCAAAAACATATTCTACAGTTTTTTCTTTTTGCCATAATGGTTGACATCTGGGGGTCAACCTGTCCACTTGTCCCTTCCCCGCTTTTCTCCTCTTCTTTTCTTTTCTTGGCAGCAGTTGTCCAAGTGTAACTTCATGGACGGCTGCCTCCCTCCACAAACACAGGGGAACCCTGGTCTTCCCCTGTAAAAAAATAAAATAAAAACATTGTATTTTACAGTGCTGACAATATGCAAAGTAACCCACGGACCTTTAGTAAATAACCTACCTGCTTCAGGGTTATATTCAGCAAAGGGACCGTGTCCCGCCCCACCACCACCTTCTTCACAGCAGAGACCTGAACACGGTGGATTTGTGTGTTCATTTTCTTTTCTTTTTATTCTCCAAGAATATACTATACATTTGTTTACACATCGCATTCCTGTCAGACAGACAATGACTTACTTCTACCACCTCCCTCTCCACCGTCAGGAGACCCACAGACTCCCTGCAGGTGCTGAGGGGGTCAGAGGAGAGTGGGGATTGAGGAGGTTTTCTGCCTCTTCTTTTAGCTCTTCTGACACGTCAGTTGGAGAATAGATAGAAGACGGTGTCCTTTGATATGTTGAGCTGGTACGGGGAAACGAGCCCCTCAACCCGTACCCCCTAATCACATATGAGCCTCCCTCCTTAACTTTTTCCCAGCTCACCACCCTGGGCTGGGACTTTACTGTAACTACACAGATGTGCAGGGGTGGGGGTTTGGAGTATGGCACTTGGGGCCTTGTGGAGAGTAATCCTCTAAGTGCCATTCTGAAATAAATAAATAGATATAGACAACTTTACAGAAAGCCTTCACTATATAGACATTTCTTATTTTCTGTATGTATTATTCAATAGGTCCATGTATTCATTGACCGTAGATTTTAGGCTATACATTTTTTTATGATGGGTTTTCTGAACGAATGACAAAACCACGTTTTGCCTTGTCAATCTTAAAATGCCTCTCTTCACAACACTTTCAAATCCTTGTAGGTTCCTTTATAGACCTCTTCCCCTAACAGTAAAACCTTTTGAAATGTATGTGGCGAGAGGTGGAAGATACGCAGTTTTTAAGGTTTGAGTCTAAACTAAACGTCAGAGCACGACAACGCCACCTCAGGAATTACACCTGAAGATTCAGTTTGCCTGCCGTTTGCAGGACTCAGAGGGCACTCAGGTTCATTATACAGGAAATCTAGGCAGAGACGGGGTTCCAGTACAGAAACAATCTTTTATTTGACCACAGAGGTTCACACGACACAAAATACTATACTAATAAAATACACTATACTTATAAATTACTATACTAATAAAAGACTATGCTAATAACAGACTATACTAATAAAAGACTATGCTAATAATAGACTATACTAATAACAGAGCCGTTATGTGAAAAAGGGGCGTAGGGCTGCAACTTACCAGTGGCAAGAGGTTAACCAGTGCAGGTGAGGGTCCCAAAAAGACAAGAGACACCCCGATCACACGTGCACCCCACACTCACTCACACAGCCACACGTGAGGGTCGGAATCAGGGGTAACCGAAAAACACCACAGCACACCACTAGAGACCCCGACACCCGGCAGCACCAGCCTCAACACCTTGGGTTAGCAGCCCCTACAAAACAAAGAACACAATTTACCCAGGCTCTGGTTATCAAACAAAAGGATAAATCAAACAGAAGAAAAGACAAAACAACCACAATAATATCCCTCGTCAAACACATTAAAATGGCTCAGTGCAAGAAAGAAGTGGTCCTTAGAACTTAGAACCTTAGAACACTGCAATATACATTTTAACTTCCTAGAAAATGATGAGTTTTGAATCAGACATTGATAATAAATATGGAAATAAATTGTCCACCTGAAACTCCTCGTGGACTCCTCCTTTCTGTCTTTTACTACAGACATCACTGCTGGTGACTCCTTGCTGACTCTGAAGTGTAAGTTCACACATTAATTATGGTTTTGCTCTATCTAAACTGATATTACATTGGTTTACAGTTTGGAATGCCTTCCCATCATAATAATCCGTCTCGACAGGAATTACATCCCTACATTACATACTCAACAATAAATGACCCAACCTTTACAACAGTTTGTTCTAGAGTGAAATGAGATGTGATACTGGTTCTCTGAGAATAATGGAAATATAATGTATTTCTCTCTCTCCTTCCTGTCTAACTGCAGACTCTGTGTTGGTGACTTGACAGTAAGTTCACACACATGAATGACTTGTTCAGATAAATCAACACAGTGTCTTGAAGTTTGTAAATACAGATATTTATTGTAAACACTAAAACACAGCTACTTGCAAAATCACACACTGAGTAGATACATTTAATGACACCAGTATGTTTCCCATAAAACTAGCAACAACTGGAAAATGCAGCATTAATAGGGATATTTGGTAGATCAGACATGTTTTAACGGCATTTTAGCTTTTGCTAAGCTTTTTAATATTCAAACAACTTTCTAATGTAATGTTTGTTTTTTGGTCTTACAGGCGTCTCTCCTCTCCTCTATCATATTGGCTCTCTATCTGTACTATTTGTATCCACTCTGTCTACATACTGGTTCCTCTGACTTTCCTGTCAAATCTACCGCTCTGTCTTAGATTTTGGACATTCTACCTTTGTATCCCTCTTCTATCCCGCTCTGATCTATTTTTGTCTTTTTGGTGAATTTAGTGAAACATTTTTGTGGTCTACAGCCGTAAACTGCCGCGGTGAACACAGCGCGTCCGGTGTGAACACGGCATAACAACCTTTGGCCCAGTAATAGTCGAGTCGGCCCAGAACTGACTGCTATCTGGGTATGCTTTGTACTTGTTGTGTAAATACCACATACGTGGGAACATCAAACTCCATCGTGTCTGGGTTCATAATATTATCCGTATTCCCACAACAGTGTCTGAATGACGGCCGCTACCAGCGCTACTTCAGGCAGACCAGCAGCAGATTGATTCAGCGACGGCAAGACGGCGGGAGCTTCTCAACGCTGATTGGCTGACGCAACTATGACTCACACGATTTTGTCGCCAGAGTTGGGATATTTCAACTCATGCGGAATTTGCGCCTCATGCAGTCGCGCCGCCCGACAGAAATTTCGCGCCTTCGCAACCTGTCGCGTCTGTGCATTGACTTTGCATGTAATCTGGTCGCGCAAATAATTTGTGTCGCATTCGGTGTGAATACAGCATAACAGATAAGCAGGGCTCTCAAGTTTTTAAGACAGGTGAGAGTGACATATCCTCTCTCTCCTCTTTTTTTCAGCGTGAGAAATACGATGTGTGGCGGGAGGGCGTGACTTAAGAGTGTGTGTCCCTTAGTACCGGTCCGTGTGTCCCTTAGTACCGGTCCGTGTGTCCCTTAGTACCGGTCCGAGGGTCCCTTAGTACCAGGCCACATAGAAAGAATGAATGAAGAAAAAAAATCTAAGCCGGAAAGATGTTTTATTTAAAAAAATGACCGGATACATCCGTCTGTGCGTAACTCATGCGGACCCTCTTGACACATGTCAAGGGGTTACGTGATACGTTACTCCAAAAATGAAACTTAAATGTCTGATTCAACTCTGCCGGTGTTCTGTATTAAAACCAAGGCAGAGTATCCTGAGATCTTCCATTTCCAACATCCTGTCTTTGTGCAGCGGGTTATAAATTGAGGAGTAGACAGGACAATAAGGTTTAACTTAAGGAGTAGACTGGACATGACGAACACACGTCGGGTGTCGCCACTCCCGTCACTCCGAGATGGGACCCGGAGCTAGAGGATGTAGAGGGCAAAGGCATAATATTGTGATTGAGTCTGTGTTCCACCACATATCATTTTTTATATAAATGATTTTTTCGGATGCCTCTAACCTCGCCTCGGCGATGTTGTGCATCCTGGCTGACCCACTTGACCAGCCCAACCCCAATACCCAATACCGATACCAGTATTCTTTGGAACATAGGAAAATAGGATTTATAACATTTGAAATACCAACCGGTACTGCACAATAAATCTACTCTCAATTCGCATGAGATTTTACAGAGATGTGCAATATCCTGCATAATATACCACGACTACACACATTGCTAGAACTGGACTCATTTTCACATGTGACATCGGATGAATGCAAACAATGCTCTAATTATACGAAATCTCTGTAGCGGTTTTGTACATATGTTGAATAATGGTCTTACAGAGGTGAGCTGACTTCTTATCTTTGATTGATTGAGAAAGAGAAAAACACTGGGGAGGGAGGAAGAGCTGGCCTATATAAAGAAAGAGTAACAACAGAGAGGTGTGACTTGTGAGAACATTTGGGGAGACATACAGAGGCTGAACTGTGAGTACTAGAGAGTAGTACACTGAAGAAATAATACAATTTAATGTGTATTTTTAGTGGCAGGAGGTAAATTTGGTAAAAAAGCCATGTTTGCTCGTTTTATTTGATTCCTATTGTTGTTCAAATGAAAGTTTTATAATTTTCCAGCAGCTTGATGACGTTAACCTTCTCATTAAAAGTTTTTTTATGGACTTATTTCAAACATCTGAATTCATGCAGAACTCCATCTTTCTTTGGAAGACGACTGACCTTACTGCCTGAACTCAAGCAGCACATTTTATGTCCAGATGTTTGTCTTGCTGGTGTCACTTTAATATTTAATATTTAAATAATTTGAATGTGTCATGCAGATTGCGTTCTTTTTATATGAAAATGACATTGCTTTAAAAAGGTGCATAGTCAAATGTATTTGTCTTTGTTTGGCTTGTGGACAGGACTCCAAAAAAATATTTTTTGTGAATTATTTTCCTGAGTGTGAGGAACCATGCCGTGTGATGTGAGCAGCGTGATGGTGCGCCGCTACATCACCTTTTTTACGGGTTTGTTGGAGTGTCTGTGTTTTGCCGGAATGGTGTTCGGATGGGCTTCTCTGGTTTTCGTCCTGAAGACGGAGGGCTACTTCAGCTCTCTGTGCCTCAACACCACAGCAGTCAATACAACAACACAGGTCTTAGGTCAGTTTCAATTCCACCAAAATTAAATTAAACCTTTATGTAGGACCCACCGACCATCATTGTCACCATCATTGACACCTTTTTAACCACAGGTGTCAATGATGGGGCTGCATAAAGAGTAGAAATTGATTAAAACTCACATAATCAAAACTTCACTGAACTTCATTGATCTAAAAAATATAAATTAACTCCCGTATCAAGAGTTGATTTGACTACAACTCTTGATACGGGAGTTATGAAGTCCTCTTGGATCCTGATACTCATCTGTTTTATGTGTCTACAGAGTGCACTAAACAAGATGAGCAGTTCTCTCTTGTTTTCACCATCGCCTCCTTCATGTATTCTTTCCTGGCGCTGCCCAATGGCTTCCTCTTTGACCGCTTTGGTACTACAGTGGCTCGGTTCTATGGAATGTGAGTTTAATCACTCAATAGATTTAAAATTAGGGATGCATCAATACCACTTTTTCAGACCAAGCACATTTGGTTACATTTGAGTACTTGCCGATACAAGGACCTATATGAGTACTTAATAATATCATTATAGTTCTAACAATGACTTTGAAAATATGTTTTGGTTTCATTTGGATGTTTCGAAGACATGTGCAAGACATGTCTAATTTTTTATTAGAGTCATAGCGCCACCTAATGGCAACAGGAAGTGAATATTTCTATACTTTGGCTTGTTTCTCTTAGTCGGTCAATCAGATCAACTTCCAATTACTTCTAGACAAACATAAGACTTTCATGACGCCAGCCCACAAAGCTTTTGATGTTTCGCGAAACGCTGTTGCCGTGGCGACCCATCCTTCGCGGTCAACAACAAAGTCACTTTCGAGGGACTAGGCATGCTCGACACATAGCTAAACTTGGCAGACACAATTAAAGGCAAAGATGTAGTTACCTGATGTGATTGGAATGACTCAAAATGGCACTTTGGCTCGATAGCGCCCCCTACAAATATTCAATTAAGCAGCCCCAGCGCTACGGTTGACCTACATGTATGAAACTTGCTAGGAATATGTAACACATGTAAACTTAAAAATAACTCTCTTGGGACCATGCTCTAAACTGTACAGGAAGTCAGATAGCGCCCCCTAAAAAAACGTGTTTTTTTTTGACAACCTGTGAGTTGTGAAGGCCCACAGTTTTTCCCCCTATCACCAATTGACCTGAAATTTGGCACACATGTCCGGTTGTGTCTGCTCTACAAAAAAGTACGTGGTCGTATTAAACTCCGCCGACAGAATTTCAACTTTTTTTCATTTTGTGAAAAACAATTTTATTCCCAAATCTTCCTAAACGCTGGGTTCAATTTGTACAAAATTCTCTGTGGATCATTAATTGTTAAATTTCATGAAAATATATCAAAAGCTTGTTTGTGTTCAGAAGAAAAGGACCAATGGACTTCTCAGGAGAAAATTCAACTAAATTCAACAAAGCAGCCCTCGCAGTACGTTCAACATAGACATACACCATTTGATAGGCGTATATACCACATATCAACTTACAAATAAGTCTCTTGGGACCATGCTCTAAACCGTACCAGAAGTTGGCCAATTTAATTTTCGTCCTTCATTTCTAGTTCAAATTGCCATAGTTTCCCAGTAGGTGGCGCTCTGACTATGAGTTCATATTGGCATGCAGAAGTCTTCCAGCCATGCCTCTCATAAAGCATGTTAACTTTGGAACAGTTTTGACAAAGTACAGTGGAGTTACAACAGCTTGCTGCATGATCACGAACCACATGCAATAGTCGTCACACCACTTCCACGCCGTTCCATGAAACCTCAAGCTTTTGATCACTTTTAATACTTATTTTTATCTTTTATATATATTTACATGTACAAAATATATATACATATATTCCATTTTCCAGAGGTCAACCTTTCTGCGAAAAAGAGGAAATATGTGTCTGTCATCACATCAAATGACAGAACTCAGTCTGCGCTTCCCAGATCTTTCTGCCATTGAGAACGAATTCAAGCTGTTCTCGACTCCCTTCTTGATGATGCAGAAGAAGTGAAGAGAGTCTGAACTAGAACTGATGGAGATGCAGTGAGGAATCTCTGAAGAACCAGCTTCAGTTTCTCTCCCTACCGACTTCTACTGGAGCTTGGAAAAGGCCCAAAAGGCAAAATATATATATATATATATATATATATATATATATATATATATATATATATATATATATATATATATATATGTATATATGTATATATATGCATAATTGACCTCATTTGATTCATTTGGCCATATACCTCACCTGAGTAGCTCAGACTTTCATATATTTTTCTGTTTGTGGCCCTCGGTGAAAAAAGCTTTGACACCCCTGATATATATGTATATATATATATATAATATATATGTGTGTATATATATGTATATGTGTGTGTGTATATATATATATATATATATATATACATATACATATATATATGTATGTATGTATATGTATATATATCTCCCTCTAAATTAAAGCTGCTCGCAGCTGTGACTGGGCCCTCGCTTCAAGCACGTCGGGGTAAGCCGAAGGGTTGCCGGCTCGTCCGTCCGAGAACGTTCGTATTTCCTCTCATTTTTTACTTTATGTTGTCTGTTGGCTTTTTTTTACTGATTTTTCGTAAATGAGGAAGTGTAAACGCTTCTAGATCATCAAACACAGGTCTGATTTAATACATTTAAACGGTTAAAGTAATGTAAACCCTTGTGAGAAGAGAAACGATGGACTACATTAAAAAAAAAAATCGTTATATTTTTATAATTCCATAAGCTCCTCAACATGACTGAGCGATTATAACGTTTCACTAGTTAACTAATGTAGTACCCCTAGCATTTTGCTCAAAGTACCACGTATGTAACCGTAGAGACTGTACGGATCTTCCAGTCGTAGGACTTTACTGTCGCGAGCTGCGAGAAAGCAACGGCAGTTTTTTCTTGACTTTGTCTCTTAAACGCATCTGAAAGCGCGTCAGATGACACACACGGAAGGAGACGGTCATTTGAAGTACACGTAGCTCATGGTGTGACCAAGATCTAGGTCAAAATTGCTAATTTTTCTATTTCTGAACCGAAAAACATGATTTTTGGACTGGAAAGGCTTGAAAAAGTGTCATTGCTTGTGATTATTGCGATTATTATTGCATTAGGTCTTAATCTTTCTAAAGAGGTGCAGTATAATTACATAAATAAACTTTTATTTTTTTTATTTTTTTAAAGCCAAGGAGTTGCGGATTCTTTAGAGATCAAGGACAATAGGGTCTGGTATTCATATCAAGGCCATATGAGCTGCAGAACACCTAGGTCAAACCTAGGGTACCATGTTTAAGGTACCCTAGGGTTGATGAGGTTTTCGCATCTGAAATTCATTGTTTTGTAAAACTGTAAAAAACTTTACTCTCACTCTCATACCAAAGAAATTACATCTTATCACTGGAACTTCTTTTTCACACCAGATTTCTTTACACCACGGGTGCCTTGATCATGGCCTTCTCGACTGAAGGTGAAAATCATTCCTCCATCTTTTTGATTTGTGCTCTCTCGTGAACCTCATTGTCTTAAGAAATACTGACAAGAAGTAACAGTGACTCTAAGTGTCAATGCATGTTTTTTCTTTCCCTATCAGCTTTGTCCAGCATGGTGTTCCCAGGTCTCTCCCTCATGGCAGTGGGGGGCAACTTATTTCAGATAACCAACATGCAGGTATTGAAGCAGATATTAGAAAAGATTGAAAAGATTAGTGTCGTTCTGACAGTGGCGGGCCGTCAGGGCCTTCTAAGCCTTCTCTGCTGGCCTAAACACTGTTTTATAATTTCACTTAATTTGTATTTATTTGTATAATTAAAAGTTCTATCTATTTTATAATGTACTGGTTTTTCGCGAATACACTACATGTATTATAATTATTTTCCCCTGTTAGCTTATGTTCTCATTGCACAGCTCATGTGTCATGTGTTCCTCTGCTTCAGGCCTCTTGTATGGCTCGCTTGGAGCTGTTTAACAGCACCTCTTATCCAATCACATTTCACCTCTCTTTCTCTGTGGAAGAAGTAGCCTGGTTAAACTAGATGAAACAGTCTGGACGTCTGATTGGTCACAGGGTCCGGCGTGACCATTAACATGCGCTGTGATTGGGAAAAACGGAAGTAGAGGAAATGTTCTAGTGAAGTGTGGAACGAGAATAAAAGTGGTTTCCGTCTTGTGCAAACTACGCTACATCGTGTTGTTGTTTTATTCATAAAGTGAAGTACATTGTCCATTAATGACGCAGCATCCCGTCATGCACGTATTTATGTAAACAATATCAGACGGCACTGAGGGCCCTGATCCAAAATTCACGGCCCCGCCACTGCGTTCTAAATAATCATCCAATTATTTTCATGATTAGTGTTATTTATCATAGTAAAATCAACGAACAGCAGCATATCCTCCAACTGGAGGAGCTGGATGCTCAACAATTTTTAAATAGCATGTTTGCCAATAACAACTTAATAACTGATTAAGTGAATTAAACAAAGTTTTTTTGTTTATAAATTAATTTCTATGTTTCAGAATCAGTGGTTGATATTTGCTTTGAATTGTAATTGTCAAATTATTGCAAGTTTTGTGATATTTACATTTTTTTTTTACTATTTCTGGGTGCCTGCATATGATCTCTGTCAGTCAAGTATCACCTAAACACAGAAGAAAAGACACACGATCAAGGACCACTAAGTCTAAATCAACTATGACCCATTTTTGAGGAAGGCTTATACTGAGAAAAACGGTTGCGAAAGTTTTTTCCAGAAGCGACAAAGACCGTTCAAGACGTTTCGTTCACCAGATTAAAAACAGAGGGTCTGCCCATGACGCACTTTTGTTTAAATTGTGGGAGAAAATCACAAAACCCTAATCTGTGAGGTTGAATGAGTTTGGATGGTGCAGGTGCAGAGTCCAAAATTGCACCCTCATATTCAAACAGGTGATTCAAATCAGCAAGAATACATTTTGCATTGTAGTTTAGAAAAGTAGATGCAAAAAAGCCCCACACAGACATATGCACTTAAACACAACATTCATCTAATTTCTCTCTTAAAGGTAGGAAATATGTTTGGCTCCCGTCGCTCCACCGTCATCACTCTCTATAGCGGGGCTGTTAACTCTGCACCGGCAATCTTATTTTTCATCAAGGTAAGAAACATTCCCACACTGATCTCATATATGAAATGTATTTATACTACTGTGTCTCCTGCTGTCACAACGATCTTGAGGTCTTCTCTTTCAGCTGTTACACGAGGCTGGCATCTCTCTCCTCTCCTCTTTCCTCTTCCTGTCCGCCTGCAGCGTCATCCACATCCTCAGGACTTTGTTCCTGCTGCCCAGAGACCGCATTCCCTACCCGATGCCTGATAACTACACATGCGGGTAGAAATCACCCAGAAACCACACACACATCAACTCCTCACACAAGTGTAAATAGGGCTTGTTATCATCTGTTTGTTTCAAATATTGAAAAAACATTATCTGGTGGATACCTCTATATACCTGGGTTTTTGCATACCTTGCAGAAGAAAACTTCACATCACGTTAAGTGATTGTAGTGAGTTATGATTTAAAAAAAATATTTGCAAATAATATCAAAGAACCCAATGCCCTCTATCTGTGGTGGACCCACTTTGACCTTTGTCAGGATAACCTGTGGTAAATCAAAGACTCTGAGCCTGGAGCAGTTAACTGGAAATGGTAATGCACAGACGACGACGGCAGCAACGACGACAGAGGAAGTTGAGGACACCGCTGTGAAGCAAGGTTTGTTCACTTTATTGTGGCATTGGACATTGAAAGATACAACAAAAATGAATTATACAAACTATTTATTTTCATCTTTGTTCTTTCCTTTTCTTCATCCATCTCTCTGGTTTCCCCCATCGTCTCTCTCAGTGAAAAGTTTCCGCCAGTGTGTGTTCTCCAGGTTGTATCTGTTGCACATTCTTTGGTTGGCAGTGATGCAGCTCAGACATTACCTCTTCGTCGGCACCCTCAACTTCACGCTGCACCGGCTGGCGGAGGGGGACGCTTCCCTGGGTAAATCCTCAC
Organism: Taurulus bubalis; assembly: GCF_910589615.1. Lineage (NCBI taxonomy): Eukaryota > Metazoa > Chordata > Actinopteri > Perciformes > Cottidae > Taurulus > Taurulus bubalis. The sequence goes on from NC_136599.1 coordinate 3,689,208, forward strand.
TACATCATGTCTGCCTGTCTTTGCAAAGATGGACGCATCTGCAAACGTTTCCCAAAAACAGAAGAAAAAAACTTTCATAGGGAAAAAAGGGACGAAACCTCCAGGAGAGCAACAGAGGAGGATCCCTCTTCCCGGATGGAGAGAGTGTGGTAGATGTCATGTGTACAGAATTAATTTCACATTCACTCTGCTTTTTACTTTCTGCTCCTTTGCCCTAGCATCACAATATATACCAGCCTCAATACATATCAGCCTCCTCTGTTGCTTAGTTCGTCTGGTATTGCACCGCAACTCGACAACGCAAATGTTTTGAAGGTTCATGTTTCCGCGTTCCCCATGTAGTTACTGATGCCTACGTCCTTGGTAATGTCTGGAGACACAGATCAATCTGATCGCTTGTAATTAACAGTGCGGACAGTCTGTCTTCAAGTTTTGATTTGAGAAACAAGTCGGATTTGCTTGCACTCTGCAAGTAGTCATATTCTGGTCGACCTTTGTCTCTCACCATCTTGTCCTCGCTGTGTGTTCCTGCAGTGAGTCAGTACACCAATGCCTTTGCTATAACGCAGCTGTGTTCCGTGCTGTGTGCTCCCTGGAACGGCCTCATCTTTGACTGGCACAAGGGCAAACCTCGTGTTGCAGGTAACGTACTCAAACCTGCAAACTCATAAGGGGTGAAAAAGGCGACAGCGGGTACTGCACTCCTTTCTGTTTTGGGCTCCACCTTCAGGCCCAGCTCCACCTCATCTCTGCCCTGCATCAAGCTGCGCTAGATATATAACGTCCTCTTCCTTAAACTCTTTCATTCGGAAAAACGGACCACATCATCTTATCTGGGCCTCTTATGACCACGAAATCACGTTGTTGGCTAAGCCCAACTATTACGGCATGTTTCATCACGTTAGGTTTTTTCCAAGCAAGTCTGAACTATAACAGAACATGACGTTAGCTAACGTGATAGCAAAGCTGACTAGCTTGCCATTAAAAAACTGGATGGAGGGAAATTAAGACGCTGTAGACATCTTAACGCTGATTGGCCAAGATTTGACACGTCACATCAAAGATGTTGTATTGCAAAGATCACAACATCGGCTTTTCTCCGTGTCTCACTTCAATCTCAGAAACGCTGGCTGGCCAGTTGACCCCCCTCCCAAAAAAACTAAAACAAAAAATCGGATCTACACGATTCACGTGGATGACATATTTTGATTTCAAAATGGCGAATTTCGACGAAAGTTTGCAGGTCTGCATACTAATACTGGTAAGGACTAGTAAAGAATCCAACAGGCCACAGCCATGGCAGACCAACTATCACATAAGATATACCTTATTACAAAGTGGTGCCCAAATGTCTAATCATTTACACAAATATATGTCTATCTAAGTATTCAGGTTTTTTTTTACATTAGTGTTTTGCATACTGAATTAACAGATTTTAAAATTTGAATAAGTCAAATGTGTGTTAGATGATAGCAAATGTGCCCCAGGGAACCACTTGAGCCAAATCTCTAGTGTTTAGTTGATATAAAAGCCGACAAACAGTGCAGTGAATAGGTGTCTTTGTGTACTCTGTTGTGTCTGTATGGACATGTCAGATTTGTTTTTGGAGTGTCTTTAATTGTGTGTGTCTGTTTATAGGACAGAGTGAACAGGGAGCAGTCCTGAGGGCCGCGATGCTTTCTCTCATCCTGACGGTGCTGCAGTGTCTGGTGTTCTCAGTGTGTGCCACCATCCCGTATCTGCCGCTTCAGTATTTCACCTTTGTTGTGCAGGTGTTCAATCGCGCCTTCATCAGCGGCGGCAATGCAGCCTTCATGAGTGTAGCGTGAGTATTTGCCTGAACCACCAGATAAAACCCACAAGACCTCGCACATAATTGTAACTTTAAACGGAGAGGACTTTTCTTGTGTTCATTAGTTCACCAAGATACATTTAGAATGTCGCTTCTTCTGCTATCGGCCCGGCAGCTAAACTTCCCTGTAAATTTTCAAAAGACTTTTGATAATTTTTTTTAATTTTCCAAGCTTTAGAAATAAAACTAGATCATACTTTGACACTCAGTCCAACTTCTAATTTTCATCAAACCAAAATCATTATTTTTGTTCTGATGTGAAAATGATTTTCTTGCCTAAATCATCTGCTCATGATATTGGCCACCTCTGGTAAAATGGCCTACATCCTCAGTTGAACATATCATGTGATTCTACCCCTATACTATAATGGCCTATGTCAAGAGTGTGACTTAGGCTATTTTAGACAATCTGACTTAGGCAAATTCACAAGCTTTTAAGCTAGCCATTTAGTTAGCAATGAAAATCTCACTCGAACATAATATTAGTAATCATAACATAATTTGACCGTTATTACAGTATGCCTGTTGTGCAGTGTCTAGAGGCAGCTTGTGCACCCCGATTACATTGGTATTAGTTGTTTGTGTTTTTCTGAAAAAATGACTTCGGACATTATTTTAGGAAGGTGACGAAGAATCACGTAACAATATCAATAAGTCACAGGTGCAAGAGATGCATGTTTGTGTTCACAATAGGACTAAAAGATACGTAAAATGCCAAATGTGAGTTTAATTAACTATAAGGAGAGGGACTTGATAGACAATTTTAACTGAAAAATGGAAACTGGTGTAAAAGAGTATGACATAGTTCTGATTATGAATAGTCTTTGCAAGAGACGTTATAATTGTTGAGAAATACTGTTCATTAACAAACATGTAGAAGTGTTCTCATATCTGCTTTTAACTCATATTGTGTTATAAACTATTCATTATAGATCTATATACGGATAGGTTAGTGTTAACCTTTTATCTTTCAGGAATAAGCTAATGCTTAAAGATTCTTGGATTTTCCTTTTCTACTTCTTACTTATCTTTTACCTCTTCTTTCTCTTTGCCGTGTGTGTGTGTGTTTGTGTGTGTATGTGTGTGCATATGTGTGTGTGTAGTTTCCCACCGTGCCACTTTGGGAAGCTGTTTGGTCTGCTCAAGGCTCTGGCCGCATTGTTTTCTCTGCTGCAGTATCCCTTATTTGCTCTGGTGAATGGACCTCTGAAAGGAGACCCTTTATATGTGAGTACAACTATAAATCTTATTCTGGTCCTTTTCCCCCCTAATAACCATCTTCATGAACTCTCCTCTCACTGCTTCCTGTTCCCTCTCCCTTCGTTTTTGTCTGCAGATGAACATTGGTCTGACGCTGCTCGTCCTGCCCGCCTTCATCCATCCCCTCTCTGTCTTCCTGCACGTTCGTAGTCTCACCTCCGAGCGACCCATCAGTACTTCCTCTTAAAGTCTGTCAAATGAGGCTTGCACTTAAAATGTCCTTAATAACGCTCTTAACGTCTATTATAAACCTCTTCAGCTCGTTTGACCCAAAATAAGTGTGTGATATGAACTTAAGTAGTATGGTAAATTTAATGATTTCGAAGTGTCCTTAAGCAAGACATTGAAGCTGCATAGTAACCCATCCTTAATAATTTAAGAGCAGTGGGCAGCCTCGGGAGGCACCCGGGAAGCAACATTTCTCTACTGTGGGATTAATTATTATCTGTGGTGGAAATGTATCATGAGTACAATTATTCTTAAATGTGTAGTACTGAACTCTTCAGTTCATCTTGGGAGGAAAAGGGGCAAACGTTTCAATAATAATTGTTGATGTATAAAACTCATGTTCACTCCTCAAACGCTGATTCGCCCTCAAACAGTCTCTTTAATTCGATAATTGCGTGTGGACGCTCCTCTTCAAAAGGGAGCATAGTTGAATGTGATGTGTCGGTGTTGGGAAAATGTATCTCTCTTTCTTTAAATGTGCCTGCTGGCAGTAGTATACAAATTAATATATACTTATGAGGATATATGTACTGTATGCACATATGTGTCATGTACTATATGTGTGTATATACATGTATGTGTAGATTACCATATAACTAGGAGTTTGAATATGTGTATGGGCAGATCTGTATGTATGTATTATTCATAATCAGAAATTCAATCATTTGACGCAGTGAAAATACATTGTGTGTGATTCTCTGTATTCTTATCACAATCACCTTAATCATTTTCTACAATAATGATATGTATGGTGTACTAATAACACTGTCATTTAATTATGAGTGCTCTATGGGATTTGTTATGGTGATTTTTTCAAACTTGCTTCGTGGAACCGAAAAGCCTGACCTGCGTCATCTTTCGGGCTGCAAGAAAGAGTCGATAAAATTTGATTATCAAAAGAGTTGGCAACGAATTTCATTATCGATTCGTTGTGTCGCGCGATTATTACGGCACTCAATAAATTGCGGAGAAGAAAAAAAAGAGTCGAGCAGAGCAACTGGCCTGCCAGCGTGTCTGAGATTGGAGTGAGACACGGAAAATAAAGCTGAGGTTGTGATCTTCGCAATAAAACATCTTTGATGTGACGTGTCGAGTCTTGGCCAATCAGCGTAAAGATGTCTACAGAGTCTTCATTTCCCTCAAACTTGTTTTTAATGGAAGCTAGTTAAAGTTACTTTATGTTCCGTTACAGTTCAGTCCTGCTTGGAAAAAAACGTAACGTGATGAAACATGCCGTAACCCCGGTCTGGTTCAGCTCACGCAGTCACTCGTTAACATTAAACCGGCACACCTGCGGATCTGGCTGCAGGTTTTTTTTAGTAGAATGAATCAAATCACGTAGTTGGGCTTAGCCAACAACGTGATTTTGTGGCCATATTATATGGCCCAGATATTGATAAGATGATGTGGCCCATTTTTCAGAATGAAATAGTTTAAGGAAGAGGAAGATATGTAGTGCAGTGTGATGCAGGGCCGAGATGAAGTGATTTTTTATTTTTTAATTAACAGCTCAGGGATGTTCAAGGAGCAACCTGTTTGTGCACTTTCTGAAGATTTTTTGCACTCTGAATTTGCACTGGCAGTTCTGGTTTTGAACAAAGGGTTGGAAATTAGTGCTTTTGTTTTTTTTATCCGATTCAAGGTTAATTTCTATTACAATATCCACATCCACAACCCTCCTCCCTGCTGATCACACCGCTGGGGTACAGGAGCTTTATTTTTTCATCACACATACTATCTCATAAGTATGACTTAGTATCTCATAATAATGGCATAGCATCTCATAACTATGACCTACGATATCATAATTATGACTTACACTCTCATAATTATAATGTACAATCTCATAATTATGTCCTAGTATCTAAAAATGATGAATTACAATCAATATCGTACAAATATGTATGCGTCGGCACATTTAACACATGCTCTGTGTTACATATTTCAACATGAATGTGTTAAAATAACAGTTTGTTTGTTTATATTTATCCCAAAAATGATCTGTAGAATGTAATTTTTGTCCATAGCAAAATTACTCACTTTACTTAATTACTTACTTAATAAACAATGATGTAAAATTCAGGTGACATTTATTTAATGTCATATCATTAAAACCTTAGACAGATGTTGACAGATCTGTTTTCTAAAAATGTCCACTGTAAACCAACATTTCATACACAAAATAGAGTCAATACATAACAATAAATAACTCATTCAGTCTTGTGACATTTGAAGATCAAGTTAAAAATCTAACTGAACAAACAATTCAGAGCAGACATTTGCAGAAACTGAACCCAAATATGTAACCTCTGAATAATTGAGGTAATTCAAAAAGAATCATTCATTTCATATCATTAAAACATTTGACAGATGTTCACAGATCTGTTTTCTAAGTGTGTTCCCTGTGGAGATGTCTGGCATAAGCATTGAAGTTATGGTAAATTCTTTGACATTGGTTTTGATTACATAGAATTGTATAATCCTGTCCATCTGAAATTGCATGGACTTGCCGAAGATGTCTGATAGGTGTCCTTACTTGTTTTGAAATGGATTTCTTGCACTTGGGACAAGTGTACATGGTGGTACAACATACAACACTGCCTGGATCTTTGCGATAAGTTCAACAACTTTTGATCTCTTCCCACCTGAAATGGGCACGTCATAAACATGCTCAAAGAAACCATAGACTGATTCGAGTTAGGCATACATCCTGCACAATTTCAGAAGTATGAACTACTGTATTTAATTGATGGTGTTAAATGCTGAACTGAAATCTATGAACAGCATTCTCACGTAGGTGTTGTTGTGGTGGTAGGCAGGTGTTGACATGAGCCAGGACTATCCATCCCTTCTGGTTTACCTGTACAACGATGCCTTTGAGGAAACTTCTCTTTCGGCATAGTAATCCTTTTCAAAATCACCATAGGCGGAAGCTTCTCTCCCGCCGCTGTGCGCAGAGCTCAAGTCTACGGTAGTGCAAATTCTACAGTGACTGTAGAAAATAAAGCCTCGTGATTGGTCAGTTTGACTGTAGACTTCCAATGAGATCGTCGGAACTGACTGTAGACAACCAATCACAAGGCCAATTGCAAGCTCATGAATATTCACGAGCGAGAAATCCGAATCCAGCGTTACGAATGTACCTGCCGCGGTGAATTTACAGTGTTTTCGGTTAGACTGAACTAATTTCTTCTTCAGAACTATTTATACAATCACTGTTTATACTGCCCAATTGTCTTGTGATGTCGGACCTAGTGTTAACGTTAGCTAGCTCGTTCGCTAGCGTTCAGACGTGCCTAAAAATGTAGCGGCTAGCTAACGTGACTTTGCCTCGCTACTAGTTCACGGTTACCATCTCTCATTACAATATCTTCTAAAGTATATATTGTATTGGTTATACTGAATACTGTCAATATCTCTTGCATCTCGTGTTAACCCGTTAAGTCCTGATGCTTGAGTACATGTCCGGTAAGGTAAGGTTAACGTTATCTAGCGCCTCTAAATAGAATCTCTTTAATCATAATTAAGCTGGTTTAAGAATATCAATGTGAATATGAATATGAATGGTTTATGAATTAAGCAGCATTTCTTTTCCGCTGGCTGCTTCCCAGGCTGTGGTTATGACGGGGTTATACAGAATATGGAATATCTTACTGGCAATGACATGCACACTTGGAGTTATGAGCAAACACACAAAACGTAACATAAAACAAGCTGAAAAGTTCATAACCTATTAGAGAAATCAGTCATTATTGTAGGCCCAGGACTTATGAGATATGATATATGAGTTATAACATTATAGGAACTCTCCCCAGAGATCTCTATTCTGAGGAGCTGTCGTTGTCACCCTGCCCTCGTCCTCCTCCTCTTCCTCCTTGGGACGATATCAAAGGTCTGTTGTACTCTGACGTTCATTGTTATATTAGTAATTTATTATTATAATATAACAATACCTAATGTAATAATAATAACACTATTTGGTTGTTGTGGTGTTACTTGACAGTGTATTTCAGTTACGGAAATGGCGACCCCCAAAATCCGCATCTTTAACCCAGAGGCCCCTGGGAATCGTCAACAGGCCGTCGTAATAGCCACCAAAGAAGCCCATGACTTTAAGAAGACGAGACCGTTCCCCAACCCGCCACAGGAGCTGCTGAACCAGACCTCGGCCCTGGCCCACGCTGAGGTGCTCCTTCGTGCAGAGGGTGTCACCTCTCCATCGCGCCAGATGTGCCTGGGAAAGCTCCAATCGGCCAATATGAAAATGCCCCATTCCATTGGCTTGTGGCAAATGATGTGGGCTACATGAAGTAGTAAGCATGTTGTTACATTATCATTATATTAATACCAGTGTAGGCTATGCATTTGAAATACACTTGTTATGGCCTGCTTAAAATAATCAATCTGTTTGCATCATCAGTGTATATTAGTCATCTTTACACATCATCTCAATTGCAGTGATATTGATGATACAAGTACTACGTTGATGTATTGATTCCAGCATACTGGACAAGCACAGACTGGAGTGCACAAACACACAGGGAAAGGGAAAGGTGGGGAACCAGTGGGTGAAGGATTACCTCACTGAGTATGCAGAGAGCTTCCCACAAGTCTCCAGTCTCCTCGAGGTCAACATTGACCGGTGTATCTACGGCCAGAGAGGCTTTGAGCATCACACCTTTCTGGAGATGTGGGAGCTCTACAGCCAGCACCTCAGCCAGAAGGACAGGCCAGAGCAGGTCAGTGCTGAGCAGAGGGAGCTCACGCAGAAGGCCTACAGTTCTGTGAGGAGGTGGCTGAACACACCAGTGACCCACATCACCAGCGTGCAGATAAAGCGGTTCAGGAGGTTTATTAAGGAGAAGGAGCAAGTGAGTGTTGATTAGATTATTAATTTGTTATGAAACAGGAAGAGCAGATTAGCAGAGTAAATTGAAATAATTGTTCCGCTGCCGCTGTCCAGCAGAAACAGTCCGCGCCCGCCGCGTCCGCCTGTTGGAGTCTGGAGATGCTCCCTGAAGTGTCCCCGAGGCGATGACTGTGTGGGTCATGGACAGAATGTGCACCTCTATAAGTCTGGCTACCACCACCGGGTATAACTCACTTCCCTTGTGTTATTACATTACGTTATAACTACGTATGAGAACGTAAATAAAAAAAGAGCAAAGAAAGTCATATGCTGCTATTGGCCCTTAATTGTTTTTATATATATATATATATATTTGTATAATAATGATATAATATGTGCTTTAGGTTCGTCACATCTGTGATGTCTCCAGATGGTACACGGTGCTCACTGAGGTCCTCTGCTGTGGACCCTGCACAAAGGCAGCTAGGAGCGGAGGAGGAGGAACAGTGGGCCGGTGGCTGGCGTGGGACGCCGCTATTTTATCTCAACTGAGCGAGGCTCATCAAGCTCTGTTCCCCGCCATCCTCACCAGCAAGTAAGCATACTGAACATAACGTGTGCATTTAACAGACTAACTTGAAAGCAATCCATAAAATCAACCTCACCGTACTGATTTTGAATCTACTCGCAGACGTGGTGTCGATAAGAGTGTTGTGCGCCTTTTGAGGGACCGGACCGAAGGGAACACTATGGTCAAGGTGTGGCGGCAAATATAGGAAAACCACGTCAAGGAGTACCTTCAACGGAAGGACCTGTACACCACACTCCTCGTTGATTTGGTGGAACCGGGAGGGATCGTCTCGGCATTAGGGCACTCATTTCAGGCTCCGCCTCCTCCAAGAGAGCTTCCCTCCGCACGACTCTTGCGCCACGCCTTCCTGCTGGCAGAGGCCAACAATGTGTGATTATCGGAGCCAGATCCTCTCCACTTTTGGCGTCGTGCTGAAAATGGATTCCACCAAGAAAGTATGTTAATCAAAACATGTTCCATAATGCCATACTGTCTGATGCAAAACGTGGTTAAGATTGTTGTAAAATGATTCAGAAAAATCCCATATCAATAGAATCTAACAGAGGTCACATTATGCAAACTTGACATATTGTTACAGGTGGTGAAGAAGCTGTCTGGGGAAGGTCGAGGCTCGTGGCTGTTGCCGGTCTCAGGGTCCGACAGCTTTGGAGACGTTCTTCAAGTCTTGGGTGGACCATGGGATGGTTGTACGTCTGGACATCTTTCACTGGATCCACCGGTTTGACGCAGCCATACGGACAGAGTCTCACTGCAAATACTCTGTCTTCAAATCGGCTGTAGCCGGTGCAGTGCTGGCCTACAACCGCTCGGACCTGGAGCTGCTCATCAAAGCGGTCAGAGCCAAGGACCCGGCGACTCTGCAGTCGGTCTCAGACGAAGATGTTGTCCGCTGCTACATATCGAGGGAGCAGCTCAAAGACCACGTGAGGAGGGTCACACTTGGGGCTCAGGAGACATTCCGGCTCATCCACAAGGCCATCGAGGAGCTGAAAGGTCCCGTTGGGCTGGACGAGAGCGGAGTGAGCCTCTTCAAAGCGGCTGGTACAAAAGAGCTCATCCAAAAAAAAGTTCATATGATATACAATATGAATACAGATTGTGTTGCATACAAAGTGAAAATAACACTGACTTTATGGATGTGTATTTACAGAGGCCATGGATGAGATGTGGGCAAGCCAGCAGCGACACCTGGAGTGCCTCCAGGATCCACCAGGCATAAACATGTACAGGGTGGCGCGTACCACCACCATCAACAACGTGGATGTGCCCTATTACAAGTGTCTGCGTGAAAGCGACAGTCTGGAGGAATTCCATAAATCTCTGCCACACATGATTCCAGGTGATTCCAAGTGCTGTCTGTGTAGAAAAGTTCAATCAATCATGTGACTTTGTCATTATTCGATTACCTTTCATTGTGATGTTCAACAAACAACAACTTGACACGGAAAGAGATGCACAAGGGCCTAATTAACTGATGAAACATAAACAAACAATTCATCCTACAATTTACAACAAGCATGCGACAGCGACACATCTGGAGATGCGTGGTTTTCCCCGGACAGGATGGAGATGACAAACTATAGTCTGAAAAGTAACCAAAGCTGTCCAGGAAATTTGTAAAAAGTACAATAACTCCCTCAGATGTGTAGTGGTATGTATCTAGTAAAGTAAAACAATGTGTGCTTAAGTGCAGTACTATTACATGTAATAAGTTACATTCCACCACTGCAGTTTAATTCGCTCACCTCAAGATAACTGTGTGCTTGTGTTCATGTGCCGTTTGCATTGAAGCTGAACTTTGCTCCGTTCTACTCGACTCAGGTCCCCATTGCGCAGCACGGCCCTATCAGGTTTACCTGTTAAGTGGCATCGCACGGTGGAATTCAGACAGGAGCTCAGATGCCGTGTTTGGTGGCAAAGGACGGCACCACAGGACCTACTCTGCACCGCTGATCCACCGCCTCAACACCCGCTGTCGGCAGCTGTTCGGAGAGACCGTGGAGGAGAATTTCCGGGCCCCTGCCAACGTTGCTTCAGACGAGCTGTTTGGGTTGGAATACCTGTTCAGCCAGAGCACGGGTGACTCTGAACCCTTCTCTCTGAAGGACATTGTGAACGATGGACCTGACCCAGAGGAGGAGGTGGTTCAGTACGGGCAGCCCGATCCAGACCCCGAGGCCGACGAGGCGTACCAGAGCGACGGGGAAGCGCACAGTGACGTGCTGGATGCCATCCTGCCCCACATTAAACTCACCAGCGCCGAAACCTCCACTGTTAACCTTCCTCCTTGAAGCCTGGAATGCAGTGGAGGAGCATGACAAGCAGCCGCAGCAGTTCAACCAGTTGTACAGAACACACTAGGGCAACACCCTGTACTGCCGCACAAAGAGGGACGATCTGGTCGACGCTGCGGTGATACAGAGGCTGAAGATGGCTAAGCGCTACGCACCAGCGCAACAAGATGTCAGTGCTCAGCACAACAGGCTGATGTACACGCTGGTGAAACTGCTGTGGTTGCGCTCACCTCAAGGCTTTCGCAGCAGTCCTGAGAAGAGCACCATCTTGAAGGCGTACGAGAGAGTCCAGCACTGGATTTTGGTGGAGGATCCAATCCTCTGCAAAGCGAGCATTCCTCTGCCGAAAATAAACATTAAGACGGTGCGAGACTTCATCCGTAGCCAAGAGCGCCTCCTGAACTTCAACGCCACCAAGCAGTCCTCCTTGGTCACGAAAACGGCCTCCATTTCATCGGCTGCCTTCCTTCCAGCGCCGCACCAGCCGGCAGTCCTCCCTCCGCCCCTCTACCCTCTGATGGAGTATGTGCCCACACCCAGCACGGCAGGGACGAAAGTGTTGAAGGAGAGGACGGACATATTAATGCCACTCTCCCGGCCGCAACCACCGCTCCCACTTGCCCGACCGTCACCTCAAAAGAAACCTGCCACCTGTACCATCACCAGACCCGTGCCCTGCCTCACTGCATCCGCAGCAACCGCTGAGACTGCTGGCCCCTCCACATGGCCCATACTGCCTGCCTGGCAAACTCCATCCGGCCCTCCAACTCTGCCCACAACGCCTCCTGCACAAGATTTAAGCTCGCCATCCTGGGCAAAATCGATGCAGTACAAGCGCAATGGTGTGGAAGAGCCCTCAGCAGGAGTCAAGGTGTCACGGGTGCACAATCTCCCCATCTGTTCGTGCAGAGGCCAACCGACCCAGGGACATAAGAAGTATAAAAGAAAGACTTTCTGCCCTGTAAAGTTGATGTCCACGTCCAAAGGTCTGGACAACATAGTGTTCAACAGCTATGAACACTTCACCTCTGTTGTGGACAAGGTGGAACATTAGTATTTTAGATTTACACAGACACATTTGGGTATATTGTATATAGTTTAGCTTGTCATGCAAATAATCGGGCATATTGTAAATATTTTAGATTATCATGCACGTAACCGTGTGTACTGTAAATACTTTAGATTGTCATGCACACTCATCCAGATTGTAAATATATATAGACGGATACAAGGAAACATTCCTGCCCACTGCTATTAGACTTTACAATAAGTCATCCCTGGCCAGATCCTCCGTCAATTGACCCATTATCAACAGCCCTTGCACCGCTTTTGTTGTCTAGTTAGTCACTGTACATTCTGTATACACTTCATATACACTGCACATACTTGCACTTTCTTTGTTTGATTTCCTAAATTATTACGCTTTACTATTTTTGTGCAATCCTGTTATATCTTTTATATTTTGTGCCTTATTTTTATTTATTTTTTAATTCTGTGTTAGGAGGACCCAGCCAGCAAAATAAGCATTTCATTGTATAGAATAACTGTTATCTGTGCATATGACAGTAAAAACATCTTGAATCTTGTTTTGTTTTGTTGTGTATATATATATATATATATATATATATATATATATATATATATTGAGTATTCTGCATTTGTGATATTTATTTGATTTTTTCTGATATTATATTTTGTTTGATATTATTTTGTTCTCCTTTTCATGCCCTTTATTCAATAAAGCGACAAGTGTTACAGTAACATCGAGTCGAGGAATATCAGCTAATGAGTATTGGTTTTCATCAAGAATAGGGACACGGATATAGAGTGCCAGATTACTTGCATGTAAGTGCATATGCTTATATTACAATATCATCAGATCAGTTTGCAAAAAAAACATTAAACAGACTCAGAAATATACAACTACTTTCCAGAATTTAAAAAGGCAGAAGTGACAAGTACAATTTTAAATAAGATGTTTTTAATTGGAAAAAAAACAGTCACCTGAATAAATGATACAATGCATTTGCTAACACAAATATATACTTGACATTCTGTATTAATAGCAAAATTACTATCTAAAATGGCCAATCCCACACTCGATATACAGATGACGTCAACAGCGTATTCTAGATTCCTCCAGTGGTCCTTCAAATTCCCCAAATATGGGAATCTTGTGTGCACATGTTCCAGTGCCGGGGGACTCAGTTTGCACTCTCTCCTGTAAACACATACAAAGAAAGTATTAAAGATATACAGGTATGAAGGGACATGTCTAGCAGCTGCTTGACCAATTCGAGTATAAATAGTGGTACACAATTTCCAGACACATTGAGAAACTGGTACGGAATAATAGCATTCCTCTGGCTAGTGTGCTCAGTAATTAGTGTGTTAATCCTATAGACTGATTTCTTTAATAATAACATTGTGCTGCTCATACCACAGTTTGACAACTCGGGGGCGCCAATATCCATAATACACATTTAGGTTCTTCCCCTGCAGATTGAACACTTGAAGGCACCATTTCAAAATCTTGACAACACACAAACTTTGTCCATCTGGGGGCGCTACTGACACACTTTTGAATGTAGACTGTAATCCAATGACATCGCGAGGAATTGCACTTCGGTACGCCTGACCCCCCTGTGCAGCTTAGAACGCAAGTGAAGTGCGTTTTCTCGTGCCCCGTAGTTTTCACAGTAACTGACGACTCGCCTTTCTTAGTCACAGTACGAGTGAGAGGAAGATCCAAGGTCAGTGGAACCTCATCCATATTAATGACATCCTGCGGGCCAATAAAATGCTCGGCTATTTTCTCTTTTGTGAAGTTTCTGAAGTTGGACCGCAGGTAGCTGTTGGAAGAGAGTCGTGCGTGCTCTGATGCTCATGCCTTTTCTTTTTGAGAACCGTAGACACCACAATAGTCCTCAGTGTTCTTTTCTGCCGCGATCGCCTTCACTTTCAGACGAATCTGAACTCGAAACACCACGGTTCTGCTTCTCTGTGTGTTGACCCAGTACTCTAGTTTGGGCCAGTGGCATTTTCTTCCTCTGAGCGCTTTGTGAGACTTCTCCCTGCTGCAGTCTCCAACGTCGAACCATGGACTCGTTGATCCCAAGTTCGAGTTCCGCAGCTTGGTTTCCCTTTTCAAGTTTTCCTTTTAGTTTAAAAGCTGCATCGTACGCGTTACGTCGTGTCTTTGACATGTTTATTTCTGGGGATGAGCGATGGCGGAAATAAATCCCCAAATTAACTGCACCCTTATTTTAGCCGCCCGGGTCAAAGTTGAGGGGAAAAACCTGCATTTTACGGTACTTGGATGAGCTGCACCAGCACTCAACTGCTCAGCCTTTAAAAGAAAATTATGTCAACACTTGAAAATGAGTAATAATAATTGATAAGATAGTGTTTACAGCCTTACAATATGGAGCAGAAGAGATTAAACATGCAAAATAAATCATTCAACAGTTAAATCTTAAACATAAATACCATTTGCACAAATATCAGCCCAATATCTTATACTAGTATATATGTATCTCTGACACATACCTCCAACTGACCACTTGGACCAGCTGCATCTGTACTTGGTGGTTCAGCCTTAAAAATAAAATAATGTCACAGATTGATCAGGAACAATGTAAATCGCTAAGATGATGTGTTTACGCCAGTATCACACCTATACATTACATCTCTGTACAATAACAATATTCCAACTTGTTCACTGCGTACATAACTATTTATATCTGTAAAATGTCTGCTGAGACATCAGCATCTAGGCCCTCATTATGCCCACGTCATTTCCAGACGAAGCAGCGTATAATGTAGCTGGCACAAGAGAAAGGTCCCATGACTCGGAAATTCATATTTACGCTGACTAAAGTGCTGAATTGAGTTTACGTAAATACTTAAACTTAACGGTTACTTTAATTATGTTTCACACCAGATGTATCTTCTCACAAGGGTTGCGCAATTTAAATGAATTTAAACAACGATGTGGTTCCGGAGATAATATGTTGTTTTTTGTCTGATAATAGCCGCAGGGGGATTTTCACACTCTGTTTTTTAAAGGGTTAATTGGTTACCACCTGCGAAGGACAATCAGGGGAGTGGCGGACATTTTAAAATGAGGAAGCCAGAAGAGCTCGTGGGCGAGAGGTCAGGTTCAGTTCATGTGGGTTCCAGCACATATAGGGTGAGTGGGAATGAGAGGACGGACAAGTTGGCTAAGAGGGCATTAAAGAAAGGAGACATAGAGATGAGGGTTAGCATCAGAAAGGCAGAGGTCGAGGGTATTAACTGGGAAAATGTCAATCAAATGTGGCAAAATAGATGGGACAGAGAAGAAAGGGAGACACTTGTATGGTATTCAAAGGAGCGTTAAGGCAACCAGGGTGGGGAGTTGGAACAGGAGAGAGGAAACGGTGATGACAAGGCTACGGTTGGGCCATACGGCTCTCAAGAAAACACTATACATGAGACGCAAGAGAGAGTTGATGAGGAAGAATCTGAAGGAATTGGGGGTGCATGAGTAGGGAATACTGAGCATGGGTGGGAGATCACAGGTTAGAGTACTACTAGCGTTCTTAAAGAACACAGGTTTTTTTTTTAATAGGGATGAGGTGCAGGGGTTAATTATTTATTTCTTTTCTTGAATTTTTTGGGGTGTTTTTGTTTCTGGGGTAAAGAGAGCCTACTGCCTGGTCCATACTCCGGAGCAGAAGGTGGCGGTAATGCACCAAATATATGGATGCCAGAAGAAGTAGTTCGGGGGCGTTCTTTGTAACGATGCACACACTGACACCCTAAGGCACTACCGGGCTGCTCGTTTGGTTATTATTCCTGACGCGCTTTGCTCATGACAATGTCCAGTTGTGTTGTCCCTACATGTTTATTCTTTGCAGAACACATAAATCATAATCTCATTGGCAGATCTTAGCTGCATATATTCAAATCATAAAATAAACCATAAACATTTGCCTTACTCTGTTCCAATATTCCAATACTGTCACACAAAGCGTTCACACAACGCGGTCAAAAAACTGTTTGCTTCTCATACGAGCAACACCTGACCATTGTGCCACTCCTAATTATATAGGGCCGACTTCGTTGAAGTTTGCGAAATATTTGCGCGTCCAGATTACATGTTAAGTCAATGCACAGACGCGTTAGATTACTTAAAAGCAAATTTTTTGCCAGGCGGCGCAATAGAGGCGAAGTGGCGTTGCGAATATTTGCAAATCCGCCTTTTTGCCGACGTTGAAATATTTCATCTCCAGCGAATAATTCGCCCGACGCGAAGTTGCGAAAGCGTTGAGAAGCTCCGCCGCCATCCTGCCGCTACTGAATCAAACTGCTGGTCCGCTGAAGGAAGCGGCTTCATTCAGACACTGTGTGCGACTACGCACGTCTTTCTTATGATGCACACACTGACACTGTTAGGCTTGAAGGTTTGTGGTGAGAGGTTGAGGGCAGAAGGTAAGTTTGGGGTACCCTGTACATTTGGTTATTGGTCGGCGCTCCCTCTGTATTTGTTTTGGTCGATAATTTTTAGAGAATTTTGTTTGTTTCCTTTCCAGAGGTAGTCAGTCATGCCTAGTTTTGTTTATATTTGTTTGGCACGACCACAAACTCTCCCACTTCATGGAGAACCTTTGTTTTATTAACCACCAGCAGTGCGAATAAATAGTTTAAAAACGTTAAACCTACTCCGACTTTCATTCACTCATGCTGCGTTCACACCAAAAGCGTTGTGAATTTTCACAAGGCTTTTTCGCCTGACTTTACTCGCTCTACTTTATGTGGTTAATTTGCTTATTCTGGCAGAAAGGGGGCGCGGCTTTCTCCGTAAAACAGTTTTAATTCCACAAACGTCAGAACATCAAACGCCCCGTGTTTGGGTTCATAGTCAGTGACGAACAGCGGCAAGCGAACGTCACTCGTCGAGAAGCTGACAAACTATGATCATTATGGTTTTTCTTCTACTTTTGTCAATACCCAAGTGTACATATAATGTATTTTGTAGACTTAATACTTACAATATGCAATACTCCACTGAATATTGTTTACACTTGTATGCCATAATGTGTCAAATGTACCAGCCTTTTTATTTCAACCGTATGTCATACCTGAACACCTCTCTCGAGTGTGACAGTGATTATAACCGCATAACTATATTGATTATAATTAACTGGAGGATACACTTTCTTTCTACACGTAGATCTTAAACCCTTGAATATAAACAGAAGACCGGCCGCCCTTCGGAGGAAACTCATTTCGGCCACTTGTTTTTTAATTAAACTACAAGTTGGATAGAATCTCCACTTGTACTCTCCTTTATATGTAGTGTCACGACAAAGACGGGAGACCCTGAAAAAAAAATCGTTTGTGCGGTCTGAAAAATGTATTGCGCGACCACTTCGACTGGCCTGCACGGCCGCGCACACACGCAGCTTAGAGGGATCACTGGACAGGGCCCAGGACTTACCGTTGGTGTTGCTCTTGTAGTGTTTTTTAAGCTTAGTTAGTCACATTTGGACTTGCACATGTATGTAAAATAAGTTGTTTATGTGTACATTACAATGCATGAAATATGATAATTAATAAGGGATATTATTATGAGGGATTTGTAATTATATGCATATGAAGGTCACTTTTATTACTGTAGAATGATTGATGTGTGAATGAATGTTAGACAAATACTGCATGCTGCATGACATATTGACTACTGCTTTAAGGAGTTGTAGTTCTCTTGTTCGCCTGAGGGGGCGGAGCCGAAAATTGACTTTTGAGACAATGGACACTACCCTTTTTGGGGAAGAAGAAGACGGAAGAAGAAGTCTATTTCCGCCCCTGCAGGGCCAATGATATGTTTATAAAGGTAATAAAACATTAAACCAATAGGAAGGACTCTAAGTCCCGCGAATGAGTTGAAAACTAACCGGTACGCGAACGCTCGTCCTCTTTCCATCCGCCCAGCGAACCACTCGGACCTGTGTTCTGAGGTGCGCCGTGGATTTAAAGGGCCCGATTCTATCATTTTTTATTAAATATACTTTTGCTATAACTCTTTTGGATTCCGGACCTTATTCCCCACCACCTCCCAGGATCTGAACATATCATTTACAGGTCTTTCGTGACGGACTTCCCATCACCGCGTTTTCTTTCGTGGCTCTGGCTCGAGCACCTGCGGTAAAGTCCCAGCTCACCACCCTGGGCTGGGACTTTACTGCAACTACACAGATGCGCAGGGGTGGGAGTTTGAAGTATGGCCTTGTAGAGCAGTGTTTTTCAACCTTTTTTGAGCCGCGACACATTTTGAGATATGTGAGCATCACGTTGTATCAGTATTAGTGGCTGCAGTGAGCTGCTTTCCTTTTAAAACGAGGTTGTAGATTTGATACGGCCGCTCTCAATTCATGCTCCATGTTGAGAGACTCAACAGCAGGAAAGACGACCTCACGGAGGGAGATCTCATAAAGATTGTTTTTTTGACAAGAATCGGAGTTGCGTATGCACAAGCCTAACCTATTAACGGCGTACGGTAAAATCAGCATGTCCTCTTGCGCCCCCCTGTAATAAATACCGCCCCAGTTTGATAAATAATGACTTAAAGGAAGCATGGTGTTCATTTATTTTAATGACAACCACAAAGGGTGCAGGCTTTGTCACTGCTGTGTGTTTTTCGGGCTTTTGGAAGAATATTTCCAGAGCCTCTCGATATGCAAGTCAGAAACGTCATTGATGGAGCTCCGCAGGCTGCAGCCTGTTGGATGTTTGTCTTGACCTGCAAATACATGAACTGTTGGGCTTTAACAGTGAGAGCTCATAGCTTAAAATAGTGATAGCTTCAGCAGCAAATCCCATTGTAAAAAGCATGCAACATATTTTTCGCCGCTCTCTGTCTCTCTCTCGCTCTCTGTCCGCTTTGTGCTCACCTGTGTGCATCGCATCGGGGCGGATCTCCTCCATGCCCGACACGGGGCAGATCTCCTCCATGCCCGACACGGGGCAGATCTCCTCCATGCCCGACACGGGGCAGATCTCCTCCATGCCCGACACAGCAGAGAAGAGTTGTAGACGCGACCCAGAAATGACAAGCTGTCGTGTACGATCAATAACATACGGCCGTTTAGTTTGTTTAATAGCAGAACAAGGTGCAGACCTGTTCAATAGGAAATGACTAGGCCAGCCACTATATTGCAGGCTCAGACGCTTAACAATGTAAAATCATTTGCGGCAGCTAATTAATATTTTTTTGGACCAATTAAGTGAAATTGGAAATTTTCTCACGGCACACTGGTGTGCCGCAGCACAGTGGTTGACAATCACTGTTGTAGAGAGTAATCCTCTAAGTGCCATTCTGAAATAAATAAATAAATAGATATAGACAACTTTACAGAAAGCCTTCACTATATAGACATTTCTTATTTTCTGTATGTATTATTCAATAGGTCCATGTATTCATTGACCGTAGATTTTAGGCTATACATTTTTTTATGATGGGTTTTCTGAACGAATGACAAAACCACGTTTTGCCTTGTCAATCTTAAAATGCCTCTCTTCACAACACTTTCAAATCCTTGTAGATTCCTTTATAGACCTCTTCCCCTAACAGTAAAACCTTTTAAAATGTATGTGGCGAGAGGTGGAAGATACGCAGTTTTTAAGGTTTGAGTCTAAACTAAACGTCAGAGCACGACAACGCCACCTCAGGAATTACACCTGAAGATTCAGTTTGCCTGCCGTTTGCAGGACTCAGAGGGCACTCAGGTTCATTATACAGGAAATCTAGGCAGAGACGGGGTTCCAGTACAGAAACAATCTTTTATTTGACCACAGAGGTTCACACGACACAAAATACTATACTAATAAAATACACTATACTAATAACAGACTATGCTAATAACAGACTATGCTAATAACAGACTATACTAATAAAAGACTATGCTAATAACAGACTATACTAATAACAGAGCCGTTATGTGAAAAAGGGGCGTAGGGCTGCAACTTACCAGTGGCAAGAGGTTAACCAGTGCAGGTGAGGGTCCCAAAAAGACAAGAGACACCCCGATCACACGTGCACCCCACACTCACTCACACAGCCACACGTGAGGGTCGGAACCAGGGGTAACCGAAAAACACCACAGCACACCAGGAGAGACCCCGACACCCGGCAGCACCAGCCTCAACACCTTGGGTTAGCAGCCCCTACAAAACAAAGAACACAATTTACCCAGGCTCTGGTTATCAAACAAAAGGATAAATCAAACAGAAGAAAAGACAAAACAACCACAATAATATCCCTCGTCAACCACATTAAAATGGCTCAGTGCAAGAAAGAAGTGGTCCTTAGAACCAGGCTGATGGCGTCACCCAACACGAAGCTGTGTCTCAGGGTGGTTCCGTTCCACGTCGGATCCGGTGCTGTCAGTCCGACGCAGCTGGGAGCGAAACCGCAGGGATCAAACACCGGTTGGCCGTACAGCCATAGCCGAAACAGTCACAAACAGACACCAGTTAATGTAGGCAGAACAGAACCAAAACAGAGCTGGTAGGCAAAACAGCAGCGCTCTACAATTGTGAACGGTTAGCGGCAGCCATTTTGTGGCGGCGTTCTGTACATGTAGAAAACTTCCATAAATCATGGAGATGTAACTTGAAGCCCTATAACATACACATGCGGAGTGGTTTCCGGAAGATGCCAGAATTTCCGAGAGTCCCTGAAGGCATCAATCAAATCTCACTGCACAACACCGTGACTCTGTATTGTCCTGAAGTCTGGGCTTGTCTTTGGCTAACTGTTTAATATCATCAGCAGTTCTAAATATATTGTTAGCTTGTAAATCTTAATGCTTTATTTGTGTACATGACATTCTGGGTAGTTAGCGTTAGCTGTAGAATGTTCCTCACGTTCACGTTTATAGTCATATCTACTTCCATAATACCCTCAAATGTAGAGGCTTTATCCTAATCTAATCGACTGGCCGACGCGGAGAAAAAGTGATGTCGTAATCTTCGCAGTAAAACATCTTTGATGGTCAGCTGGTCAGCTTGATATCACGTTAGCTAACGTTTTTGGGTTGTGTATTGGCGTTAAAGTTCAATTATATTCCATTACAGTTCAGACTTGCTTGGAAAAAAACGTAACATGATGAAACATGCCAACAACTTGATTTCGTGGTCATGAGAGGCCTAGATATTGATACGATGATTCGAATGAAAGAGTTCAAGAGAAGCGGGCGCTCTATGTGTAGCGCAGCTTGATGGAGGGCTGAGATGCAAATGGAGTTGGGCCTGGCTGGAGGTGGAGGTCAAAACAGACATGAAGTAGTCTGAAAAATACTCCAATGACCTAACTTTAACTGAGAATATACACTCACTGAATCTATGACAAACACTTTACTATGGAAAATGCTCACTACCAAGATCTTGGCACAGTTTTTGAAAACATTGAGTATTCTTTGCACTTCGTTTAATATTGTTCACCACTTGGATGACATCTTTTAATGTTCCATGAAGCACTGGGACCATAACCTTTACTGCCAGGGCCTCTCGATGCAAAAACAATTTGACCCAACCTGGCACACGCTGTTGAAAACATGGACGGACAAGTGCAAAACAAGTTGAAACCTGAGCCGGCAAATAATATATGTATTATTATTTATTTTGTCCAGGCAAAGGCCACTGAAAACGTGTCCAGAATCACTGGTTTAGAATGTTCTTTTATTGCCTAATGTTTCACCTTCACTTACATAATATTATGGGTATTAAAAAAAGTGTGACGCCTTTTACAAAACACATGTTTTGCCATCACTGGCTAGGTGTTGCCAATAGTGATGTGTCAGTTGCGAATGAAACGGCTCTGAGAACCGGCTCTTTGACGTGAACGACGGGAGCCGCTTTTTTCTCTCTCTCTCTCTCTCTCTCTCTCTCTCTCTCTCTCTCTCTCTCTCTCTCTCTCAAGCCGCATTTAATTGGTCAACATGTGTGGCGTCGTCTCTGTGCTTGCGCTGAGCAGAGGGGGGAGGGGCGGGAGTTGCACACACAGCACAGCAAGCACATGACCAGGAGGGAGGGGCCCACGCCTCACTCACGTGATGCACGGAGACTGTGCATTGTAGCAGCTTCAGTCCCTCAGAGAGAAGCTTCTCCAAAACAGGGCAGATAATTGCGGAGAGAAGAAACAGGATCAGCCCTCAAAGCTGAGGCACTTGGTCTTTCTTAATGTAAACCTTCAATAAAGGACAAAACTCAGGATGCTGATTTTTTTTTCTTTTTGTTTTACACATTTTTATTTATATTTTGTTGTGTGATTCTGTAAGCTTCTGTATGTTGTTTCACTTTAAATGTGTTAAGTATTAAAAAGCTAAAAGTTTAAAATAGTTAAAAGTTAGTTAAGTTGATTTGTTTGTTTTTGCACTTTCTATTTTTTTTGTATTACTCTGTAGAGTGTATAAATAAAAGTGTATTTATATAATACACATTTGATATAGTGCATGTTTTTTTTACATTAGTAATTCATATTGCGCATCATTTTTACATTATTGTTGGCAATAAATTAATTTAAGCACCAAAAAATCTGAAGAGCCATTTGGGAGCCGAAAGAGCCGGTTCTCTAAAAAGAGCCGGAATTCCCATCACTAGTTGCCAGAGCTACAACCACAGGTAGCTGCAGTAACAGGCCTGCATGATCCACAGTATTAAATGAGCACAGAAGTTCTGGGTTTCTGAAATTAAATTGAAATGTCTCTCTCTCCCCTACCCAGCCGCACTACCTTCCAGTCATTCTGGCCTCCTTCCTGTGTCCTGCTTTGTCCATCTGTGTACGCCTTTGTGTGTGCTAAATACATCACTGTGGGTGACTCTGTGGTGACAACAGTAAGTTTCCAAGCATGAATGTCTTGTTCAGATAAATCAACACAATATGTCACGATGTCCTCAAATGTTTTGTTTTATCCACAAATCAGAGATATGCAGTTTACTGTCATAGAGGAGAAAAGCAATAAGAAAAATATTAACATCTCAGAGACTGGAATACTCAACAACTAATCAACTAATCATAGCAGCTCTAATGTTGTGTACCATGCTATAGAGACAATTGCGTATATTAAAGTCCCTGACAGGCAATAACACATATTGAAGGGATACCATTTTGTTACACTGCAATATACATTTTAACTTCCTAGAAAATGATGAGTTTTGAATCAGACATTGATAATAAATATGGAAATAAATTGTCCACCTGAAACTCCTCGTGGACTCCTCCTTTCTGTCTTTTACTACAGACATCACTGCTGGTGACTCCTTGCTGACTCTGAAGTGTAAGTTCATACATTAATTATGGTTTTGCTCTATCTAAACTGATATTACATTGGTTTACAGTTTGGAATGCCTTCCCATCATAATAATCCGTCTCGACAGGAATTGCATCCCTACATTACATACTCAACAATAGATGACCCAACCTTTACAACAGTTTGTTCTAGAGTGAAATGAGATGTGATACACTGGTTCTCTGAGAATAATGGAAATATAATGTATTTCTCTCTCTCCTTCCTGTCTAACTGCAGACTCTGTGTTGGTGACTTGACAGTAAGTTCACACACATCAGTGTTTCCCCTAGGTCAGGGGTCAGCAACCTTTTCTATCCAAAGAGCCATTTTGCCCTTTTTTCCACCAAAAAAAAAGTGTCTGGAGCCGCAAAAGCTATTTGTTAACAAAGCTTATGAAGTTGAATATATAGTTATATTATATGTAAATACAACAAACTAATGTTTGTTGTGTTGGAGGGAATTGTTTGTGTAATCAAAGAGTTATACAGTAGTTATAGGAAGATCCACTAATCCACAAGCTATATCCACTGGTGTGTAAGGGAAGGGTTAAATACCAGAGAAGGAGAGTTCTGGAAAAACAACTCGGGGCCCCTCATGAAAAGCATGGTGTGTGTGACTGTTTACCCAAAGAGTTTTGGCAGGAGTTAAGCCTGTCTGGTCACTGTGACGGGCCTAACGAGGAAGGAATGCAGGCCTCCGATGACACCAGTAGCATCTGAGAGTTGCATGATGGTTAAACAACAGGATAAGGGGTTACAGGGTCACAATAACAACTGTTTCCACAAACTGAGCCGCAGATCACGTTGGTAAGTGATCAGGCATTGGTTAGGTTGATAGAAGGAGGGCCGTTGGTTCTGGCACCATCAGAAGGGAGGGGTGTGATGACGTGCAATTAAGTGAGTATGACTAGATTTTTGTGAAAACATCGTCAGTTGGGGCATTGGAATTGAGGGGGAAACCTATACTCTTTTATTCTGTTGCCAGCCGGAACTAATTGTTTTGTTCATAAACTTGCTGTTTGTGAATAAACTGGCGTGGACCACATCATCATCCTGTCTCTGTGCATCTGTGATTCCTGGGGATTTCCTGAGTGACCCGTCGGACTGAGGTTTAGAAGTACTCAGTAAAAAGTCAAGAGCGTTATCCATTGGCGGGACGCCCACCGGCCCGGTGAGGCCGATCATCGGCAAAATAGACGTTTAATTATCTTCTTCAGTTGTATTTATGAAATTATAGAACAAGAATAAAGACAATTGTTGATATTGTATTGCTATTTGACCTGTTTATAACTATCAAACTCTTATGAAGAGGAGAACAAAATAGTCATGTGTTGGCTACATTAAGGTCCATTAAATACACAACTAAGCAGACCTTGAGTCCTATCTATATATGTGTGGCTCATGTGATAGAGTGTTCTTCCTGTAACCACAAGGTACCAGGTTCAATACCTGTTATCCTCATGTGAAGTTTACATTTTAAACGCATATCTTTTGCTACGTTTACACTTAGTGTCGTCACTACGCCGGACTTTTAGAGCACTGCAAACGTAAAAAAAAAATCTACTTTGCACAGTTTGCTGCAGCAGTTGAGAAATCGCTCTTCTGCAGCTTGATACTGTTCATCAGATGCTGTGTGCTTGTTCTGGAAGAGTCTTTCAACATTAAATGTTTTGTTGTTTGCTAACTCCTCGCCACATATCAAGCATACAGGTCAGCAGCATCGTTGGCAGTGAAAGCTAATTAATACGTCCACGCAAAATTTAACTACCTTTCTCTGTTGAGGATGTGATGCACATTTTAGTTTAAGAAATATTTAAACATTTATTTTTATTTTCAGTGACTCAATATTACTCAATAATGTTTGTTTTTTTTCAAAGCCTCAGTGAGCCGCAACAGACGGGCTAAAGAGCCGCATGCGGCTCCGGAGCCGCAGGTTGCCGACCCCTGCCCTAGGTTTACAGCTTCAGGGGGGGGGGACAGGGACGGACATACTACATAGTGGTACCTCACAGTACGACAAAGTAATACCTCACAGTGCTAGTGACTCCATTTGTGCTTTTATAAACAATAGAATAAAGAGCATTGCAATCGAACGCACCGCACATTCGGCACCAGAAAACCAGGAGAGACCGGGAGAAACCACAAGTGATCATCACTAAAGTACACAACGACGGAGATGCCGCACTCTTCAGGTATAATGCAACTTCTCGTTCCTGATCCAGAGAAAGAATGGCAAAAGGTTTTCAGAAGCCAGGGACCACAGTCAAATGTATTTATGGGGCCAGGACGGGCTAGGTTAAGTCCTATTTAAAACTGTTAGCTAAGGATAAACGTAAATACAGTAAAATTGTGATACACGTCGGCGGTAATGACTCCCAAATTCGCCACTCGGAGGTCACTAAAATCAATGTGGAATCAGTGTGTACATATGCCAAAACAATATCGGACTCCGTAGTTTTCTCTGGCCCTCTCCCAAATACAGTCAATGATAAGATGTATAGTCGCATGTCAGCATTCCACAGTTGGTTGTCGAGGACTGGTGCCCAGCAAACAATGTGGGCTTTGTAGATAATTGGCAGACTTTCTGGGGGAACCCCGGTCTGATTAGGAGAGACGGCGTAATTAGGGCCCGAGTACTGACGTAGATCTGACGTAGTCAGATAGAGGACCTATTGAAATGCTAAGTATTATTATTCCCGACCTATGCGCAGGGAAAAGAGGTGCTTGGGATAAACCTACATTCTTCAAACTTTGCACACCCATCAAACTCGGCGAAAATTTTAATATAATTTGGGTGTCGACCAAAAGTCTGAGAAAATGTCTCTATAGCGCCCCCTTTAGGCAGAAAGGCTACGCTTTTTGCCAACTATGGCCGATTGACTTGAAATTTTACACACATGTCCGGGTGGGACTGCTCTACAAAAAACTCATCCGTGAAATTAAAATGCGCCTAATTAGATTTTCCGCCATTTTTAATTTTGTAAAAAACACATTTTTGCCCATTCCTCCTAAACGCTGGGTCCGTTTCTTACGAAATTTTCTGTGGATCATCATTGGCTCAATGTGATCAAATGATATCTCCCACTTTGTTGATATCTCATTGCGTTCAGAAGTTATTAACCAATTAACCTCTTAGGGGCGTGGCTCAATATGTCAATACACATAACTTCCTAATTACTTGGCCTATCTTCACAAACTTTGTAGCATATGTCAACATCGTGTCCCTTAACGTACCCAAATTGTTTCAGAATATTCAAACACTAGAGGGCGCTACAGTGAACCGCTCAATTTTGGCCTTTTCCTTGTTTTCAGGCGTTGTATTCTGACGAACTCCTCCTACAGATTAGACACGATTGATTTCACATTCGGGCAATATGATGTTGAGACCTTTGCAGGGAAAAGTTATCAAAGGATTTTCAAAATATCGAACTATGTGAGCGCAGAGCAGCGGCAAAGAGACATCATTTTCCATGAAAATGGAAGTTGCTTTAACTCGGCCGTACATAATGTAACCTGCTCCGTATTTCTCAGATGTCATGACCTCTTGACCCTGAAGACATCCATATGATCAATTTTCATCCTAGTCATAGCGCCACCTAGAGGCAACAGGAAGTTACATGTTTTCTACTTGTACACCGTGCTCCTCACAGATTATTCAGATCCCTCTCAAAATACGTCGGAAGAGACTTAAAACATTGGTAATGCATCACCTTGAAGATTGTAAGGATCCGTTGAACGGCGTAGCGTCGGTCCATCGCAGAAGTTCGATCCTTCGCCATGACCGAATAAACCGATGTAACTCGACTCCACATGATAAGATCCTTTCCAGGTTTCACATGTTTGATCAGCCTCCAGGCCTGAAGACATGTGAAGTCTAATTTTTAATTACAGTCATAGCGCCACTTAATGGCAACATGAAGTAAATATTTCTATACTTTGGCTTGCTTCTCTTAGTCGGTCAATCAGATCAACTTCCAATTACTTCTAGACAAACATAAGACTTTCATGATGTCAGCCCCTAAAGCTTTTGATTTTTTGTGTAACGCTGTTGCCGTGGCGCCCCATCCTTCGCGGTCAACAACGAAGGTACTTTTGAGGGACTAAGCATGCTCAAAACGTAACTAAACTTGGCACACACATTTAAATGCAAAGATGTAGTTGCCTGATATGACTTGAATGACTCAAAACTGGAACTTCGGCTCGATAGTGCCCAATACAAATATTCAATTAATCAGCCTCAGCGCTACGGTTGACCTACATGTATGAAACTTGCTAGGAATATGTAACACATGTAAACTTAGAAATAACTCTCTTGGGACCATGCTCTAAACCGTACAGGAAGTCAGATAGCGCCCCCTAAAAAAACGTGTTTTTTTTGACAACCTGTGAGTTGTGAAAGCCCACAGTTTTTGCCCCCTAACACCAATTGACCTGAAATTTGGCACACATGTCCGGTTGTGTCTGCTCTACAAAAAAGTACTTGGTCGCACTAAAGTCCGCCTACTTAGAATTTCCACCATTTTGAATTTTGATGAAAACTATTTTTTCCTCAAATCTTCCTAAACGCTGGCTTCGAGTTTTACAAAATTCTCTGTGGATAATTAAAGGTTCAATTTCATAAAAATATATCAAAAGCTTGTTTGTATCTCATTGTGTTCAAAAGAAAAGGACCCATTAACTTCTTAGGGGTAAATTCAACTAAATTCAACAAAGCAGCCCTCGCAGTACGTTCAACATAGATATACAATATTTGATAGGCGTATGTACCACATATAAACTTAAAAATAACTCTCTTGGGACCATGCTCTAAACCGTACCAGAAGTCGGCCAATTTAATTTTCGTCCTTCATTTCTAGTTCTAATTGCCATAGTTTCCCAGTAGGTGGCGCTGTAGCTATGAGTTAATATTGGCATGCGGAAATCTTCCAGCCATGCCTCTCATAAAGCATGTTAACTTTGGAACAGTTTTGACAAAGTACAGTGGAGTTACAACAGCTTGCTGCATGATCACGAACCACATGCAATAGTCGTCACACCACTTCCACGCCGTTCCATGAAACCTCAAGCTTTTGATCACTTTTAATACTTATTTTTATCTTTTATATATATTTCCATGTACAAAATATATATATACATATATTCCATTTTCCAGAGGTCAACCTTTCTGCGAAAAAGAGGAAATATGTGTCTGTCATCACATCAAATGACAGAACTCAGTCTGCGCTTCCCAGATCTTTCTGCCATTGAGAACGAATTCAAGCTGTTCTCGACTCCCTTCTTGATGATGCAGAAGAAGTGAGAGTCTGAACTAGAACTGATGGAGATGCAGTTGATGAATCTCTGAAGAAACTTCAGAGACCAGCTTCAGTTTCTCTCCCTACCTACCAGTTTCTCTCCCTACCGACATCTACTGGAACTTGGAAAAGGCCAAATTTCCTCTGATGTGATTTATATATATATATATATATATATATATATATATATATATATATATATATATATATATATATACATAATTGACCTCATTTGATTCATTTGGCCATATACCTTACCTGAGTAGCCCAGACTTTCATATATTTTTCTGTTTGTGGCCCTCGGTGAAAAAAGCTTTGACACCCCTGATATATATGTGTATATATATATATATATATATATATATATATATATATATAATATATATGTGTGTATATATATGTGTGTATATATATATATATATATATATATATATATATATATAAAATCTTCCTCTAAATTAAAGCTGCGAGCAGCTGTGACTGGGCCCTCGCTTCAAGCACGTCGGGGTAAGCCAAAGGGTCGCCGGCTCGTCCGTCCGAGAACGTTCGCCTGCCAGGCGGATGTTCGAGGCCGGGAGAGTCGGCGACCCGCCGGCGTCCCCGACGTGCTGGAAGCGAGGGCCCAGTCACAGCTGCTCGTTGTTAAATGTTATGCACCTCCGGCCAGGACAAATTCCTTGTATGTGAAAACATACATGGCAATAAATGGTTCTGATTCTGATTAGTGTAATCAACGTAAATAAAAATAATCATTTTTAAATCATGTATTTGCAACACACACACACACCTGTTCACAGCCCCATATCTAAAGTTGTACACATTTCAAACTTCAAACCAAAAAAACTGGTGTTAGTTATGGGAACCCATCTCTATGTATAACCCACAAAGTAGACTTTTCTTTTACGGTAAAGTACTTCCTCAAGAGTTAATATTAAAAATGTGCAAAGTGTAAATTAAAGGCTATATCAATAATGAACATCTACACTAAAATCTAATAATAGCCTTATTCGTTGCTGGGTATTCAACAGGCGTTTAAAACGAAGCTGACAATTTTCACATGAACATTTATTCATACACTAAAACATAAAAACTTGAATCTAATGATAAAAACAAAACCTTTTTATATAATAAACACAGCAAACGAACACAACGCCGTTATAGTATTATTACACTAATTTAAATATAATAGAACACAATTTAACATTAATAAAAAAAAGAAACTGCTTTCTAAAATCAACTAAAACATCATAACAAATACAATGTGTGTACACCCACTGAGAATTAGCATCTCAAAAACATATTCTACAGTTTTTTCTTTTTGCCATAATGGTTGAAATCTGGGGGTCAACCTGTCCACTTGTCCCTTCCCCGCTTTTCTCCTCTTCTTTACTTTTCTTGGCAGCGGGGGAGAAGTTGTCCGAGTGTAACTTCATGGACGGCTGCCTCCCTCCACAAACACAGCGGAACCCTGGTCTTCCCCTGTAAAAAAATTAAATAAAAAAAATGTATTTTACAGTGCTGACAATATGCAAAGTAACCCACGGACTTTTAGTAAATAACCTACCTGCTTCAGGGTTATATTCAGCAAAGGGACCGTGTCCCGCCCCACCACCACCTTCTTCACAGCAGAGACCTGAACACGGTGGATTTGTGTGTTCATTTTCTTTTCTTTTTATTCTCCAAGAATATACTATACATTTGTTTACACATCGCATTCCTGTCAGACAGACAATGACTTACTTAACACTTTTTGCCTTGTCAATCTTAAAATGCCTCTCTTCACAACAGTTTCAAATCCTTTTAGGTTCCTTTACAGGCCTACTTTCAGTCTCTTCACTTAAGAGTAAAACTTTTTAAACTGTAAAACTTCCATAAATCATGGAGATGTAACTTGAAGCCCTATAACGCACATAAATGCGGAGTGGTTTCCGGAAGATGCCAGAATTTCCGAGAGTCCCTGAAGGCATCAATCAAATCTCACTGCACAACACCGTGACTCTGTATTGTCCTGAAGTCTGGGCTTGTCTTTGGCTAACTGTTTAATATCATCAGCAGTTCTAAATATATTGTTAGCTTGTTAATCTTAATGCTTTATTTGTGTACATGACATTCTGGGTAGTTAGCGTTAGCTGTAGAATGTTCCTCACGTTTATAGTCATATCTACTTCCATAATACCCTCAAATGTAGAGGCTTTATCCTAATCTAATCGACTGGCCGACGCGGAGAAAAGGTAATGTCGTAATCATCGCAATAAAACATCTTTGATGTGACTGTTGAGTCTTGGCCAATCAGCGTTAAGTTGGCTACAGTGTCTCTATTTCCCTCCCAACTTTTGTTGAGAGTTATACGATACGAAGGTAACTAGCCATCCAAGTTGTGTGTCGTCATATTTTGTCACGTTACCCCATTAAATCTTAAAAATGGGGTAATAAAAACTTCAATTTGTTTGAAGAATAATTTTTTACAGCAATATAAAAGATATTAAAGAGGGAATTATTACCCGTTTAACCTCCTATCACTAGCTCTAAACAGCTTGTAATACATCATTAAAACTACTAATGACGATATGTTTTTTATCAATAAAAAAACAATTGTTTATTTCCTAATCATTTGAATTGTGTTTTTACGCAATTACCCAGTGCGGATGGAGTAAGGAAAATAAACATATTTCAGTTAATTTGGCGTATTTGAAATATTCAGATTAATAATGGCGAAAACGTAATTATATCTCCTCTGACAATTGTGATATAAAAATGTCATATTCGGACATCCCTCATAGTAACGGAGCTCATCGGGCAATCCTTATTGTTGGACCCTGAAATGGTTTGCTGTATAAAAACTGATCAAAAAGTCTTCACCTTGTCTCTTGCTGAATTCCGTCCACTTTACAAACCCTGGCAAATTGTATGAAGCAGAGATGGTCAAAGCTGGCCTTGATGCCCAGGTGGTTGGCGTCCCTGAGAAGAGACAGAGAGAGGAAATATGAAAAGTAGAAGCTTCTTACTTTAAACTAATCAAAGCACTCTGGTGAATACTACACATTGTTAGAATAATGAGGAGAACATTGTAATTGTTCGGGGTAAATAATACATTGTTTTTTTATGGGAAGCTGGTCAGCTTGATATCACGTTAGCTAACGTTTTTGGGTTGTGTATTGGCGTTAAAATTCAATTATGTTCCGTTACAGTTCAGACTTCCTTGGAAAAAAATGTAACATGATGAAACATGCCAACAACGTGATTTCGTGGTCATGAGAGGCCTAGATATTGATACGATGATTCGAATGAAAGAGTTCAAGAGAAGCGGGCGCTCTATGTGTAGCGCAGCTTGATGGAGGGCTGAGATGCAAATGGAGTTGGGCCTGGCTGGAGGTGGAGGTCAAAACAGACATGAAGTAGTCTGAAAAATACTCCAATGACCTAACTTTAACTGAGAATATACACTCACTGAATCTATGACAAACACTTTACTATGGAAAATGCTCACTACCAAGATCTTGGCACAGTTTTTGAAAACATTGAGTATTCTTTGCACTTCGTTTAATATTGTTCACCACTTGGATGACATCTTTTAATGTCCCATGAAACACTGGGACCATAACCTTTACTGCCAGGGCCTCTCGATGCAAAAACAATTTGACCCAACCTGGCACACGCTGTTGAAAACATGGACGGACAAGTGCAAAACAAGTTGAAACCTGAGCCGGCAAATAATATATATATTATTATTTATTTTGTCCAGGCAAAGTCCACTGAAAACGTGTCCAGAATCACTGGTTTAGAATGTCCTCTTACTGCCTAATGTTTCACTTGCATGATCCACAGTATTAAATGAGCACAGAAGTTCTGGGTTTCTGAAATTAAATTGAAATGTGTCTCTCTCCCCTACCCAGCCTCACTACCTTCCAGTCATTCTGGCCTCCTTCCTGTGTCCTGCTTTGTCCATCTGTGTACGCCTTTGTGTGTGCTAAATACATCACTGTGGGTGACTCTGTGGTGACAACAGTAAGTTTCCAAGCATGAATGTCTTGTTCAGATAAATCAACACAATATGTCACGATGTCCTCAAATGTTTTGTTTTATCCACAAATCAGAGATATGCAGTTTACTGTCATAGAGGAGAAAAGCAATAAGAAAAATATTAACATCTCAGAGACTGGAATACTCAACAACTAATCAACTAATCATAGCAGCTCTAATGTTGTGTACCATGCTATAGAGACAATTGCGTATATTAAAGTCCCTGACAGGCAATAACACATATTGAAGGGATACAATTTTGTTACACTGCAATATACATTTTAACTTCCTAGAAAATGATGAGTTTTGAATCAGACATTGATAATAAATATGGAAATAAATTGTCCACCTGAAACTCCTCGTGGACTCCTCCTTTCTGTCTTTTACTACAGACATCACTGCTGGTGACTCCTTGCTGACTCTGAAGTGTAAGTTCATACATTAATTATGGTTTTGCTCTATCTAAACTGATATTACATTGGTTTACAGTTTGGAATGCCTTCCCATCATAATAATCCGTCTCGACAGGAATTGCATCCCTACATTACATACTCAACAATAAATGACCCGACCTTTACAACAGTTTGTTCTAGAGTGAAATGAGATGTGATACACTGGTTCTCTGAGAATAATGGAAATATAATGTATTTCTCTCTCTCCTTCCTGTCTAACTGCAGACTCTGTGTTGGTGACTTGACAGTAAGTTCACACACATCAGTGTTTCCCCTAGGTCAGGGGTCAGCAACCTTTTCTATCCAAAGAGCCATTTTGCCCTTTTTTCCACCAAAAAAAAGTGTCTGGAGCCGCAAAAGCTATTTGATAACAAAGCTTATGAAGTTGAATATATAGTTATATTATATGTAAATACAACAAACAATAGTTCTATATATGAAATTATAGAACAAGAATAAAGACAATTGTTGACATTGTATTGCTATTTGACCTGTTTATAACTATTAAACTCTTATGAAGAGGAGAAAAAAATAGTCATGTGTTGGCTACATTAAGGTCCATTAAATACACAACTAAGCAGACCTTGAGTCCTATCTATATATGTGTGGCTCATGTGATAGAGTGTTCTTCATGTAACCACAAGGTACCAGGTTCAATACCTGTTATCCTCATGTGAGTTTTACATTTTAAACGCATATCTTTTGCTACGTTTACACTTAGTGTCGTCACTACGCCGGACTTTTAGAGCACTGCAAACTTAAAAAAAAAAAAAAAAAGTATATCTACTTTGCACAGTTTGCTGCAGCAGTTGAGAAATCGCTCTTCTGCAGCTTGATACTGTTCATCAGATGCTGTGTGCTTGTTCTGGAAGAGTCTTTCAACATTAAATGTTTTGTTGTTTGCTAACTCCTCGGCACATATCAAGCATACAGGTCAGCAGCATCGTTGGCAGTGAAAGCTAATTAATACGTCCACGCAAAATCTAACTACCTTTCTCTGTTGAGGATGTGACGCACATTTTAGTTTAAGAAATATTTAAACATTTATTTTTATTTTCAGTGACTCAATATTACTCAATAATGTTTTGCTCCGGAGCCGCAGGTTGCCGACCCCTGCCCTAGGTTTACAGCTTCAGGGGGGGGGACACGGACGGACATACTACATAGTGGTACCTCACAGTACGACAAAGTAATAGCTCACAGTGCTAGTGACTCCATCTGTGCTTTTATAAACAATAGAATAAAGAGCATTGCAATCCCTTTCAAGTAAACCAGATTGCTCCATCAGACAAAAAAAAAGAAAAGTGATATCACTGTGTTAGAAAAATGAAAAAAAAGTTAATCGAAAAATAACTAATATTGAGTTACTAGTAAATATCTTATTGTGGAAAACAATTAGCTATTTTCTAACTTTTAAGCACAAGGGGCGTAGTCGCACAGCTCATCATTAGGCTCGTTGGAGATGAGCCAGTTCTGCGCAGAATCGATTGCTGGCGATCGGCGCGCAATGCATGCCGGTTAGATTTGTGTCCGACTTGCTCTGACGTCATGCACACGTGGTCAACAATAATCCCACGAGAGCAAGCAGGCCGTCAATTTGAGAGCCAGGCGCCGCAGTAGCTCTCCCCCGACTGCCTGGCCCAGTGCATGATTGGGAAACGCCTGGCTCTCGCCACATCAGAGAGCTGATTGGCTCTTACATCTGACAGCAAACCCCACGTGTTGTAGAAAATCATTATTTTATGTGTAGTTGTAATATTTAACGCTGGATTGTTGACTATTAGTCTCATGTTTAATCTGAAAACATATCTTGTGTGGTTGTTGATACAAAATTGTATTTATATAACACACATCAAAATCACTAGTAATGTATTTCACAGGCAGAAATAAAAAAAACAAAGGATGCAGCTACACACACATTTCTACATAAATATATAAACACATATTCGGAACAAACAGGAAGTCATTTTTTCTGTAACTTCCTGTGTTTACTTTGAGAGGCAGCCTAAAACTGTCCGACTTGACCGCATTTTATTGACAACGCCTCCTGCTGCTGCCACCTGCTCCCGTCTGGATTCCAGGTGCCGCTCTAACGAACGAGCCGTGTCACTGCGGTTGCGCATGCAGGCCGCTCCAAAACACAAAAAATGTTTTGAGAGCTAGTGTTGCTCTTGGCACACACTAACTGTTACTCTTGGCACACACTAACTGGAAAGAGGACATAGAGGTAAGGTGACATTATATAGCTCTGTTTTGTCAACATCAATGAATGTAGCAGCACTTCCTTTTAGTTTTCATTTTCTTAGGTGCCGTTCACACCAGACGCGACTCTTAAAAGCGCAGCCGCTTCAAAAACGCCTTTGAAAAAAAGTTTAGAAAAAAAGTTTAGAATATTTAAACTTTTAAGCGCGACGAAAAAACGCTAGAAAAACGCGTTGCGCGGCATTTAAAAAGAGACTGGTGTGAACGTCAACTTACGTGTGTGCCAAGTCAAAACCGACCAATTGAAACTCCTTGCTCATTCAGCAGTGTATGCCCCGCCCACTACGTCCAAAACTCAACTCGTAGCTTTTCATTTTGAGAGCAAATATTTTTTAATTGGAGCCAGAAATTCTAGTTTCATGAGCAAAACTAACAACTAATTTACTTACAAAATGAGAACATTTGTAAAGAACAACATTGAGGGCAGCTGTGTTGACATGCAGCCCCACTTTCTGCGTGCATGTAACGTTAGCCCACAGTGAGCTAACGTTACATGCACCTGATGCGTGACTATGCTAGCTAAGGTTAGCTATGCATGTATGACACAATTTAAAATACTTTTGTTTTGTAATTCAACATCAGAATGTCTTGTCTGTCTCTGAGTGACCTCTTGAGGTATTCTACTATTAATCTGAAGTAGAAGTTAGTCTGTAACTCTGGGAAATTTTATTTGAAATCTAATCTGAAATTATAAGTACATTCTTTGGAACATAGGAAAATAGGATTTATAACATTTGAAATACCAACCGGTACTGCACAATAAGTCTACTCTCAATCCGCATGAGATTTTACAGAGATGTGCAATATCCTGCATAATATACCACGACTACACACATTGCTAGAACTGGACTCATTTTCACATGTAACATTGGATGAATGTAAACAATGCTCTAATTATACGAAATCTCTGTAGCGGTTTTGTACATATGTTGAATAATGGTCTTACAGAGGTGAGCTGACTTCTTATCTTTGATTGATTGAGAAAGAGAAAAACACTGGGGAGGGAGGAAGAGCTGGCCTATATAAAGAAAGAGTAACAACAGAGAGGTGTGACTTGTGAGAACATTTGGGGAGACATACAGAGGCTGAACTGTGAGTACTAGAGAGTAGTACACTGAAGAAATAATACAATTTAATGTGTATTTTTAGTGGCTTCACAGGAGGTTAATTTGGTAAAAAGCCATGTTTGCACGTTTTATTTGATTCCTATTGTTGTTCAAATTAAAATGTTTTGATTTTCCAGCAGCTTGATGAAGTTAACCTTCTCATTAAAAACATTTTTATTGACTTATTTCAAACATCTGAATTTATCCAGAACTCCATCTTTCTTTGGAAGACGACTGACCTTACTGCCTGAACTCAAGCAGCACATTTTATGTCCAGATGTTTGTCTTGCTGGTGTCACTTTAATATTTAATATTTAAATAATTTGAATGTGTCATGCAGATTGCGTTCTTTTTATAAGAAAATGACATTGCTTTAAAAAGGTGCATAGTCAAATGTATTTGTCTTTGTTTGTGGACAGGACTCCAAAAAATATTTTTTGTGAATTATTTTCCTGAGTGTGAGGAACCATGCCGTGTGATGTGAGCAGCGTGATGGTGCGCCGCTACATCACCTTTTTTACGGGTTTGTTGGAGTGTCTGTGTTTTGCCGGAATGGTGTTCGGATGGGCTTCTCTGGTTTTCGTCCTGAAGACGGAGGGCTACTTCAGCTCTCTGTGCCTCAACACCACAGCAGTCAATACAACAACACAGGTCTTAGGTCAGTTTCAATTCCACCAAAATTAAATTAAACCTTTATGTAGGACCCACCGACCATCATTGTCACCATCATTGACACCTCTTTAACCACAGGATTCAATGATGGGGCTGCATAAAGAGTAGAAATTGATTAAAACTCACATAATCAAAACTTCACTGAACTTCATTGATCTAAAAAATGTAAATTAACTCTGGTATCAAGAGTTGATATGACTACAACTCTTGATATAGGAGTTATGAAGTCCTCTTGGATCCTGGTAGTCATCTGTTTGTATGTATTTCACAATTGTGGCTATTACTTCCTCTGTTTTATGTGTCTACAGAGTGCACTAGACAAGATGAGCAGTTCTCTCTTGTTTTCACCATCGCCTCCTTCATGTATTCTTTCCTGGCGCTGCCCAATGGCTTCCTCTTTGACCGCTTTGGTACTACAGTGGCTCGGTTCTATGGAATGTGAGTTTAATCACTCAATAGATTTAAAATTAGGGATGCATCAATACCACTTTTTCAGACCAAGCACATTTGGTTACATTTGAGTACTTGCCGATACAAGGACCTATATGAGTACTTAATAATATCATTAGTTATAGTTCTAACAAAGACTTTGAAAATATGTTTTGGTTTAATTAGATGTTTCTTACTTCAAGTTACATTTTTAATTCAACTTTCTGTTTTACAAACAGACCATAGTTTGCAGTAGGGGTGTCAAAAATGTATTGTGCTATCGTTTAAACAGGTATAAAAGAAAAATAAAGGCTGAGCAAAACTCAGAGGACCAGCTTGTCTATTAGGAGAATAGCTGGTGCACCTTCAAGGTCAGTCCACCTTGAGTAAGTAAGAGTACTTTAGCACAGTATCGAACCCGATACCGGTATTGGTGCATCCCCATTTAAAAGGTTTCCCATGTCATTCCTCATCAAAACAGTGTCTCAATCGAGAACTAAAAGCCCATCAATCGGGTAGTTAAGAGGAATGAAATGACAAACATTGATCGGGTGATTTGAGGATAGCAGAGGACTTTTTTTTGTAACTTTTGAAAGAACAACTAGGGGAGGTTGTTGATTATTGTGATTTGTCACGGCTTTGGAGGCAACCTGACACCTGAAGAAGGGAGAGCAGATGAAATACACAAGGAGATCGGGTGATTTGAGGATAGCAGAGGACTTTTGAAGTTGATATCAGTTTACTGTAAGTAATGTAAACCCTTGTGAGAAGAGAAACGATGGACTACATTTAAAAAAAAAGATTGTTATATTTTTATAATTCCGTAATTCCGTAAGCTCCTCAACATGACTGAGCGATTATAACGTTTCACTAGTTAACTAATGTAGTACACCTGACATTTTGCTCAAAGTACCACATATGTAACCGTAGAGACTGTACGGATCTTCCAGTCGTAGGACTTTACTGTCGCGAGCTGCGAGAAAGCAACGGCAGTTTTTTCTTGACTTCTGAAAGCGCGTCAGATGACACACACGGAAGGAGACGGTCATTTATGTCATTTAGGTTTTCGCATCTGAAATTCATTGTTTTGTAAAACCGTAAAAAACTTTACTCTCACTCTCATACCAAAGAAATTACATCTTATTACTGGAACTTCTTTTTCACACCAGATTTCTTTACACCACGGGTGCCTTGATCATGGCCTTCTCGACTGAAGGTGAAAATCATTCCTCCATCTTTTTGATTTGTGCTCTCTCGTGAACCTCATTGTCTTAAGAAATACCGACAAGAAGTAACAGTGACTCTAAGTGTCAATGCATGTTTTTTCTTTCCCTATCAGCTTTGTCCAGCATGGTGTTCCCAGGTCTCTCCCTCATGGCAGTGGGGGGCAACTTATTTCAGATAACCAACATGCAGGTATTGAAGCAGATATTAGAAAAGATTGAAAAGATTAGTGTCGTTTTGACAGTGGCGGGCCGTCAGGGCCTTCCAAGCCTTCTCTGCTGGCCTAAACACTGTTTTATAATTTCACTTAATTTGTATTTATTTGTATAATTAAAAGTTCTATCTATTTTATAATTAATGGTTTTTCGCGAATACACTACATGTATTATAATTATTTTCCCCTGTTAGCTTATGTTCTCATTGCACAGCTCATGTGTCATCTGTTCCTCTGCTTCAGGCCTCTTGTATGGCTCGCTTGGAGCTGTTTAACAGCACCTCTTATCCAATCACATTTCACCTCTCTTTCTCTGTGGAAGAAGTAGCCTGGTTAAACTAGATGAAACAGTCTGGACGTCTGATTGGTCACAGGGTCCGGCGTGACCATTAACATGCGCTGTGATTGGGAAAAACGGAAGTAGAGGAAATGTTCTAGTGAAGTGTGGAACGAGAATAAAAGTGGTTTCCGTCTTGTGCAAACTACGCTACATCGTGTTGTTGTTTTATTCATAAAGTGAAGTACATTGTCCATTAATGACGCAGCATCCCGTCATGCACGTATTTATGTAAACAATATCAGACGGCACTGAGGGCCCTGGTCCAAAATTCACGGCCCCGCCACTGCGTTCTAAATAATCATCCAATTATTTTCATGATTAGTGTTATTTATCATAGTAAAATCAACGAACAGCAGCATATCCTCCAACTGGAGGAGCTGGATGCTCAACAATTTTTAAATAGCATGTTTGCCAATAACAACTTAATAACTGATTAAGTGAATTAAACAAAGTTTTTTTGTTTATAAATTAATTTCTATGTTTCAGAATCAGTGGTTGATATTTGCTTTGAATTGTAATTGTCAAGTTATTGCAAGTTTTGTGATATTTTTTTATTTTTTTCACTATTTCTGGGTGCCTGCATATGATCTCTGTCAGTCAAGTATCAACTAAACACAGAAAAAAAGACACACGATCAAGGACCACTAAGTCTAAATCAACTATGACCCATTTTTGAGGAAGGCTTAGACTGAGAAAAACGGTTGCGAAAGTTTTTTCCAGAAGCGACAAAGACCGTTCAAGACGTTTCGTTCACCAGATTAAAAACAGAGGGTCTGCCCATGATGCACTTTTGTTTAAATTGTGGGAGAAAATCACAAAACCCTAAACTGTGAGGTTGAATGAGTTTGGATGGTGCAGGTGCAGAGTCCAAAATTGCATCCTCATATTCAAACAGGT
This sequence comes from Taurulus bubalis, assembly GCF_910589615.1. Lineage (NCBI taxonomy): Eukaryota > Metazoa > Chordata > Actinopteri > Perciformes > Cottidae > Taurulus > Taurulus bubalis. The sequence continues at coordinate 3,729,524 of NC_136599.1, forward strand.
GATTCAAATCAGCAAGAATACATTTTGCATTGTAGTTTAGAAAAGTAGATGCAAAAAAGCCCCACACAGACGTATGCACTTAAACACAACATTCATCTAATTTCTCTCTTAAAGGTAGGAAATATGTTTGGCTCCCGTCGCTCCACCGTCATCACTCTCTATAGCGGGGCTGTTAACTCTGCACCGGCAATCTTATTTTTCATCAAGGTAAGAAACATTCCCACACTGATCTCATATATGAAATGTATTTATACTACTGTGTTTCCTGCTGTCACAACGATCTTGAGGTCTTCTCTTTCAGCTGTTACACGAGGCTGGCATCTCTCTCCTCTCCTCTTTCCTCTTCCTGTCCGCCTGCAGCGTCATCCACATCCTCAGGACTTTGTTCCTGCTGCCCAGAGACCGCATTCCCTACCCGATGCCTGATAACTACACATGCGGGTAGAAATCACCCAGAAACCACACACACATCAACTCCTCACACAAGTGTAAATAGGGCTTGTTATCATCTGTTTGTTTCAAATATTGAAAAAACATTATCTGGTGGATACCTCTATATACCTGGGTTTTTGCATACCTTGCAGAAGAAAACTTCACATCACGTTAAGTGATTGTAGTGAGTTATGAAAAAAAAAAATTGCAAATTAAAGCTGTGAGCAGCTGTGAGCGGGTCCTCGCTTATCCTGGCACATTTGGGGTAGCCAGCATGTCACCGACTCGCCCAGTTCAAACAGTACACATGTTTCAAGTATGAACATTTCACATACCAGTCTCTGCTTTTGGCAGGTGACAAGATTGAACATTCACATTGATGTTGACAATTGATGTTGACTGTTCACATTGATGTTGAAGGTGCAGCGGACGGCGCTACTTACATCTCATGGTGACAAACTTGACTAATGGTGTTAAGAAAATGACATTGGCAAAACGCCTGCTGAGTAAATTATTTGCCCAAAATGGCTGCCTATACAGGAAGAGTGTTATTGTGCATGAAGAGAATGCAACATACACTTGGCATCATCTTTCTCTACGTGAAGAGTAGAGCAGGTCATGTAAATTAGATGTAAATCCGATGCCGTTTGGCTGATTTACTTTTGCCTGTAGGTGGCGCTATGACAATCTGAACATTGCTCATGTACATGTACTCAAGCCTTGACCGGCGTCATGCATGAGGAGTATTGGGGTAATAGCATCATGTATGGAGGAGTTACAACAGCTTTCTCTTAGCTTTGCTCAAAGTAGGCGCGTCTTTGCGTCCCCGTAAACATCAATTCCCAAAAGTGAAAACGCGCACGGAGCACAAGCCATACTCCTGAGGGTCTTAATATCACTTTAGAACAGAATTTAAGTCGATTGTCTGAAATTTGTAGGAGTAGTATTTGGCGTAAATGCAAATATATGCTAAAATTAGCATAAATGGGCCGAAAATGGCAAATTGGCCAAAGTACTGTAGCGCCCCCTATCGTTCAAATTGGACGCCTCATTTATTGCAAGTTAGGGGATGCGATGTGCACATATACCCCAAGTTTGGAGTCGTTTGTCCAAATAGTTTTAATGTTATGAGTGTTTAAAAACAAGACACGCCCCTAAGAGGTTGATTGGTCGATATCTCCTCAACGCAATGAGATATCAAAGAAATTCCAATGCAGTATTGATGATGATGATTGCCGGTCCAACTTGTCGGGGGCGATAGAGAGTCATTTTTTGGAACTTTTTTCCCCGTCTTTGATAGATGTCTATTTTCACCAGACCTGACAAACATTCCAAATTTGGTGAGTTTTTGAATATGACAAGTCCCCCAAAAAGCAGTCCAATGTTCAAAAATAAGGATCAGAATAATAAAGAATAATCCCAGCAATTTCAATAGGGTCCTCTCGGGACTGACTACGTCAGTCGCTCGGACCCTAATAATAATAATAGGAAGAATCCCAGCAATTTCAATAGGGTCCTACTCGGACTGACTACGTCAGTCGCTCGGACCCTAATAAGAATCCCAGCAATTTCAATAGGGTCCTCTCGGACTGACTACATCAGTCGCTCGGACCCTAATAAGAACCCTTTGTATTTCAATAGGGTACTCTCGGGACTGACTACGTCAGTCGCTCGGACCCTAATAATAGGAAGAATCCCAGCAATTTCAATAGGGTCCTACTCGGACTGACTAAGTCAGTCCCTCGGACCCTAATAAGAACCCTTTGTATTTCAATAGGGTTGTCTCGGGACTGACTACGTCAGTCGCTCGGACCCTAATAACCCTTTGTATTTCAATAGGGTCCTCTCGGGACTGACTATGTCAGTCGCTCGGACCCTAATAATGAAAAAAACTAATCCTTTGTATTTCAATAGGGTCCTCTCGGGACTGACTCTGTCAGTCGCTCAGACCCTAATAATAAGAATCCCAGCAATTTCAATAGGGTCCTCCTCGGACTGACTACGTCAGTTGCTCGGACCCTAATAATATCAAAGAACCCAATGCCCTCTATCTGTGGTGGACCCATTTTGACCTTTGTCAGGATAACCTGTGGTAAATCAAAGACTCTGAGCCTGGAGCAGTTAACTGGAAATGGTAATGCACAGACGACGACGACGGCGGCGACGACGGCGACGACGGCGACGACGACAACGGCGACGACAGAGGAAGTCGAGGACACCGCTGTGAAGCAAGGTTTGTTCACTTTATTGTGGCATTGGACATTGAAAGATACAACAAAAATGAATTATACAAACTATTTATTTTCATCTTTGTTCTTTCCTTTTCTTCATCCATCTCTCTGGTTTCCCCCATCGTCTCTCTCAGTGAAAAGTTTCCGCCAGTGTGTGTTCTCCAGGTTGTATCTGTTGCACATTCTTTGGTTGGCAGTGATGCAGCTCAGACATTACCTCTTCGTCGGCACCCTCAACTTCACACTGCACCGGCTGGCGGAGGGGGACGCTTACCTGGGTAAATCCTCACTACATCATGTCTGCCTGTCTTTGCAAAGATGGACGCATTTGCAAACGTTTTCCCAAAAAAAGGGACGAAACCTCCAGGAGAGCAACAGAGGAGGATCCCTCTTCCCGGATGGACAGAGTGTGGTAGATGTCATGTGTACAGAATTAATTTCACATTCACTCTGCTTTTTACTTTCTGCTCCTTTGCCCTAGCATCACAATATATACCAGCCTCAATACATACCAGCCTCCTCTGTTGCTTAGTTCGTCTGGTATTGCACCGCAACTCAACATCGCAAATGTTTTGAAGGTTCATGTTTCCGCGTTCCCCATGTAGTTACTGATGCCTACGTCCTTGGTAATGTCTGGAGACACAGATCAATCTGATCGCTTGTAATTAACAGTGCGGACAGTCTGTCTTCAAGTTTTGATTTGAGAAACAAATCGGATTTGCTTGTACTCTGCAAGTAATCATATTCTGGTCGACCTTTGTCTCTCACCATCTTGTCCTCGCTGTGTGTCCCTGCAGTGAGTCAGTACACCAATGCCTTTGCTATAACGCAGCTGTGTTCCGTGCTGTGTGCTCCCTGGAACGGCCTCATCTTTGACTGGCACAAGGGCAAACCTCGTGTTGCAGGTAACGTACTCAAACCTGCAAACTCATAAGGGGTGAAAAAGGCGACAGCGGGTACTGCACTCCTTTCTGTTTTGGGCTCCACCTTCAGGCCCAGCTCCACCTCATCTCTGCCCTGCATCAAGCTGCGCTAGATATATAACGTCCTCTTCCTTAAACTCTATGATTCGGAAAAACGGACCACATCATCTTATCAATATCTGGGCCTCTTATGACCACGAAATCACGTTGTTGGCTAAGCCCAACTATTGCGGCATGTTTCATCACGTTAGGTTTTTTCCAAGCAAGTCTGAACTATAACAGAACATGACGTTAGCTAACGTGATAGCAAAGCTGACTAGCTTGCCATTAAAAAACTGGATGGAGGGAAATTAAGATGCTGTAGACATCTTAGCGCTGATTGGCCAAGATTTGACACGTCACATCAAAGATGTTGTATTGCAAAGATCACAACATCGGCTTTTCTCCGTCTCTCACTTCAATCTCAGAAACGCTGGCTGGCCAGTTGACCCCCCTCCCAAAAAACTAAAACAAAAAATCGGATCTACACGATTCACGTGGATGACATATTTTGATTTCAAAATGGCGAATTTCAACGAAAGTTTGCAGGTCTGCATACTAATACTGGTAAGGACTAGTAAAGAATCCAACAGGCCACAGCCATGGCAGACCAACTATCACATAAGATATACCTTATTACAAAGTGGTGCCCAAATGTCTAATCACGACAGTATTCAGTTGTTTTTTTTACATTAGTGTTATGCATACTAAAAAAGGAATCCTCCCCGCCAGGATATTCCTTGAGTGTTCAAGAATTGACAGAACAGGTTATATTACAGTTAAGGTTATTTATTTAGCAATTACACACATACATGAAATGCATACCTAATACAAGGCCTTGGACTCAGCTCCCCTGATGGTCTGCTCTGCATACAGTCTGCACACAGTCAGCACACCCCCAGAATGAGAGTGGGCCCCGTTCTCTAAGAACAATGGATATTTATCCCATTTCTGTGAGACACCTCCTTATCTGACTTTCATATTTGTCTCAGTCTTACTAGCGAAAAAGGGAGCTGAGTCCGTCTGTAATTCAGACATCTAAAGGTCACAAGGGTGAGCCACACTGAGCACAAAAGCGGAACCTCCCACACACGACAGGAGCCAGACAACCGTCCCTATGCCAGACCGATAACGGCCAAAAGCAAGCTTTATGTGTTAATATGCGGTAGCAAGGGCATATAAGGCCACAGCGGCCTCTTTCTAATCTGTTTAGCCAAGGTCAACAGCGACTGAGAACTCGACCAGTTGTGGCTTCTCAGCTTCGCTCAGCTTCGAGACACTTTCTTTAGTACAAGCGAGACATGAAACTTTAGTCAAAGTAAGGCAGTACAACATATAAATCATTAAATTCTCTTCAATACTGAATTAAAAGATTTTAAAATTTGAATAAGTCAAATGTGTGTTAGATGATAGCAAATGTGCCCCAGGGAACCACTTGAGCCAAATCTCTAGTGTTTAGTTGATATAAAAGCCGACAAACAGTGCAGTGAATAGGTGTCTTTGTGTACTCTGTTGTGTCTGTATGGACATGTCAGATTTGTTTTTGGAGTGTCTTTAATTGTGTGTGTCTGTTTATAGGACAGAGTGAACAGGGAGCAGTCCTGAGGGCCGCGATGCTTTCTCTCATCCTGACGGTGCTGCAGTGTCTGGTGTTCTCAGTGTGTGCCACCATCCCGTATCTGCCGCTTCAGTATTTCACCTTTGTTGTGCAGGTGTTCAATCGCGCCTTCATCAGCGGCGGCAATGCAGCCTTCATGAGTGTAGCGTGAGTATTTGCCTGAACCACCAGATGAAACCCACAAGACCTCGCACATAATTGTAACTTTAAACGGAGAGGACTTTTCTTGTGTTCATTAGTTCACCAAGATACATTTAGAATGTCGCTTCTTCTGCTATCGGCCCGGCAGCTAAACTTCCCTGTAAATTTTCAAAAGACTTTTGATAATTTTTTTAATTTTCCAAGCTTTAGAAATAAAACTAGATCATACTTTGACACTCAGTCCAACTTCTAATTTTCATCAAACCAAAATCATTATTTTTGTTCTGATGTGAAAATGATTTTCTTGCCTAAATCATCTGCTCATGATATTGGCCACCTCTGGTAAAATGGCCTACATCCTCAGTTGAACATATCATGTGATTCTACCCCTATACTATAATGCCTATGTCAAGAGTGTGACTTAGGCTATTTTAGACAATCTGACTTAGGCAAATTCACAAGCTTTTAAGCTAGCCATTTAGTTAGCAATGAAAATCTCACTCGAACATAATATTAGTAATCATAACATAATTTGACCGTTATTACAGTATGCCTGTTGTGCAGTGTCTAGAGGCAGCTTGTGCACCCCGATTACATTGGTATTAGTTGTTTGTGTTTTTCTGAAAAAATGACTTCGGACATTATTTTAGGAAGGTGACGAAGAATCACGTAACAATATCAATAAGTCACAGGTGCAAGAGATGCATGTTTGTGTTCACAATAGGACTAAAAGATACGTAAAATGCCAAATGTGAGTTTAATTAACTATAAGGAGAGGGACTTGATAGAGAATTTTAACTGAAAAATGGAAACTGGTGTAAAAGAGTATGACATAGTTCTGATTATGAATAGTCTTTGCAAGAGACGTTATAATTGTTGAGAAATACTGTTCATTAACAAACATGTAGAAGTGTTCTCATATCTGCTTTTAACTCATATTGTGTTATAAACTATTCATTATAGATCTATATACGGATAGGTTAGTGTTAACCTTTTATCTTTCAGGAATAAGCTAATGCTTAAAGATTCTTGGATTTTCCTTTTCTACTTCTTACTTATCTTTTACCTCTTCTTTCTCTTTGCCGTGTGTGTGTGTGTTTGTGTGTGTATGTGTGTGCATATGTGTGTGTGTAGTTTCCCACCGTGCCACTTTGGGAAGCTGTTTGGTCTGCTCAAGGCTCTGGCCGCATTGTTTTCTCTGCTGCAGTATCCCTTATTTGCTCTGGTGAATGGACCTCTGAAAGGAGACCCTTTATATGTGAGTACAACTATAAATCTTATTCTGGTCCTTTCCCCCCCCTAATAACCATCTTCATGAACTCTCCTCTCACTGCTTCCTGTTCCTTCTCCCTTCGTTTTTGTCTGCAGATGAACATTGGTCTGACGCTGCTCGTCCTGCCCGCCTTCATCCATCCCCTCTCTGTCTTCCTGCACGTTCGTAGTCTCACCTCCGAGCGACCCATCAGTACTTCCTCTTAAAGTCTGTCAAATGAGGCTTACACTTAAAATGTCCTTAATCACGCTCTTAACGTCTATTATAAATCTCTTCAGCTCGTTTGACCCAAAATAAGTGTGTGATATGAACTTAAGTAGTATGGTAAATTTAATGTTTTCGAAGTGTCCTTGAGCAAGACATTGAAGCTGCATAGTAACCCATCCTTAATAATTTAAGAGCAGTGGGCAGCCTCGGGAGGCACCCGGGAAGCAACATTTCTCTACTGTGGGATTAATTATTATCTGTGGTGGAAATGTATCATGAGTACAATTATTCTTAAATGTGTAGTACTGAACTCTTCAGTTCATCTTGGGGGGAAAAGGGGCAAACGTTTCAATAATAATTGTTGATGTATAAAACTCATGTTGACTATTTTTCGGGGTCAGGGCCTTATTCCTCGTACATGGTGCAACAAAGTCGATTAAATGTCCTATTATCCAACTTAAATTACCGAGATGATTGACGTCAGGCTATGTCGGTTCCTCAAACGCTGATTCGCCCTCAAACAGTCTCTTTAATTCGATAATTGCGTGTGGACGCTCCTCTTCAAAAGGGAGCATAGTTGAATGTGATGTGTCGGTGTTGGGAAAATGTATCTCTCTTTCGTTAAATGTGCCTGCTGGCAGTAGTATACAAATTAATATTCATAATCAGAAATTCAATCATTTGACGCAGTGAAAATAAATTGCACTCAATAAATTGCGGAGAAGAAAAAAAAGAGTCGAGCAGAGCAACTGGCCTGCCAGCGTGTCTGAGATTGGAGTGATTGGAGTATTTTATCTCAACTGAACGAGGCTCATCAAGCTCTGTTCCCCGCCATCCTCACCAGCAAGTAAGCATACTGAACATAACGTGTGCATTTAACAGACTAACTTGAGAGCAATCCATAAAATCAACCTCACCGTACTGATTTTGAATCTACTCGCAGACGTGGTGTCGATAAGAGTGTTGTGCACCTTTTGAGGGACCGGACCGAAGGGAACACTATGGTCAAGGTGTGGCGGCAAATATAGGAAAACCACGTCAAGGAGTACCTTCAACGGAAGGACCTGTACACCACACTCCTCAACTCCACTCGTTGATTTGGTGGAACCGGGAGGGATCGTCTCGGCATTAGGGCACTCATTTCAGGCTCCGCCTCCTCCAAGAGAGCTTCCCTCCGCACGACTCTTGCGCCACGCCTTGGCGTCGTGCTGAAAATGGATTCCACCAAGAAAGTATGTTAATCAAAACATCTTTCATAATGCCATACTGTCTGATGCAAAACGTGGTTAAGATTGTTGTAAAATGATTCAGAAAAATCCCATATCAATAGAATCTAACAGAGGTCACATTATGCAAACTTGACATATTGTTACAGGTGGTGAAGAAGCTGTCTGGGGAAGGTCGAGGCTCAGCCGAGTGGTTCACCAGCATAGGGAACGAGCACTCGCAAATCGTTTCATTTGTGCTGACCTGCGAGGAGTCCACTCCAAAGCTGAAACCCATGTGCCATGGAGTCATGGAGAGGTTCCGGGTGGCTGGACAACCCGTCCCCAAGATCCTCTATGTGGACCGTGGCTGTTGCCGGTCTCAGGGTCCGACAGCTTTGGAGACGTTCTTCAAGTCTTGGGTGGACCATGGGATGGTTGTACGTCTGGACATCTTTCACTGGATCCACCGGTTTGACGCAGCCATACGGACAGAGTCTCACTGCAAATACTCTGTCTTCAAATCGGCTGTAGCCGGTGCAGTGCTGGCCTACAACCGCTCGGACCTGGAGCTGCTCATCAAAGCGGTCAGAGCCAAGGACCCGGCGACTCTGCAGTCGGTCTCAGACGAAGATGTTGTCCGCTGCTACATATCGAGGGAGCAGCTCAAAGACCACGTGAGGAGGGTCACACTTGGGGCTCAGGAGACATTCCGGCTCATCCACATGGCCATCGAGGAGCTGAAAGGTCCCGTTGGGCTGGACGAGAGCGGAGTGAGCCTCTTCAAAACGGCTGGTACAAAAGAGCTCATCCAAAAAAAAGTTCATATGATATACAATATGAATACAGATTGTGTTGCATACAAAGTGAAAATAACACTGACTTTATGCACGTGTATTTACAGAGGCCATGGATGAGATGTGGGCAAGCCAGCAGCGACACCTGGAGTGCCTCCAGGATCCACCAGGCCTAAACATGTACAGGGTGGCGCGTACCACAACCATCAACAACGTGGATGTGCCCTATTACAAGTGTCTGCGTGAAAGCAACAGTCTGGAGGAATTCCATAAATCTCTGCCACACATGATTCCAGGTGATTCCAAGTGCTGTCTGTGTAGAAAAGTTCAATCAATCATGTGACTTTGTCATTATTCGATTACCTTTCATTGTGATGTTCAACAAACAACAACTTGACACGGAAAGAGATGCACAAGGGCCTAATTAACTGATGAAACATAAACAAACAATTCATCCTACAATTTACAACAAGCATGCGACAGCGACACATCTGGAGATGCGTGGTTTTCCCCGGACAGGATGGAGATGACAAACTATAGTCTGAAAAGTAACCAAAGCTGTCCAGGAAATTTGTAAAAAGTACAATAACTCCCTCAGATGTGTAGTGGTATGTATCTAGTAAAGTAAAACAATGTGTGCTTAAGTGCAGTACTATTACATGTAATAAGTTACATTCCACCACTGCAGTTTAATTCGCTCACCTCAAGATAACTGTGTGCTTGTGTTCATGTGCCGTTTGCATTGAAGCTGAACTTTGCTCCGTTCTACTCGACTCAGGTCCCCATTGCGCAGCACGGCCCTATCAGGTTTACCTATCAGGTTTACCTGTTAAGTGGCATTGTTGTTGTTAAAGATTTTTAACCCCTGGAAAAAAAATCGTTTGTGCGGTCTGAAAAATGTGCGCGGTCTGAAAAATCGATTGCGCGGCCGCGCGCGCACAGCTTAGAGGGAACACTGATCATAACTATGAACATCCAGCACAATATGAGCAAGATTTCCCAAAAATGCCTCCTTGAACTGTATTATGGTGCCCTAACAACAGCCCACATACTAATAAGACACCTATTTGGAAAGATTAGGACATAAATAATCATAATCTGCGACAATAATCACAATAAAACACAGCATTTGGGTGTTCAAAGGAGTTTCAGTCAAAAAACGGTGTTGTTCGGTTCAAAAATGGAACAATACGCCCAGCTTGTCAAACTACAGATCTGATTGGTTGAAGATCATGTCGATCAACGACAACGTCCACGTTTAATTTAATCTGCAAGGGCCAGCTAGAAGCTCTGCTTCCATAGAGACACAGAGGTGGAATCTGATTGGATGAGAGCTGTCCTTAATAGAAGCTTGAGGCGCTGCAGGCTGAAGCAGAGCAACAGAGGAAGACAGGAGTTGTGCAATGACAAAAATAAGCTAATAAGGAAAAACATATTATACTACATGTAGTGTATTTGTGAAATAACTTAGTGATTCTGCTGAGTTGTGTTGCCAAACTGGAAAATAAAGAAATAAATGTATGTTTACTTCTTTATATGCTGTCTATTTTTGATAAACTTTGATTTATTCATTCATGTTTTGATTCATTTATTTCAGTACTTTCATGTATTTATTTCGCAGTTAATTATTATTTTATTTATTTCTGTATTTAAACATTTATTTATTTATTCCTGTATTTATCAATACATTTATTCGTGAATTTATTTATTTATTGATATTTAAGCATTTATCGTCCTCTATACAGGAAAACAAAGGTTTTGTGTGACCTCATGAACTTGGAAAGTATGTCTGAGGCTTTGCACATAAAATATTATCCTGTCACGTCCACAGCGAGGCCTTCAGCTTATTGATTAACCTGGTAGTGTCCGATCAGCCGGTATCGGAGCCCAGGTATCGCTAGCAGAACACAGCAGTGAGGAAGAGGAGGATGAAGGGCAGATACGTTTGTGCACAAAACAACGCAAGAACACATGACTGGAATGTGAAAGCAGCCCCACAGAGAGAGAGAGAGGGAGAGAGAGAGGGAGGCAGAGAGAGAGGGAGAGGGAGGCAGAGATAGAGGTAGGCAGAGAGAGAGGGGGAGAGGTAACGAGAGGGAGAAAGAGAGGGAGGCAGAGAGAGAGGGAAAGAGAAAGGGAGAGAGAGAGAGGTGGGACCTGCCTTATACACTCAGGAGGAGGAGGAGGAGGAGTAGGAGTCGCTTTAATATCTTTCTCTAGTCGTCAGTGACCAGGAGCTTAGATTCAAACAAAAGGTGTCAAGAAGGATTTGGAGGCTAGAAAGTAGAAGTTTTGTAGAAAACAAAAAAATTGGCATGAAATTGTTATAAATTAATAATGTAAGCAGAAAAGTGAGAGTAAACGTGTCTTATAATCGTGGTTTAATTATTATTATGAACTAATAAATAAAGATGTTGGTCTCTTAATAAAAACATCACATAAGTGCTTCCATTTTGAATAATGATCTGCTGCTGCAGTGTGTTGTTGTGTTGTCTTGTGTTGTGTTGTTGTGTTGTTGTTGTGTGTTGTGTTGTTACTCGTAAAGACTGCGTCTCATCATATCACCACAAGATGGCGCCTGCCGTCCATATTTAACCCCGAGTCTCTCCTCCTCAGCACGCGCTCCAAAGTCATCAAAGCATAAAAAAAAGAAATGAGACCGTCAAGTGTGAACACACACACACACACACACACACACACACACACACACACACACACACACACTAATAAATGCCTGAAATCGACTTCATCGCTCCGCTTGCGACTCTAATTAGGGTCAGAGCGACTGACTATTGAAATACAAAGGGTTCTTATTAGGGTCCGAGCGACTGACGTAGTCAGTCCCGAGAGGACCCTATTGAAATACAAAGGGTTATTATTATTATTATTAGGGTCCGAGCGACTGACGTAGTCAGTCCGAGTAGGACCCTATTGAAATACAAAGGGTTCTTATTATTATTAGGGTCCGAGCGACTGACATAGTCAGTCCGAGTAGGACCCTATTGAAATACAAAGGGTTATTATTATTATTATTAGGGTCCGAGCGACTGACGTAGTCAGTCCCGAGAGGACCCTATTGAAATACAAAGGGTTATTATTATTATTATTAGGGTCCGAGCGACTGACATAGTCAGTCCGAGTAGGACCCTATTGAAATACATAGGGTTATTATTAGGGTACGAGCGACTGACAGAGTCAGTCCCGAGAGGACCCTATTGAAATACAAAGGGTTATTATTATTATAATTAGGGTCCGAGCGACTGACGTAGTCAGTCCGAGAGGACCCTATTGAAATACAAAGGGTTCTTATTAGGGTCCGAGCGACTGACGTAGTCAGTCCCGAGAGGACCCTATTGAAATATAAAGGATTATTATTATTATTAGGGTCCGAGCAACTGACGTAGTCAGTCCCGAGAGGACCATATTGAAATACAAAGGGTTCTTATTATTATTAGGGTCCGAGCGACTGACATAGTCAGTCCGAGTAGGACCCTATTGAAATACATAGGGTTATTATTAGGGTGCGAGCGACTGACAGAGTCAGTCCCGAGAGGACCCTATTGAAATACAAAGGGTTATTATTATTATAATTAGGGTCCGAGCGACTGACGTAGTCAGTCCGAGAGGACCCTATTGAAATACAAAGGGTTCTTATTAGGGTCCGAGCGACTGACGTAGTCAGTCCCGAGAGGACCCTATTGAAATACAAAGGATTGTTAGGGTCCGAGCGACTGACGTAGTCAGTCCGAGAGGACCCTATTGAAATACAAAGGGTTCTTCTTCTTATTATTATTATTAGGGTCCGAGCGACTGACGTAGTCAGTTCCGAGAGGACCCTATTGTAATTGCTGGGATTCTTATTATTATTAGGGTCCGAGCGACTGACAGTCAGTCCCGAGAGGATCCTATTGAAATACAAAGGGTTCTTCTTCTTCTTATTATTATTAGGGTCCGAGCGACTGACGTAGTCAGTTCCGAGAGGACCCTATTGAAATACAAAGGGTTATTATTATTAGGGTCCGAGCGACTGACGTAGTCAGTCCGAGTAGGACCCTATTGAAATTGCTGAGATTCTTCCTATTATTATTATTAGGGTTCTCTCGGGACTGACTCTGTCAGTCCCGAGAGAACCCTATTGAAATACAAAGGGTTATTAGGGTCCGAGCGACTGACGTAGTCAGTCCGAGTAGGACCCTATTGAAATTGCTGGGATTCTTCCTATTATTAGGGTCCGAGCGACTGACGTAGTCAGTCCCGAGAGGACCCTATTGAAATACAAAGAGAGGACCCTATTGAAATACACAGGATTATTTTTCATTATTCTGATCCTTATTTTTCCACTTTGGACTACTTTTTGGGAGACTTGTCATATTCAAAAACTCACCAAATTTGGAACACTTGTCAGGCCTGGTGAAAATAGGGATGTATCAAAGCCGGGGAAAAAAGTTCCAAAAAATGACTCTCTAGCGCCCCCTACAAGTTGGACTGGCGACGCCCCTCGCCCAGAATGTTTTTTTGACTTGAAAAAATTCACACATGTCCATCTCCACCTGCTCTACAAAAAAGCCTCTCAGACCCATAAAGTCCGCCTATGAATATTTTCCGCCATCTTGGATTTTGTGAAACACACGATTTTGCACTTTTCTATTAAACGCTACCTCCTTTTCATACCATTGTCTTGTTTTTAAACACTCATAACATTAAAACTATATGGACAAACGACTCCAAACTTGGGGTATATGTGCACATCACATCCCCTAACTTGCAATAAATCAGGCGTCTGATTGATATGGCTTGTGCTCCGTGCGCGTTTTCACTTTTGGGAATTGATGTTTACGGGGACGCAAAGACGCGCCTACTTTGAGCTAACCGCTATATGAGAGAAAGCTGTTGTAACTCCTCCATACATGATGCTATTACCCCAATACTCCTCATGCATGATACTGGTCCATGCCTGAGGACATGTACATGACAAATGTTCAGATTGTCATAGCGCCACCTACTGGTAAAAAGTAAATCAGCCAAACGGCATCGGATTTACATCTAATTTACATGACCTGCTCTACTCTTCACATAAAGAAACATGATGTGTGTGTGTGTGTGTGTGTGTGTGTGTCATCCTCGACTCTGCTTTCAACCCGCCTGATCAGTAAATCACATCGTACCTTATTGCTTAAATATAAGATACTTATATATTCATAGTAACCTACTAGCGCCACCTACTGGCCAAAGGAAATCAGCCAAACAGCATCGGATTTAAATAAAAATGACAGCGCCCAATTGCATGCTGGGTAACGCTCGCGGACAAAACAAAACAAGAAGAGACAGACCAGTAGACACGCCACACAAACAGCTGTTCGCCGCCCAACGCTGAGACAGTCTTTCCCAGCATGCCTTTCGCCCGTGTAATTTGGAACCATGACGGATGCCAGTGACGCTGAAACCTAAGTAGCTCTACTGCACTGCCAGGATTCACAGCTCACAGCTGCTCGCAGCTTTAATTCCCTATGATTCTTATTTTTGTACATTGGGCGCCTTTTTGGGGCACTTGTCATATTCAAAAACTCACCAAATTTGGAACACTTGTCAGGCCTGGTGAAAATAGGGATGTATCAAAGCCGGGGAAAAAAGTTCCAAAAAATGACTCTCTAGCGCCCCCTGCAAGTTGGACCGGTGACGCCCCTCGCCCAGAATGTTTTTTTGACTTGAAAAAATTCACACATGTCCATCTTCACCTGCTCTACAAAAAAGCCTCTCAGACCCATAAAGTCCACCTATGAATACTTTTCGCCATTTTGAATTTTGTGAAAAACACAAATTTGCACTTTTCTACTAATCGCTACGTCCTTTTTATACCAAACTTGGTAGTTATCATCATTCTTACTGGCTCATCAACGCTAAATTTGAATTTCTTGGATATCTCATTGCGTTAAGGAGATATCGACCAATCAACGTCTTAGGGGCGTGTCTTGTTTTTAAACACTCATAACATTAAAACTATTTGGACAAACGACTCCAAACTTGGGGTATATGTGCACATCGCATCCCCTAACTTGCAATAAATCAGGCGTCCGATTTGAACAACAGGGGGCGCTACAGTACTTCGTCCAATTTGGCATTTTCGCCCCATTTATGCTAATTTTAGCATATATTTGCATTTACGCCAAATACTACTCGTCCTACAAATTTCATACAATCGACTTAAATTCTATTCTAAAGTGATATCAAGACCCTCAGGAGTATGGCTTGTGCTCCATGCACGTTTTCACTTGTGGGAATTGACGTTTACGGGGATGCAAAGACGCGACTACTTTGAGCTAACCGCTATATGACAAAAAGCTGTTGTAACTCTTCCATACATGATGCTATTACCCCAATACTCCTCATGCATAATACTGGTCCATGCCTGAGGACATGTACATGACAAATGTTCAGATTGTCATAGCGCCACCTACTGGCAAAAGTAAATCAGCCAAACGGCATCGGATTTACATCTAATGTACATGACCTGCTCTACTCTTCACGTAGAGAAACATGATGCCAACTGTATGTTGCATTCTCTTCCTGCACAAGAACAGTCTTCCTGTATGGGCGGCCTTTTTGGTGAAATAATTTGTAGTTTTTACAGTATTTTTACAGTATTTGTAAAACAATGTATTGATTAGAGCAACAGTCAATATAGCAATTATCAATATAACAATAATCAACAAGTTCAGGGAGCCGAAGGGATTTGGGCTCGCCTTCTTCTAAAAAAATAAAACCGTCTATAAAACCGTTTATTTGCCACAAACAAGGATTTTTTTCTAGGCGGAAGGTGCATACATTAGACATGAGATGTTAGACGAGACAGACAACAATCAACGACAACAACAGTGCAATGGGTATTAAATCAAGTATAAGATAAGATAAAGTGCTCAGACAAACAGATAACGTTAATGTAAGTGTATGCTAAGTGGCATGAGTGTTTAAATATGAAGTGTGCAGGGGAGTGGCCGATAAGAAGAAAGAAAAGAAAAAGGAAAGAAAAGAAAGAAAAAATAGTCCTGGGGGTGACAGAATCAGTCAGTGGGGGACCCGGGCTCTGTTGATGAGCCTGACTGCCGACGGGAAAAAACTGTTGGTGTGGCGTGAGGTCTTGGTCCTGATGGACCTTAACCTCCTGCCAGAGGGGAGGGACTCAAACAGGTTGTGACCAGGGTGAGAGGATTCAGTATCTTTATTACCAAACAAACAAAAAAATGTTTTGAGAGCTAGTGTTGCTCTTGGCACACACTAACTGGAAAGAGGACATAGAGGTAAGGTGACATTATATAGCTCTGTTTTGTCAACATCAATGAATGTAGCAGCACTTCCTTTTAGTTTTCATTTTCTTAGGTGCCGTTCACACCAGACGCGACTCTTAAAAGCGCAGCCGCTTCAAAAACGCCTTGGAAAAAAAGTTTAGAATATTTAAACTTTTAAGCGCGACAAAAAAACGCTAGAAAAACGCATTGCGCGGCATTTAAAAAGCGCGCATGAAAGGCTAGCGACGCGTATTTGAGAGTTGCGTCTGGTGTGAACGTCAACTTACGTGTATGCCAAGTCAAAACCGACCAATAGAAACTCCTTGCTCATTCAGCAGCGTCTGCCCCGCCCACTACGTCCAAAACTCAACTCGTAGCTTTTCATTTTGAGAGCAAATATTTTTAATTGCAGCCAGAAATTCTAGTTTCATGAGCAAAACTAACAAATAATTTACTTACAAAATGAGAACATTTGTA
This sequence comes from Taurulus bubalis, assembly GCF_910589615.1. Lineage (NCBI taxonomy): Eukaryota > Metazoa > Chordata > Actinopteri > Perciformes > Cottidae > Taurulus > Taurulus bubalis. Next base: position 3,746,150 of record NC_136599.1, read on the forward strand.
AAGAACAACATTGAGGGCAGCTGTGTTGACATGCAGCCCCACTTTTTGCGTGCATGTAACGTTAGCCCACAGTGAGCTAAAGTTACATGCATCTGATGCGTGACTATGCTAGCTGAGGTTAGCTATGCATGTATGACACAATTTAAAATACTTTTGTTTTGTAATTCAACATCAGAATGTCTTGTCTGTCTCTGAGTGACATCTTGAGGTAGTCTACTATTAATCTGAAGTAGAAGTTAGTTTGTAACGCTGGGTAGTTTCATTTGAAATCTAATCTGAAATTATAGGTAAATTCTTTGGAACATAGGAAAATAGGATTTATAACATTTGAAATACCAACCGGTACGGCACAATAAATCTACTCTCAATCCGCATGAGATTTTACAGAGATGTGCAATATCCTGCATAATATACCACGACTACACACATTGCTAGAACTGGACTCATTTTCACATGTGACATCGGATGAATGTAAACAATGCTCTAATTATACGAAATCTCTGTAGCGGTTTTGTACATATGTTGAATAATGGTCTTACAGAGGTGAGCTGACTTCTTATCTTTGATTGATTGAGAAAGAGAAAAACACTGGGGAGGGAGGAAGAGCTGGCCTATATAAAGAAAGAGTAACAACAGAGAGGTGTGACTTGTGAGAACATTTGGGGAGACATACAGAGGCTGAACTGTGAGTACTAGAGAGTAGTACACTGAAGAAATAATACAATTTAATGTGTATTTTTAGTGGCTTCACAGGAGGTTCAATTGGTAAAAAGCCATGTTTGCTCGTTTTATTTGATTCCTATTGTTGTTCAAATGAAAGTTTTATAATTTTCCAGCAGCTTGATGAAGTTAACCTTCTCATTAAAAGTTTTTTTATGGACTTATTTCAAACATCTGAATTCATGCAGAACTCCATCTTTCTTTGGAAGACGACTGACCTTACTGCCTGAACTCAAGCAGCACATTTTATGTCCAGATGTTTGTCTTGCTGGTGTCACTTTAAGTTTTAATATTTCAATAATTTGAATGTGTGAAGTTTTGTTCCTTTTATATGAAAATGACATTGCTTTAAAAAGGTGCATAAACATATGTATTTTTCTTTGTTTGGTTTGTGGACAGGACTCAAATACAGGACAAAAATATTTTTTGTGAATTATCTTCCTAAGTGTAAGGAACCATGCCGTGTGATGTGAGCAGCGTGATGGTGCGCCGCTACATCACCTTTTTTACGGGTTTGTTGGAGTGTCTGTGTTTTGCCGGAATCGTGTTCGGATGGGCTTCTCTGGTTTTCGTCCTGAAGACGGAGGGCTACTTCAGCTCTCTGTGCCTCAACACCACAGCAGTCAATGCAACAACACAGGTCTTAGGTCAGTTTCAATTCCACCAAAATTAAATTAAACCTTTATGTAGGACCCACCGACCATCATTTCAACCTCTTTAACCACAGGTGTCAATGATGGGGCTGCATAAAGAATTGAAATTGATTAAAACTCACATAATCAAAACTTCACTGAACTTCAGTGATCTAAAAAAATCTAAATGAACTACCGTATCAAGAGTTGGATATGACTACAACTCTTGATACGGGAGTTATGAAGTCCTCTTGGATCCTAATACTCATCTGTTTTATGTGTCTACAGAGTGCACTAAACAAGATGAACAGTTCTCTCTTGTTTTCACCATCGCCTCCTCCATGTATTCTTTCCTGGCGCTGCCCAATGGCTTCCTCTTTGACCGCTTTGGTACTACAGTGGCTCGGTTCTATGGAATGTGAGTTTAATCACTCTATAGATTTAAAATTAGGGATGCATCAATACCACTTTTTCAGACCAAGCACATTTGGTTACATTCTTTGAGTACTTGCCGATACAAGGACCTATATGAGTACTTAATAATATCATTATAGTTCTAACAATGACTTTGAAAATATGTTTTGGTTTCATTAGATGTTTCTCACTTCAAGTTACATTTTTAATTCAACTTTCTGTTTTACAAACAGAGCATAGTTTGCAGTAGGGGTGTCAAAAATGTATTGTGCTATCGTTTAAACAGGTATAAAAGAAAATAAAGGCTGAGCAAAACTCAGAGAACCAGCTTGTCACTTTTAGGAGAATAGCTGGTGCACCTTCAAGGTCAGTCCACCTTGAGTAAGTAAGAGTACTTTAGCACAGTATCGAACCCGATACCGGTATCGGTGCATCCCCATTTAAAAGGTTTCCCATGTCATTCCTCATCAAAACAGTGTCTCAATCGAGAACTAAAAGCCCATCAATCGGGTAGTTAAGAGGAATGAAATGACAAACATTGAGGCAGTAAAGAACAACTAGGGGAGGTTGTTGATTAGTGTGATTTGTCACGGCTTTGGAGGCAACCTGGCCTGTAGAAGGGAGAGCAGATTAAATACACAAGGAGATCAGGTGATTTAAGGATAGCAGAGGATTAAGATGAAGTTGATATCAGTTTACTGTCAACCTGGAACTGATGGTGGTGTTATGATATGACACAGTTTTTGAAAAGGTTACACTTAGTCATGCACAACAGAACCCCAAAAATCTATTGAAAAGAAAGCTATTTTGTGCTTTTATTAGGGCCCGAGCACTGACGTAGTCAGAGTCGAGAACCTATTGAAATGCTAAGTATTATTATTAGGCCCCTAGCACTGACGTAGTCAGAGTCGAGAACCTATTGAAATGCTAAGTATTATTATTAGGCCCCTAGCACTGACGTAGTCAGAGTCGAGAACCTATTGAAATGCTAAGTATTATTATTAGGCCCCTAGCACTGACGTAGTCAGAGTCGAGGACCTATTGAAATGCTAAGTATTATTATTATTATTATTAGGGCCCGAGCACTGACGTAGTCAGAGTCGAGGACCTATTGAAATGCTAATGTTTATTTATTAGAGCTCGAGCACTGACGTAGTCAGAGTCGAGGACCTATTGAAATGCTAATGTTTATTTATTAGAGCCCGAGCACTGACGTAGTCAGAGTCGAGGACCTATTGAAATGCTAAGTATTATTATTATTCTTATTGTCGACCTATGCGCAAGGAAAAGAGGTGCTTGAGATAAACCTACATTCTTCAAAATTTGCACACCCATCCGACTCGGCGAAAATTTTAATATAATTTGGGTGTCGACCAAAAGTCTGAGAAAATGTCTCTATAGCGCCCCCTTTAGGCTGAAAGCCCACGCTTTTTGCCAACTATGGCCGATTGACTTGAAATTTTACACACTTCTCCGGGGGGGACTGCTCTACAAAAAACTCATCCGTGAAATTAAAATGCGCCTAATTAGATTTTCCGCCATTTTGAATTTTGTAAAAAACACATTTTTGCCCATTGCTCCTAAACGCTGGGTCCATTTCTTACTAAATTTTCTGTGGATCATCATTGGCTCAATGTGATCAAAGGATACCTTACACTTTGTTGATATCCCATTGCGTTCAGAAGTTATTAACCAATTAACCTCTTAGGGGCGTGGCTCAATATGTCAATACACATAACTTCCAAATTACTTAGCCTATCTTCACAAACTTTGTAGTATATGTCAACATCGTGTCCCTTAACGTACCCAAATTGTTTCATAATATTCAAACACTAGAGGGCGCTGCAGTGAACGGCTCAATTTGGCATTTTCCTTGTTTTCAGGCGTTGTATTCTGACGAACTCCTCCTAGAGATTAGACACGACTAATTTCACATTCGGCAATATGATGTTGAGACCTTTGCAGGGAAAAGTTCGTTCAGGATTTTCAAAATATCGAACTGTGAGCGCAGAGCAGCGCCAAAGAGACACCATTTTCCATGAAAATGGAAGTTGTTTTAACTCGGCCATACATGATGGAATCTACTCCATATTTCTCATATGCCATGACCTCTTGACCCTAAAGACATCCATATGATCATTTTTAATCCTAGTCATAGCGCCACCTAGAGGCAACAGGAAGTTACATGTTTTCTACTTGTACACCGTGCTCCTCACAGATTATTCAGATCCCTCTCAAAATGCGTCGGAAGAGACTTAAGACATTGATAATGCATCACCTTGAAGATTGTAAGGATCCGTTGAACGGCGTAGCGTCGGTCCATGGCAGAAGTTTGATCCTTCGCCATGACCGAATAAGCCGATGTAACTCGACTCCACATGATAAGATCCTTTCCAGGTTTCACATGTTTGATCAGCCTCCAGGCCCGAAGACATGTGCAGTCTAATTTTTAATTAGAGTCATAGCGCCACCTATTGGCAACAGGAAGTAAATATTTCTATACTTTGGCATGTTTCTCTTAGTCGGTCAATCAGATCAACTTCCAATTACTTCTATACAAACATAAGATTTTCATGACGCCAGCCCCCAAAGATTTTGATGTTTCGTGAAACGCTGTTGCTGTGGCGACCCATCCTTCGTGGTCGACAACGAAGTCACTTTTGAGGGACTAGGCATGCTCGACAAGTAGCTAAACTTGGCACACACAATTAAAGGCAAAGATGTAGTTACCTGATGTGATTTAAATGACTCAAAATGGCACTTTGGCTCGATAGCGCCCCCTACAAATATTCAATTAATCAGCCCCAGCGCTACGGTTGACCTACCTGTATGAAATTTGCTAGGAATATGTAACACATGTAAACTTAAAAATAACTCTCTTGGGACCATGCTCTATACTGTACAGGAAGTCATTTTTTTTCATTTTGTGAAAAACAATTTTATTCCCAAATCTTCCTAAACGCTGGGTTCAATTTGTACAAAATTCTCTGTGGATCATTAATTGTTCAATTTCATGAAAATATATCAAAAGCTTGTTTGTATCTCATTGTGTTCAGAAGAAAAGGACCAATGGACTTCTCAGGAGAAAATTCAACTAAATTCAACAAAGCAGCCCTCGCAGTACGTTCAACATAGACATACACCATTTGATAGGCGTATATACCACATATCAACTTACAAATAAGTCTCTTGGGACCATGCTCTAAACCGTACCAGAAGTTGGCCAATTTCATTTTCGCCCTTCATTTCTAGTTCAAATTGCCATAGTTTCCCAGTAGGTGGCGCTCTGACTATGAGTTCATATTGGCATGCAGAAGTCTTCCAGCAATGCCTCTCATAAAGCATGTTAACTTTGGAACAGTTTTGACAAAGTACAGTGGAGTTACAACAGCTTGCTGCATGATCACGAACCATATGAAATAGTCGTCACACCACTTCCACGCCGTTCCATGAAACCTCAAGCTTTTGATCACTTTTAATACATATTTTTATCTTTTATATATATTTACATGTACAAAATATATATACATATATTCCATTTTCCAGAGGTCAACCTTTCTGCGAAAAAGAGGAAATATGTGTCTGTCATCACATCAAATGACAGAACTCAGTCTGCGCTTCCCAGATCTTTCTGCCATTGAAACGAATTACGAATTATATATATATATATATATATATATATATATATATATATATATATATATATATATATATATATATACATATACATATATATGCATAATTGACCTCATTTGATTAATTTGGCCATATACCTCACCTGAGTAGCCCAGACTTTCATATATTTTTCTGTTTGTGGCCCTCGGTGAAAAAAGCTTTGACACCCCTGATATATATGTATATATATATAATATATATGTGTGTATATATATATGTATATGTGTGTGTATATATATATACGTGTATATGTGTGTATATATATATATATATATATATATATATATATATATATATATATATATATCTCCCTCTAAATTAAAGCTGCTCGCAGCTGTGACTGGGCCCTCGCTTCAAGCACGTAAGCCGAAGGGTTGCCGGCTCGTCCGTCTGAGAACGTTCGTATTTCCTCATTTTTTACTTTACGTTGTCTGTTGGCTTTTTTTTACTGATTTTTCGTAAATGAGGAAGTGTAAAGGCTTCTAGATCATCAACCACAGGTCTGATTTAATACATTTAAACAGCTAAAGTAATGTAAACCCTTGTGAGAAGAGAAACGATGGACTACATTTAAAAAAAAAGATCGTTTTTTTTTATAATTCCGTAAGCTCCTCAACATGACTGAGCGATTATAACGTTTCACTAGTTAACTAATGTAGTACCCCTAGCATTTTGCTCAAAGTACCACGTATGTAACCGTAGAGACTGTACGGATCTTCCAGTCGTAGGACTTTACTGTCGCGAGCTGCGAGAAAGCAACGGCAGTTTTTTCTTGACTTTGTCTCTTAAACGCATCTGAAAGCGCGTCAGATGACACACACGGAAGGAGACGGTCATTTGAAGTACACGTAGCTCATGGTGTGACCAAGATCTAGGTCAAAATTGCTAATTTTTCTATTTCTGAACCGAAAAACATGATTTTTGGACTGGAAAGGCTTGAAAAAGTGTCATTGCTTGTGTTTATTGCGATTATTATTGCATTAAGTCTTAATCTTTCTAAAGAGGTGCAGTATCAATATATAAATATACTTTTATTTTTTTATTTTTTTAAAGCCAAGGAGTTGCGGATTCTTTAGAGATCAAGGACAATAGGGTCTGGTATTCATATCAAGGCCATATGAGCTGCAGAACACCTAGGTCAAACCTAGGGTACCCTGTTTAAGGTACCCTAGGGTTGATGAGGGTTTCGCATCTGAAATTCATTGTTTTGTAAAACCTTAAAAAAGTTTACTCTCACTCTCATACCAAAGAAATTACATCTTATCACTGGAACTTCTTTTTCACACCAGATTCCTTTACACCACGGGTGCCTTGATCATGGCCTTCTCGACTGAAGGTGAAAATCATTCCTCCATCTTTTTGATTTGTGCTCTCTCGTGAACCTCATTGTCTTAAGAAATACTGACAAGAAGTAACAGTGACTCTAAGTGTCAATGCATGTTTTTTCTTTCCCTATCAGCTTTGTCCAGCCTGGTGTTCCCAGGTCTCGCCCTCATGGCAGTGGGGGGCAACTTATTTCAGATAACCAACATGCAGGTATTGAAGCAGATATTAGAAAAGATTGAAAAGATTAGTGTCGTTCTGACAGAACGACACTAATCTTTTCAATTTCAATTCACGGCCCGCCACTGCGTTCTAAATAATCATCCAATTATTTTCATGATTAGTGTTATTTATCATAGTAAAATCAACGAACAGCAGCATATCCTCCAACTGGAGAAGCTGGATCCTCAACATTTTTTTTAAATAGCATGTTTGCCAATAACAACTTAATAACTGATTAAGTGAATCAAACAAAGTGTTTTTGTTTATAAATTAATTTCTATGTTTCAGAATCAGTGGTTGATATTTGCTTTGAATTGTAATTGTCAAATTATTGCAAGTTTTGTGATATTTACACTTTTTTTTTACTATTTCTGGGTGCCTGCATATGATCTCTGTCAGTCAAGTATCAACTAAACACAGAAGACAAGACACACGATCAAGGACCACTAAGTCTAAATCAACTATGACCCATTTTTGAGGAAGGCTTATACTGAGAAAAACGGTTGCGAAAGTTTTTTCCAGAAGCGACAAAGACCGTTCAAGACGTTTCGTTCACCAGATTAAAAACAGAGGGTCTGCCCATGATGCACTTTTGTTTAAATTGTGGGAGAAAATCACAAAACCCTAAACTGTGAGGTTGAATGAGTTTGGATGGTGCAGGTGCAGAGTCCAAAATTGCATCCTCATATTCAAACAGGTGATTCAAATCAGCAAGAATACATTTTGCATTGTAGTTTAGAAAAGTAGATGCAAAAAAGCCCCACACAGACGTATGCACTTAAACACAACATTCATCTAATTTCTCTCTTAAAGGTAGGAAATATGTTTGGCTCCCGTTGCTCCACCGTCATCACTCTCTATAGTGGGGCTGTTAACTCTACACCGGCAATCTTATTTTTCTTCAAGGTAAGAAACATTCCCACACTGATCTCATATATGAAATGTATTTATACTACTGTGTCTCCTGCTGTCACGACGATCTTGAGGTCTTCTCTTTCAGCTGTTACACGAGGCTGGCATCTCTCTCCTCTCCTCTTTCCTTTTCCTGTCCGCCTGCAGCGTCATCCACATCCTCAGGACTTTGTTCCTGCTGCCCAGAGACCGCATTCCCTACCCGATGCCTGATAACTACACATGCGGGTAGAAATCACCCAGAAACCACACACACATCAACTCCTCACACAAGTGTAAATAGGGCTTGTTATCATCTGTTTGTTTCAAATATTGAAAAAACATTATCTGGTGGATACCTTTATATACCTGGGTTTTTGCATACCTTGCAGAATAAAATTTCACATCACGTTAAGTGATTGTAGCGAGTTATGATTTTAAAAAAATATTTGCAAATAATATCAAAGAACCCAATGTCTCTGTCTGTGGTGGACCCACTTTGACCTTTCTCAGGATAACCTGTGGTAAATCAAAGACTCTGAGCCTGGAGCAGTTAACTGGAAATGGTAATGCACAGACGACGACGGCAGCAACGACGACAGAGGAAGTTGAGGACACCGCTGTGAAGCAAGGTTTGTTCACTTTATTGTGGCATTGGACATTGAAAGATACAACAAAAATGAATTATACAAACTATTTATTTTCATCTTTGTTCTTTCCTTTTCTTCATCCATCTCTCTGGTTTCCCCCATCGTCTCTCTAAGTGAAAAGTTTCCGCCAGTGTGTGTTCTCCAGGTTGTATCTGTTGCACATTCTTTGGTTGGCAGTGATGCAGCTCAGACATTACCTCTTCGTCGGCACCCTCAACTTCACGCTGCACCGGCTGGCGGAGGGGGACGTTTCCCTGGGTAAATCCTCACTACATCATGTCTGCATGTCTTTGCAAAGATGGACGCATCTGCAAACGTTTCCCAAAAAACGTTCTTTCTGCTCTTTCGCCCTAGCATCACAATATATACCAGCCTCAATACATACCAGCCTCCTCTGTTGCTTAGTTCGTCTGGTATTGCACCACAACTCGACAACGCAAATGTTTTGAAGGTTCATGTTTCCGCGTTCCCCATGTAGTTACTGATGCCTACGTCCTTGGTAATGTCTGGACACACAGATCAATCTGATCGCTTGTAATTAACAGTGCGGACAGTCTGTCTTCAAGTTTTGATTTGAGAAACAAGTCGGATTTGCTTGCACTCTGCAAGTAGTCATATTCTGGCCGACCTTTGTCTCTCACCATCTTGTCCTCGCTGTGTGTTCCTGCAGTGAGTCAGTACACCAATGCCTTTGCTATAACGCAGCTGTGTTCCGTGCTGTGTGCTCCCTGGAACGGCCTCATCTTTGACTGGCACAAGGGCAAACCTCGTGCTGCAGGTGACGTACTCATACCTGCAAACTCATAAGGGGTGAAAAAGGCGACAGCGGGTACTGCACTCCTTTCTGTTTTGAGCTCCACCTTCAGGCCCAGCTCCACCTCATCTCTGCCCTGCATCAAGCTGCGCTAGATATATAACGTCCTCTTCCTTAAACTCTTTCATTCGGAAAAACAGACCACATCATCTTATCAATATCTGGGCCTCTTATGACCACGAAATCACGTTGTTGGCTAAGCCCAACTATTACGGCATGTTTCATTGCGTTAGATTTTTTCCAAGCAAGTCTGAACTGTAACAGAACATGACGTTAGCTAATGTGATAGTACAGCTGACTAGTTTGCCATTAAAAAACTGGATGGAGGGAAATTAAGACGCTGTAGACATCTTAACGCTGATTGGCCAAGATTTGACACGTCACATCAAAGATGTTGTATTGCAAAGATCACAACATCGGCTTTTCTCCGTGTCTCACTTCAATCTCAGAAACGCTGGCCGGCCAGTTGACCCCCCTCCCAAAAAACTAAAACAAAAAATCGGATCTACAAGATTCACGTGGATGACATATTTTGATTTCAAAATGGCGAATTTTGCCGAAAGTTTGCAGGTCTGCATACTAATACTGGTAAGGACTAGTAAAGAATCCAACAGGCCACAGCCATGGCAGACCTACTATCACATAAGATATACCTTATTACAAAGTGGTGCCCAAATGTCTAATCATTTACACAAATATATGTCTATCTAAGTATTCAGGTTTTTTTTTACATTAGTGTTTTGCATACTGAATTAACAGATTTTAAAATTTGAAGAAGTCAAATGTGTGTTAGATGATAGCAAATGTGCCCCAGGGAACCACTTGAGCCAAATCTCTAGTGTTTAGTTGATATAAAAGCCGACAAACAGTGCAGTGAATAGGTGTCTTTGTGTACTCTGTTGTGTCTGTATGGACATGTCAGATTTGTTTTTGGAGTGTCTTTAATTGTGTGTGTCTGTTTATAGGACAGAGTGAACAGGGAGCAGTCCTGAGGGCCGCGATGCTTTCTCTCCTCCTGACGGTGCTGCAGTGTCTGGTGTTCTCAGTGTGTGCCACCATCCCGTATCTGCCGCTTCAGTATTTCACCTTTGTTGTGCAGGTGTTCAATGGCGCCTTTATCACCGGCGGCAATGCAGCCTTCCTGAGTGTAGCGTGAGTATTTGCCTGAACCACCAGATAAAACCTACAAGACCTCGCACATAATTGTAACTTTAAACTTTTTGTGTTCATTAGTTCACCAAGATACATTTAGAATGTCGCTTCTTTTGCTATCGGTCCGGCAGCTAAACTTCCCTGAAGATTTTCAAAAGACTTCAAAAGAAAGAAGACACTCAGTCCAACTTCTAATTTTCATCAAACCAAAATCATTATTTTTGTTCTGATGTGAAAATGATTTTCTTGCCTAAATCATCTGCTCATGATATTGGCCACCTCTGGTAAAATGGCCTACATCCTCAGTTGAACATATCATGTGATTCTACCCGTATACCATAATGTCAAGAGTGTAACTTAGGCTATTTTATTTTGCCTAAGTCAAAAGACAATCTGACTTCGGAAAATTCACAAGCTTTTTAATAATGCATTTTGAAGCTAGCATTTAAGCTAGCCATTTAGTTAGCAATGAAAATTCTCACTCGAACATAATATTAGTACCTGTTGTGCAGTGTCTAGAGTCAGCTTGTGCAGTGTCTAGAGGCAGCTTGTGCACCCCGATTACATTGGTATTAGTTGTTTGTGTTTTCTGAAAAAATGACTTCGGACATTATTTTAGGAAGGTGACGAAGAATCACGTAACAATATGAATAAGTCACAGGTGCAAGAGATGCATGTTTGTTTTCACAACAGGACTAAACGATACGTAAAATGCCAAATGTGAACATGTGAGTTTAATTAACTATAAAGAGAGGGACTTGATAGACAATTTTAACTCCTGTTGTAAATCGTGGAAAAATGGAAACTGGTGTAAAAGAGTATGACATAGTTCTGACTAGGGAACGCCGTCCACTCTCCGTAGCCACGGGCTAATTTCAGCCTTTTAATGAGCTCAATTGCTGGGTTAAATAAACTGTCCCCCCCCCCATGAGACCTAGACCTTTACCCGGACTTGGTGGTCCCTCTCTGGGTCCAGCTATGTGACTGGGACCCCCCTTGAGGTCCAAGACCTTTACCCGGACTTGGTGGTCCCTTTCTGGGTCCAGCTATGTGACTGGGACCCCCCTGGAGGTCCAAGACCTTCACCCGGACTTGGTGGCCCCTCTATGGGTCCATCTATGTGACTGGGACCCCCCTGGAGGACCAAGACCTTTATGACGGACTTAGCAGACCTGGTCTGGGTCCCACCAAAGTGACGGGACCCCCATGGAGGTCCAGACCTGCATCCAGACTCAGTACTCCTTGTCTGGGTAGAGCTGAGTCATCAGGACCCCCCCCCCCCCCCACAGGGCCAAGTCCTTTACCCGGACTTAGTAGACCTGGTCTGGGTCCAGCTATGTGACGGGGACCCCCCTAGATCCCCAAGACCCTTACCCGGACTTGGTGGACCAGGTCTGGGTAGAGCTGAGTCATCAGGACCCCCCTCCAGGTCCAAAACCTGGGCCCGGAGTTCTGAGCCCCCACCTTTTTTTCCGCCATGCTCTCGGAGCAAACAGCCCCTCCCTCGGGAAGAGAAAACTTGAACTTTTTCCGAAATGTGAAAAATGTTGAAAATCAGACAGAGTCCAGCTTTGGACTTAGATAACCAGGGGCTTGGGACTTAGATCACCAGGGGCCTGGGGGTCTTAGATAACCAGGGGCCTGGGGGTCTTAGATAACCAGGGGCCTGGGACTTAGACCACCAGGGGTCTGGAAATCGAAAAAAGTTGAAGTTATCCAGCCACTTAGATAACCAGGGGTGCCAAACGGACTGTAAGATAATAACCGAAAACATAATTTTGCCTTATTTTACATAAATCAGTTAAGACACGATGCGACAAAATTACCTCTCGCACAATTTCAGAAACCCAGTTTTAAGAAACAGAGGCACCAGGCTTTGAGGGCGGACATTCACAGAGATGTATGCCCACGATGAGTGCTCACTATTTGGACAGAATGGCCGGAAATATAGTGCTCATTTAGTGAATAAAAACAGTTTTTGGGGGAAAAAAAGGCGTTTGTGGAAGTTCACCCTGCTCATCCCCGGAGCCCAAGGGGAATTTCGAACACTTTTCTGGGCATGAGAGTGACCTCACGCGATGTTTGGCGGGGGCCACGGAGGTATTTTTCACAGTTTGGTGAAAAAAAAAGGCGTTTGTGGAAGTTCACCCTGCTCATCCCCGGAGCCCAATGGGTATTTCAAACACTTTTCTGGGCATGGAGAGTGACCTCACGTGGTGTTTGGCGGGGGCCACGGAGGTATTTTTCACATTTTTAGGCAAAACAGAGGCACACATCCGGTCTTCAATGGCACTTCTCCCTCTGGCCTCTTGCAGACCCATTCTGGGCATGGAGGGCGGTCAACATCCACAAGGAACCATGCCCCGTCTCCGGCTGTGCACTCCAGGGATCTAGGCTCGACAAGCACCTGCGTGATGGACACCCAGAGCTGGATAAAGAAGCCATTTCCGCCCTTCGTGACGGCATGAAGAAGACCTTCACTGTAAAGCAGTTAGCGGAGCTGCGCTTGTCCCAGCCCAGTGTGCCGCTGTCGACCACACTAGATATTGAGGAGACGGGTGAGCTGTGCGTCCCAGCACCAGAGGTCGATGTGGAGGGCTGCAGCCCAGAAAAGTGTGCTCTCGTCCGGCTTGAGAACAAGAACCTCAAACGTTGCCTGGACATGAAGGATAAAGCGGCTGTTTTGGCAATAAAACGCCTCCAGAAAATGAGTAAGAAGCTGCAGGACTTCTACTCTAAGCGAGCTTAATAGGACAGCCGTGGGGAACAGGGTGATGAGGCCGGGCAGAGTGTGGCGCAGCCTGACTCCGGGCAGAGTGTGGCGCTGCCTGACTCCGGGCAGAGTGTGGCGCAGCCTGACTCCGGACAGAGTGTGGCGCAGCCTGACTCCGGGCAGAGTGTGGAGCAACCCGGCAACGAAGACGAAGAGGGAGCGGGTGCGGAGGTTAGCTCATCCTTCTTCAAAGGGACCGGGCGAGGCGCCTCGATGACTCGTCTGAAACTTCCACCTATACTCGGTAAGAGACATGACTTCCATGGCTCGCTCCAGGCTTACTTTTGAATGTGATTAAGCCGTATGAGTGCGCTTATTGTGGGCTAATTTCTTTTCAGAGCGGTTCCTAGAGGAGTACACAAAGTTCCAGGAGGGCACCTCACCCACTTTCAAAAAGAAAGAAAATGCTCTCTCAAAAGAGAGCCGAGTGAGGTCTTTTCTCGCATTCCTCTCAGTGGGAAAAACTAATACATCAGACTGGGTTTTCATGCACGACTTGGATGGCATTCGGAGGTACGTCGACCACCTGCGCATCGAGGGCAAAGCGATCACTACCATCAATTTTTAAATGAGGAACATCCACCAATTCTGCACCTACCTCCACAAAGCACCGCCGGCTGAGTGCCACCTCTCACCGTCCCAGCTCATCAGCGTGGTGAGGTGTGTGAAGGCCACTCTCTGTGGGCTCGGGGCCTCTGTGGTGACGCATCAGCTGCATGTTAAGTCGATGAAGATGGGTCGAATTATACCTGGAAGCTGCCTGTGCAAGTGCCAGGATCAGTGTTGGGAGATTATGCCCACTTTGCTGGGTAAGAGAGAGCCATGATTAAGGTGTGGTGGTGCTAATGCTGTATTTTAAAATTTAAAATTGTATTTTTAAAAACCTCGTCCGATACATGCAGAAGGCGTGGGGGGAGATGCGACTTCCTGGGAAGCCGACGTTCATTGACCTGCGGACTGCTGTCTCAGGCCACGTGAGTACAGCGACAAAGCACTTTTTATTCTAGAGTACCAGGGCTCCCAGAAATAACTTAGAAAAATCTCTTCTGTTCACAGGCAAAAAACTACCACACACCCGCTGCTCGGACGAAACTGGCCAAGTTCATGTGTCACAACACGTGGACAGCAGACCGATTCTACTCCCTGGTTCTCGATGGGAAACAGGCTAAGGAGATGAGAGGGCAGTTCGAGGCCGTCACTGGGGGATCATCTGCCGCATCGACCACCCCTGCGACCGCCCCTGCTGAGCAGTCTGAGGCCGTCTCTGCTGCTGAGGCCTCTGGCTCTCGTATGAGTCTCTGGAGCCAAAGTGATTGCTGATAACACTGTTTTCCAATAAAAGCTTTACAAACACAATGTATTGTCAGACTGAATTGAATGCACTGAGAAGGTCCTGTGGCCGGCTCTTCAGCTCGTTTGACCCAAAATAAGTGTGTGATATGAACTTAAGTAGTATGGTAAATTTAATGATTTCGAAGTGTCCTCGAGCAAGACATTGAAGCTGCATAATAACCCATCTTTAATAATTTAGGAGCAGTGGGCAGCCTCGGGAGGCACCCGGGGAGCAACATTTCTCTACTGTGGGATTAATTATTATCTGTGGTGGAAATGTATCATGAGTACAATTATTCTTAAATGTGTAGTACTGAACTCTTCAGTTCATCTTGGGGGGAAAAGAGGCAAACGTTTCAATAATAATTGTTGATGTATAAAACTCATGTTGACTATTTTTCGGGGTCAGGGCCCTATTCCTCGTACATGGTGCAACAAAGTCGATTAAATGTCCTATTATCCAGCTTAAATTACCGAGATGATTGACGTCAGGCTATGTCGGTTCCTCAAACGCTGATCAGCCCTCAAACAGTCTCTTTAATTCGATAATTGCGTGTGGACGCTCCTCTTCAAAAGGGAGCATAGTTGAATGTGATGTGTCGGTGTTGGGAAAATGTATCTCTCTTTCTTTAAATGTGCCTGCTGGCAGTAGTATACAAATTAATATATACTTATGAGGATATATGTACTGTATGCACGTATGTATCATGTACTCTATGTGTGTATATACATGTATGTGTAGATAACCATATAACTAGGAGTTTGAATATGTGTATGGGCGGATCAGTATGTATGTATTATTCATAATCAGAAATTCAATCAATTGACGCAGTGAAAATAAATTGTGTGTGATTCTCTGTATTCTTATCACAATCACAGGGCTCTCAAGTGTCACGCATTGAACATGACTGTCACGCATTTCGGTCTTAAGTCACGCCCTCCCGCCACACATCGTATTTCTCACACTGAAAAAAACCTCTAGGCTATTTAATGTGCCGCACCGCGCAAACATGACCTGGTCGCGCTGCCCTCACCATGGAGTAATCAAGCACGTCTCCCCCGAATCCCCTGCCAATCAATAAAAAGAAATGGGCTACACGAATAGCCAATCAGAAAAACGTATCTGTTGTATCTGGGTGAAATGTAATCCCGGCCACGCCTCCGCCACCACCACCACCAGGTTAGGGTACTACTAGCGTTCTTAAAGAAGACAGGGTTTTTTTTTAATAGGGATGAGGTGCAGGGGTTAATTATTTATTTCTTTTCTTTTCTTGAATTTTTTGGGGTGTTTTTGTTTCTGGGGTAAAGAGAGCCTACTGCCTGGTCCATACTCCGGAGCAGAAGGTGGCGGTAATGCACCAAATATATGCATGCCAACCGCCGTAAAACGTCAAAAAGAAGAAGTAGTTCGGGGGCGTTCTTTCTAACGATGCACACACTGACACCCTAAGGCACTACCGGGCTGCTCGTTTGGTTATTATTCCTGACGCGCTTTACTCATGACAATGTCCAGTTGTGTCGTCCCAACATGTTTATTCTTTGCAGAACACATAAATCATAATCTCATTGGCAGATCTTAGCTGCATATATTCAAATCATAAAATAAACCATAAACATTTGCCTTACTCTGTTCCAATATTCCAATACTCGCACACAAAACGTTCACACAAAGCGGTCAAAAAACTGTTTGCTTCTCAAACGAGCAACACCTGACCATTGTGCCACTCCTAATTATATAGGGCCGACTTCGTTGAAGTTTGCGAAATATTTGCGCGTCCAGATTACATGTTAAGTCAATGCACAGACGCGTTAGATTATGTAAAAGCAAATTTTTTGCCGGGCGGCGCAATAGAGGCGAAGTGGTGTTGCGAATATTTGCAAATCCGCCTTTTTGCCGACGTTGAAATATTTCATCTCCAGCGAATAATTCGCCCGACGCGAAGTTGCGAAAGCGTTGAGAAGCTCCGCCGCCATCCTGCCGCTACTGAATCAAACTGCTGGTCCGCTGAAGGAAGCGGCTTCATTCAGACACTGTGTGCGACTACGGTTAATATTATGAACCCAGACACAACGTGTGTGGGACTTCCTCAACAAGCATAAAGTAGAACTAGTGGTTATTTCAATGGTGGATGGCGGAAATAGTAAATGTTTTCACAGACACGGAGATAAGCCACGGCCCCTTTCCCCAGCGACTGGTTGCGAAAAACGAATTAACCACATAGAGCGATTTAGGCGAAGTGGCGTTGCGAAAATTCGCAACTCTCTTGCCCAGCGTGCACAAAAGAAATAAAGCTGTTACTGAAATGTTTGCATGTAAAATCCACCATCGAGAAACTGGAAAGAATACCTGCTCTGGGTTTTGGCAAATAAACGTGGTGTTGCCTTTTATTGGGTTTACTTACATAATTCATGGTGACATTTTCATGATGTCACTGTAAACTATACTTTCATTAATTTTGGTACCAAGACATCTAAGATCTGTAATCATTTTGGTTTGGTTTTAGCAAATATCTGCAAGATAAAAGACAATAGTTTCCACCTCAGCTGTACTGGTACCACGTCCGTTTAACTCACACTATCTAGCATACGTTTATGTTTTGTTAAGCAGGTACAGGGACATTTTAAAGTCTATTTTTTTAATGTACATTATTTGAAAAAACTTACATATTGAGTTTTATATGTTAGTCTCTAGAAAACATTTGAAAGTTTACAGCATTTATCCAGAGTGGAATACAAAGGGAAAAAAAGTAAAGTTTTCGAGCACCCTTTAGAAAACCTAATTTTACTGCAGCAAGGGTTCTGACAGTGTTCTTCGCTCACTCCTGGTTCTGGTTCTGGTTCTCCCGATGCCTCCCTTCCCTCCAGCAATACGGCCTGCGCCTCAAGCAGCGTGGAGTCGGTTTTGTCCCCCAGCAGTTTGATGGAACCTGCATGATTTAATCTGAATTTACGAGGAAACTGACCTGATGGCACCGATGACTACATAGAAATAGCCAGTCTTCTCATTGATGGTCTTGTTTACTTATGATGGTCGTATAGAGGCGTCAGTGTTAATTTGTATGACCAGTTAAAAGTTCCTTGAACGTACATGCTAAGTCACCAAGGAGCCTGAAGATGGCGCCATTCATCAGTTAATAATTGCCTCAAACCTCCTCGTGCATTGTGGGAAACCAATGAATCCATCACAGAGGAAGGAAGGTCTCTCAATTCATGGGAACATTTCCCTGAATGGGCCCGTCCGACAAGTCTGTCCATTTTTCAAATCACACATTCATCGCGGGTCCACAAAGGTGAGAAGAAGGGCAGTAAATAGTGGGGCGCTGTTAGCTACACGTTAGCGGTAATTTAAATGTGTGTGTGTGCTTGTCCTGTAGTTTATAATTGCCGTCTCTGTTGGCTCCATCGCTGTCGTTTCAAAGAGTCTCGGGAGACGAAGACAAAAGTGTCTTCGTCACCTTAATGGAGCCTCGAGGTTTCAGGCCGGCGGCCGAGCTCAAACCCCAACAGGGAGCAGCGGCGTGAACCCGAGCCGCTGTCGAAATACATTAAAAGTGCAGTTCAACTGAGCCCCTTAAGGCCATCCATGAACAAAAAAAAAACGTGCGTCTCGGAGACTCACATGTTTGAAAAGACGAGGACGAACAACACAATTAGTTGTGACCTCGGCGAGCTTCCTTTGCAAACGTTTAACGGTTGCCAAGCGACTCGGCGTGTTTGGTCTTGGGTGGGAAAAGTCCACCGCCGAGGCTAACGGATATTTACGCGGTGCACAGGAATGGACTTATATTTTCTCGTCACTTCATTGGTGGTCATGGAGACGATGTATACAAAGTTAATACCCGCTTGGAGCCTCAGTTTGGTCCTCGAGGCAGAGCCTGAAGACGTGAAGTCGGAAAGCTGGACTTTTACTTTGAAATTTCAGTGTAAACCAGAGGTTCTCAAAAAATGGTCCATGCTGAATTTTTATTGAAAGAACGTTTTGTGACTCCTCCATCCGTGCTTTTTTTTTAAGTAATAGAATAAAGAAAATTGCAATCACTTTCAAGTCAACCGGATTGCTTCATCAGACAACAAAACGAATAACATGTGCAATCACTTTGTTAGAACAATGCAAATCTATCTGTGCATAAAAAATAGCTTATTATGGCTGCAATCAACCATTTTTGCACAAAAAGATTACTGAAATCCCCCCGCGCCCCACCTGTAACCTTTCCATCATTATCCTGCCTACTTTACTCTCATTATATGAATAATTTATATAATATGCATTGACTGTACTGTACTGTACTGTGTTGTGTTGTGTTGTTCTTTCTGCTGTCCGTCCTGGGACCGGGTTCCCTCCACCTGTTGCTCTCCCTAACAGACACTTCACTGGGTTTAAACACACTGGGGAGGTGATGAGCCATAGGTGGGACCAATCAGGGGCGGAGCCAGACGATCACAGTTGCGGGGAAAAAACCCACAAAGGCAGGAAGTGAAGTGACCTGAAAGGAGAGGTAAGTAATACAAAATAAAACAGGAAATAATGATAACTCAAGTCAAATAAGGAAAACATAACGGGACACCCGGGACAGAGGAGTTTCAAAGTCAAAAGTCAAAGTCAAAGTCAGTTTTATTGTCAACTTTGTGCAATGTGCAAACATGCAGAAAATCGAAAGTATGTTTCTCTTCTGTCCAACATATAGAGAATTGTGCAATAGTGATAATAATAATAATAATAATAATAAAGTGCAAAAAACTGTTTAAAAGTTAAAAAAACAACAACATATAACATATAGACAACATAAATTAGGAACTATTAAGACTGAAGGGCTATAAATAAATGACTGTGACTCCTTAGCAGCATCCAGACATGCGAGTCTAGAGAAGAGGACGGAGTGGGATGGTGGGGAGAGAGTTCAGCTTCCTGACAGCCTGGTGGATGAAGCTGTTGGACAGCCTAGTGGTGCGAGCTCGGAGGCTCCAGTATCTCCTACCAGAGGGCAGGAGGCTGAAGAGACCGTGTGAGGGGTGGCAGGGGTCGCTCACAATCAAGGTCACCTTGCGGGTGAGGCGGGTGTCGTATATGTCCTGCGTGGAGTGAGGCACCGATGATCCTTCCAGCTGCATTCACTATGCGCTGCAGGGCTTTCCTGTTGTAGTCTGTGCAGCTTCCGCCCCACACAGTGATGCAGTTGGTCAGGATGCTCTCGATGGTGCCACGGTAAAAGGTGCACATGATGGATGGGGGGCTTCCTGCTTTCCTCAGCTTGCGGAGGAAGTAGAGGCGCCTCTGGGCTTTCTTTGCCAGCGATGTTGTGTTGGCTGTCCACGAGAGGTCCTCGCTGATGTCCACCCCCAGGAATCTGGTGCTGCCGACCTGCTCAATGTCCGCACCGTTGATGGTCAGTGGTGGGTGTTGAGTGTGGCCTTTCCGGAAGTCAACAACAATCTCCTTGGTCTTGCTGCTGTTTAGCAGGAGGTTGTTGTCTCCGCACCATGTGGTCAGAAGGTTGACCTCCTTCCTGTAGAGGGTCTCGTCATCCTTGGTGATGAGACCTATCAGTGTTGTGTCGTCTGCGAATTTGACCATGTGGTTGGTGCTGTAGCTGGTTCTGCAGTCGTGAGTCAGCAAGGTGAAGAGCAGAGGACTGAGCACACAGCCCTGAGGGGCCCCTGTACTCAGAGTAATGCTGCTCGAGGTGTTGTTGCCGACACGTACTGCTTGTGGCCTCTCACTTAGGAAGTCCAGCAGCCAGTTACACAGCGAGGTGTTGAGCCCCAGCTGGTCAAGTTTGCAGACCAGTTGTTGTGGGATGATGGTGTTGAATGCTGAACTAAAGTCAATGAACAGCATTCTCACATACGAGTCTTTTTTGTCCAGGTGGATGGGGGCTGGGTGGAGAGCAGAGCAGATTGCATCCTCTGTGGACCGTTTGGCACGGTATGCAAACTGGAAAGGGTCCAGGGTGGGGGGGAGAATGGATTTGATGTGCGACATGACTAGTCGTTCAAAGCACTTCATGATTATGGGGGTCAGTGCCACTGGACGGTAGTCATTGAAACAGGACGGAGTGGATTTCTTTGGCACAGGTATGATGGTGGTGGCCTTGAAGCATGGCGGAACAACAGCTTGTCTCAGAGATGTATTGAAGACATCCGTGAAGACGTCCTTAAGCTCCTCTGCGCAGTCCCGCAACACACGACCAGGGATGTTGTCTGGACCTGTTGTCTTGCGGGTGTTGATGGTGGAGAGAGTCCTCTTCACGCTGGCAGCAGACAGGCACAGAACCTGATCGTGGGGAGGAGGCGGAGTCTTGTGTGGACGAGTGTTGTTCTGTGCTTCAAACCGTGCAAAGAAGCTGTTGAGGTTGTTTAGCAGAGAGATGTTGCTGTTGCTGCAGAGGTTGATGCTGTTTAGATTGTAAAACTCTCTTTGAGATATGAAAATAATAATTGAATTGCCATGTAGTTTTATTTTTGGTATTCTGTGAATCGAGATCCATTTACTGGTCGGTCTATGTTCCAACCCTCACCTATGGTCACGAACTCTGGGTCGTGACCGAAAGAACGAGATCTCGAATACAAGCGGCCGAAATGAGCTTCCTCCGCAGGGTGGCCGGGCTCACCCTTAGAGATAGGGTAAGGAGCTCGGACATCAGGAGGGAGCTTGGAGTCGAGTCGCTGCTCCTTCGTGTCGAAATGAGTCAGCTGAGGTGGTTCGGGCATCTAGTCAGGATGCCTCCTGGACGCCTCCCATTAGAGGTTTTCCAGGCACGTCCAACTGGTAGGAGACCCCGGGGAAGACCGAGGACACGCTGGAGGGATTATATCTCCCGGCTGGCCTTGGAACGCCTCGGGATCCCAGAATGAGCTGGAAAGTAATTGCGGGTGAGAGGGAAGCCTGGGTCGGCCTGCTGAACCTGCTGCCACCGCGACCCGACCCCGGATAAGCGGCTGATAATGGATGGATGGATGGATGGATGGATGTGAATCGAGAGGATGAACCCTGACTTTCCTGTAGTGCAGGTAAACCCAACTCACTCTGTCCAGGGACCAGACGACAAACAAACATCAGTAATCTTTATTAAATCAAATGAATAAACGTTAAAGCATAAACTCACAAACTTAACGTATTAACTTGATTAACTTGTCACAATAAAACAGATACTGTGGCACCCAAGTGTTCACGCTCCCAAGAGGATGAATCACAATGACTTTTGTGATCCTTTGACTTGTTTTTAATGAAGCACCACCATGAGGTTCACATTTGCAGTTTGGAGGAAAAATGTCTCCACAACTATCGGGTGCATTGTCATAAAATGTGGCGCACACGATCACGTCCCCATCTGAGTGGTTTGTAATTATGTAATAAACCACCATCCTCGGTTAAACTAAGATATTTGAACATTCAGTGCAAAACATGCGTCGCCTTTAAGGTCGTGAACTCCTGCTCTTGTTTTTGATTGCAAAACTTTGTGTTGCCCGTTAACGTGACTAACATCCATCCATATCTCGTGGTCGCTCTGTTTCTTGGCCCAGTGACAACAACAAAAAAGAAGATCTTTGCAGCCTGTCAAGCAAACCAGATGTTTCCTTTATCTTTATTTCCTCTCTAAACTGTTTTCTTGAGTAGTTTCCATGTGAAGCACAATAATAACTCCTACGAAAGTTCTAACTTTACTGTAGTCATCGTTTTTTAACGCTAAATGATAAATTCTCAGCTGGCATGAAACCAAACTCTAATGTGACCTCAGCTGTGTGTCGTCGTGCTTACATATTACACATCTTTTTCACTTCACATTGCCTGCAACAGACTGGCATCAGTGCACTTTGGATATCCTCAAGGTGCAGCCTCTTGTTTCAGAAGACACTTCACTAAAACAGACTTAGCGTTGACTCATTCAAGTCATGTGTCCTGTGCGGTCCTTACAAAACATGTTTTGCACTGATAATTTCCTATTTTTGCACTTCTTCTTTTCTCTTTTTTCCCTTGTTCAGTGGTGACGGGGGCAGCTGAGGGTAACGTCTCTCGGCTCTTGACTCATGTCGCCGCGTGACTCACTGAGACTCCACTGTGACATTTGTCTCCTCGTGGAGGAATCTGCACAGGCAGAAACCTACCAGTCAGATGCAATCCCTCTAACCTGCTCACAATAAAGGTTCTTTATCTGTCCAGCTCTGTTTATGTGATGAATACGTGGCTTGTTTGTTCTCCTTTCTCTCTCCTTTAGTTTCCCTTTACATACAACATCGCTGACTGATTTCTGTACTTCCCCTGTGTTTAGGTTTTGCTGTGGCGTTATCAAGTCTAACTTCATGCCGCGTGAACTTCCCTTCCGTTCAGTGTCTCATGCCACTGTAGGACTGTCTTTCCTGGAACGGATATCTCAACCATGACGTTTTTTTCTATATCTTGCTCACGTAGGATTCATTACAGTTGGAACAGATGGAGAAGGCTATATATATATATATGAATAATCCATGTATATTATATATAAATATGTATTATTTATCATATATATGATATATAATTATATAATATATCATATATTATTTTTATATCATAAAAATAATATATATGAATATTCCATGTATATTATATATATAAATAATATATATATAATTTATGTATATATATGTGATATATTATTATATAATATATTATATAACTATATATTATATTTATATAATATAAAGAATATATGTATATATATATATGAATATTCCATGTATGTTATATATATAATATATATATATATATATATATCATTTATAATATATATATATGTATATATATGATATGTTATTATATAATTATATAATATATATATTATATATATATATATATATATTATTTTTATATAATATAAATAATAATAATATATATGTATGTATATATATATATATATATATATATGTGTGTGTGTATATATATGTATATATATATATATATGTATATATATATATATATATATACATATGTATAGTTTCCTCTGAAATGTGGCGGATTATTAAGTAGCAGTACAAGTACCTCAAAATTGCAAATGTACTTCGCTACATTTTGCCACTTTGCAAATTATGATTTTACATACAAAACAGTTCATAAAATGTGATGCTTTGCTGTTAAATAAAGTCTGTAAAAATGTTATAATAATATAATCGACAATATACTCCCTAATAAGTACTTTTATTGTACTTTGATTTTTGAATACATGTAGTTTAAGTTCAAGAGGCTGCACGGTCTCAGAGGACATGTATTCCTGTCCTCTGAGTCATTTAAATGAGAAAGAAAAACCTGAAAAGAGACTCACAAACTAAAACATATAAATATACATAAAGGTAGTCATAGAAATGCTGGTACCTTACACAGTATGTACAATGTGTCACGGTGGATTGTCTTTATACATTTAAAGTAAGTAAAGGCTCTGATTTCTTCCTCTATGGGAGGATTTACATCTCCTTTGTGTTTGCCGTCTGAAATCAAGTTTAACGACGACATCTGTCTCCAAGGCGTCGCGTTCCGCAGCATTGCGACCTTGTCCCTGAGTATTGATATGTCCTCCCGGGAGACGGAAGACATAACTCACTGCTGCCGTCACCGCCAATATCCTAATTTGCTATTAGTTTGGGATTAAGAGAGAGAGAGAGAGAGAGAATAGTAAGCTCATTAGCTGGAGACTGACCTGAAAAACTGTCTCTCACTTCATCTTATGTCCCGCTGTTCCATTGTCAAGCATACAAAAAGACAATCCAATACATTATGACACACACAACGTCACGTCACGTTTGGCGTCACAGAAAGAGCCAGAGTTTGCATTTCGGCGGACAGACTCACAGATTTAGGACTTGGTTAAAATGGCGTGTAGTCCCAGCCGGGCATTACGTAAGAAATGACACGGCAGAGACGACAAGTGCAACTAAATTGCACGAGAGGTTCCCGCCAAGAAGATTGCCGTGAAGCGAGAGGAGCTGAGCAGCCGGTCACTTTTTTTACCCCGCTTTGCATTTCCTGCCGCCATGTCGTGCCAACGCCACCCGGCTGAAGATGCAAGCGTTTGAAACCGCAGATCGCAGCTCAGGCCGGCACATCCACGGGTTTCACATCATCTCAAACGGCTCCTTCTCGGAAGTGTGTGCCAGTCGGACGCTCACCCTTAACATAGCCGCGATAATATGGGATTACACGGGCGCCCCGTATTAGCAGCATGGACAAAGCAGGCGAGCGGTGGTCTTATTAGCCAGCTGAGAACTCTAAGAAAGCGTCTACACGTTAGCTAACAACAACACGAACATGCGTCCTGTGTGCCTGTGCCGCCGCGGGGCGTTTCATTCGAGGCTTTATTTTTTCCACTGTGCGACGCAACGCATCCTTTAAAAGGTGAGTCACAAAGTTGGCCGGCTCCGCGACAACGTCTGCATGTGAGGGAGGATTACGGCGTCACCATGTGACCGAAGCGCCCTCAGACTGACCTCTGACAAAAGACGGGCTAAATCTAATCTAGGACAACTTCCCTAGGCTTCTCTAGGCCCTGGAATCCTCAAATGTAAACAACCAGGCGGGACAGAGCGTGACCTTGACGTTGTACGGCTCCGTCTGCGAGGAAAAGAAAGAAAAGTTGATCGTTTAGTTTTGCTTTTAGGATATACAATCAAAGTATCAACACTTCCAACCCTCCCTTTGATACTTCGATTTTATCAACCCTAACCCTCTGACCATAAAATAAGATAAAATCAGCGGCTCTCACAGGACTGTATTGCGCCCGTACAACCATTTAATTGGGCACATAGATGTTTATAAGTGGACGACATCATTGGGACGTCACCCGTTGATTTGTCTGCTGCCGTTTGTCTGCAGCCTTGGCTATTTCACTGCCGCCATCTTGGATTACGCCCGTCGCCATGTTTTTGTAGCCAATGAACAGACGTTACCATATTTGGAATGCAGAAGAGTATACGGCTCTGGCAACCTGTCAATCACCTTGTAGCCCCGCCCTAAAGCATCCCCTGCTTTATGGTCTGTTTGACTCTAAATGACCATAATTTACTAAATGAACATCATGCTGTATTGAAGAAGACTTGAAACTAGAGATTGAGACATAAACTCATGTTTACAATGTTTACTGAGGGAATACATCAAGAGAGTCATTTATATAGACTTCTATACAACCAGAGGAGTCGCCCCCTGGTGGCCAGGAGAGAGAATACAGCTTTAACACATGAAACATATACTTCTATACAATCAGAGGAGTCACCCCCTGGTGGTCAAGAGAGAGAATGCAGCTTTAACACGTGAAGCATAGACTTCTATACAACCAGAAGAGTCACCCCATGACTTCATCCATGACTTTTGTGTTTTCATTGATGTCACCTCTGAAAACATTACAGCAACTTTTACTTACTAATAATTGCATGAATTCCTGTAAACATTCCCTCCACCATTAACATCGGTGAGCTAGCTATATGGTAGCGACCGGCTTAGAACAAGTTAAGAGCATTTTATACAGTGCATCTATACAATCATCAACAAGGTTTTAGAGCTAATATTTCGCAACATCCTGTGATCTTTTCATCTTATTCAAGTTGAGCCACAGAGTAGTGAAGTCACACAGTTCAGAGAACCTGATTGGTGCTTCTCAGGTAGGGAATGACGACTCTGGAGATAAGATGTTTTCTCTTTTTTTCAGAATTTAAGGCCAGGATTTGAACCGCAGTCTAAATAAACCTGTACAAAATGTTGACGACTTGTCGAAGAACAGTTTCACGTGAATAATATTTATAATTATTCGAATTATGAGCTCATGCACCTGGCCTCCAAACAGGATTATGGCCTTGTGGGAGTTGTAAAGACGACCACGTTATCAGCACGGCTTTATCATAATGGCTCGAATGTTTACCGTGTGGACACGGCTGCTATTGTGACCTCATACACCCGCAGTTACAGAGCCTTCTCTCTCCTGCAGGAGTTCAGCTACTTTAGATTCAAGGTTGGTTTCTGTCACAGTTACAAACAGTGAGCGTCCAAACTTGCGGGTTGTTTTTTCTTCTTCTTCTTCTTCTTCTTCTTCCATTTACTTTCCTGTTTCCTGGCCGTTTCACCCTCAGGCATCAGAAAGCAGTTGTCCTGCCGACAGAGCTTTTGTTCTCTGCGGGGAGAACCCACCGCTGAAGCTCAAGGCGACCGGGTGGCTTTGAAACGCACTTCGCTTTATACAACGCGGACATGAAATGTTGCTTCTGAGGCTAATGAGGAAATGTGCAAGTGGAGGCATACACGGCATAGAAATAAGGAACAAAAACAAACACTCTGTCCTTTCCTGTAGTTTTTATTTGAGTGTGTGGGGGTTCTCCATCAAATTGCACAATGAAAGGCTTTTTATATGGAAAGAAATATAGAAAGAAGAAAGCATTTCATTGTGCAATGTTATGGAGAAACCCACCATATATATATAAAACAAGCCGACTGAGATTGGAACATGCCTTTACTTCACAAGTTAATGTCTTTCTGTTAAAACAATGACAGATCTTGATGATTTTACAATATACATAAAATACAGTGGAACATGTTATCCATCCCTGTGCATCCTTTAAGACATTTTATGGCTCATATCTTGTGATTAGCGGTTCCTATACTCTCACCCGGTGTGGCCTCCACCCTCTCCGATGTAGGAATGATTGACACGTGTGTCCCTATATGACCAGAAAAGGTTTCAAATAACACAATCTACAATCTCCAGTTTGACAGGATGCTGTTAATCAGCGATTAGTAAACTCTGCAGTGAAGATGTCTCGTTATTTAGGAGAAAAGATCAAACGGCGTCTGTCAAAAGGTCATGCAGCCTAACATAATATAAAATATGATAGATTATGGCTTCATGCGAAGCCAAGAGGTGTCAAAGGTGTATCTGTTAAGACGACGATAGACCTTCTAATAAGCAGTGGGTGTTAGTGGCCACCATCTTGGTACTTCACCTGCAATACATGACATAAAAACACGTGGACGCGCCATCTGTCTGTTTGGCCGAGGCTCCAGATTAAGACAATACGGAGAGCCGTGTGCACGAGTCTTCAGACACAAGAGATTATCTTCACTCGTCTGTTCGGCTGCACTGGAACATATTGACAGTCTGCAGATTGCCTATTGTGAAATAAACTGTCAGATGCATGTGAATGAATAAATGCATTTAAAAAATATGATGCAAATGTTGCATAAAATGAAGCTGCTTGTTAACTGATTCATAAAAAGCATTTTTAACTAACGATACAGCCGTGTTAGTTTCAGCTTATGAGAAGGTGGTTTTAAAATGTCATATCCGGGAGCTACTTTGTTTGTTTTTTTTAATTTTGAAAACCTATTTTTAGGCCTCTGCTCGAAAATTGCATACCCAAAAAAAAAGAAGGCATATCTCTGCAACCACTAGGGCTATTTGAGTAATTGTGGTGTTATAATAAAAGAGTATAATGTGAGTTATGTGTTCAGATGTGTAAATATCAGTCTATATGTTACTGCTCATGAGTAAATGAAGTTAATTATACAGTTTTTATAGCAATATCTGCCATAGAGCCACTGTTTTCAAAGGGTGCTCTTGATACAGCCCCGTTGGTTTCAGCTCATGAGAAGGTGTTTTTATTTATTATAATTATTTTCACCCACAAATCAGAGTCCTGATCGAACCCATGCGCTAAATGCGCGATTGATCCGTGAGTTCCTCGTGTTTCCACAGGGCGGATGTGTGTGAGGCTGTCGCTTTAAGAAGTTGTTGCATGGAGAAGCTGGTGATTTTCCACTCAAACTGATATTAAATTGTTTCACTGAGCGTTTAAAACGCACGCTGCCAAAAACACGAGGAACAACAGGCTGCTTTGGTGAAACCAGGACAGGTAATTCGGCTTCTTCTTTACGCATCGGGTCAGTACATGATGGTTAATTGTGTTTTTATTAGAAGAGCAACAAAAAAAGAGCGCAAGACGGATAAAAAACTATGATGCAAACCCCGCTTTTTAAGATATATCTTTTTTTCTTTTTTTTACGGTTTTTATTTTTTGGGTTGAAACGTTAGTGATTCATCGCCGTGTTTAAATGTCGCCGATTCATTTCATTGTCTGACATAAACAAACCAGTTTTGCTGTCTTTTTTTTTTTTTTTCTTTGACATGATGCTGTGTCCTCATTATTCCCATAAAGCTTCCGCTATGTGACACGAAATAATAAATCCTGGCGTTTTAACAAAAAAAAACTTAAGCAAATATTGTTTTGGTCGTGAAGAACAGACACGAGTCTTGCTTTGGCCTTTGAGCCCAGTTTCCTGTGTTTATAGCCGATAAACCTTGTTCCGCGTTTCTCTTTGATGTTTTTTTTGTTGGAGGTCTGGCTGTGATGCGTTCAGGCGCAGCCCCGACTTCACAGTGACATGTGATGTATATATATGTGTGCGTGTGTGTGTGTGTGTGTGTGTGTGTGTGTGTGTGTGTGTGTGTGTGTGTGTGTGTGTGTGTGTGTGTGTGTCGCCCTCCACACCCACGAGCCATACGCTATAATTACATGAATGGATGAGTGAACTCGCGCATAATAGTTATCATATTGATATCATGATATGATACTAGATATCTTAGATGTTGGATTCCGTGAAGTGTTTAAAGGCTGCATAACAAAACAGTGATGTCATTTTATGAATTTACCAGTCTGCTCCATTATATGTATTTTACCTGCTTATTATATGCACATTAATGTGGATTATTGATAAAAAAAATATAGTTTTGTTAATATTTAGTGAATGCACCCATAGTCAATCCTACTATGAATAAAACATACATGTTATGGCTCATATCTTGTGATTAGAAAGCCCAGTATGTTGTCAAATAGAAACCAGCACGCTGTTACTCAGCAATAAGTGAATCTCCTTCATTAAGAGAACACGTGACTCTCTTCACCCTCAAGTCCAGAGCATGACACAAGGAAAAACACATGATGGATCACAGCGTCATGCAAAGCACCCAGTGTGTGTGTGTGTGTGTGTGTGTGTGTGTGTGTGTGTGTGTGTGTGTGTTTAGACCACAGCTTGTCATCATCTGACCTTTGACCTCCCCTCCCCCCCCTACCTCCCACTTAACTGTGCAAATCCTGCAGAGGAATTTCTAATTGACTCCTGCAATGCCGGTCCTTTGTCAGAGAGAGAGAGAGAGAGAGAGAGAGAGAGAGAGAGAGAGAGAGAGAGAGAGAGAGAGAGAGAGAGAGAGAGAGATATGGGGGAGGGGGGACGTCTCTCCTTATTAGGAGTTGTTACACCGATACTGTACTTGTTTACATTTTACAGATAACAAGCCGCATGACATGAACATAACAGAAAAGTGTGTGTGTGTGTGTGTGTATGTGTGTGTGTTCATATTTAAGTGCTGTTTTAAAGGATAAGTAAAAAAGCACTAAAACTCTCAATGCTGCCTTCAGGATCACACTTCTCAAAGCCAACCCCTCAGTGTTGGACCAGCCTCTGACTTGTCCTCTGTGTCTCCAACACGAACAAGAAGTGTGTGTGTGTGTGTGTGTGTGTGTGTGTGTGTGTGTGTGTGTGTGTGTGTGTGTGAGAGAGACTTACTCACACACACACACACACACTCCCCCCACGCACACACACCCATCACCACTTGGCTGTGTGGGTGTAGGTTTGTGGGGAGGGAATAGTTGGAAGTGGAAATTTACAGTCTCCCACGTTGGTACCTGAGGTGTCCGTCACAGCGAGGCAGCGTCCAATCTCCACTTTGGATTTAATTGTCTTTAGCCAAAGGGGGCGGGTCTTCTCTCCCCCCCCCTCCTCCGGCTGTCAGCTCCACTTCTTCTGACCCGTGTCGCATAAAGGCATTCAGTACAGAGGAATGGTGACAGCTGAGAGGAACTCTATACATAGTCGCGGCCATGAAGGAAATGTAAGTTTTTTTTTAAACTACTTTTTTCTTTTCTAGATTTGATTTCGGTTTATTCTTTCTTTCTTTTGCATTTAAGGGTTTTGCACGTTCTGGTTTTCCCTGCATGAATGGATTTTAAAAAGTTGTAACTCTTTAGTGGATTAGTGTGTGTTTTTAAAGGTTAGATAAATAGAAGGGGAAAAAAAAAAGATTTTCATTGTTGTCTTTTGTGAATCACGTTGTCAGGATTTGACAAGAATGAATTAAGATGGAAAGAGTTATTTCTTTTTTAAATAAAGGTTAAATAATTTGCGTTTAAGTACGTCTGGTTTAAATCCCAAGGACAGTTTGTCTTAAGTCTTATCTGGCCTCCTAACAGCATGCCGGCAGGTGAAGGGGGGGAGGAAGAGATAAAGAGAGAGAGAGAGGGCGAGGGAGGGAGAGAGAGAGAAACAGGATGAGAAGCAGAGTGGGCAAGAACTGATCCAGTTATGTAAGGAGGTCTGAGAATGGAAAGCGCTTCAAGTTGACTTGTCATGCATAACAGGAAGAGCGAGAAATACTGGAAAATGATGGGGATGTTGAAGCGGCGATGAAGTGAAGTGACGCGTCGGTCCCTATAGGCATGTGAGCGCCTAAGGAGTCTCCTTACTCATGTTTTTTTATTTTACCCCCCACTCAGGGGCGAGTACCCCCGCCCCTGAGTCGGGACACGCCGTCCTTTTATATATCTTTTTAACATATATATATATATACCACAGTTTTATGTGTTTGCTTTTCAGCGGGGACCAAACTCGTGTTCATAATTTGGACGCTTCTTTGCACAGCTTGTTCTTTGACGAATAATGCGGCCTAAAT
This sequence comes from Taurulus bubalis, assembly GCF_910589615.1. Taxonomy (NCBI): domain Eukaryota; kingdom Metazoa; phylum Chordata; class Actinopteri; order Perciformes; family Cottidae; genus Taurulus; species Taurulus bubalis. The sequence goes on from NC_136599.1 coordinate 3,777,484, forward strand.
TAGTTGTCGGTGCCAGCGGGCTTAAAGGGGAAGTGTGTGATGTGGCTCTTCTTGAACGAGGAGGTACTTCCCCCTCCTCCCCTCCCGCGGCCGCTCTTTCAATGAATCTTGTATCTTACCATTAATTACAGCTTCCCCATTGTCCCTCTGGTTGCTCTTTTGTTGTTTGCCAGCTGGGGAGCTTAAGTCAAAGTCTTGGCACGTCTTTGCTCAGTTATTCCAGTCCCTATTAGGGTTTCTTTTCTCCTCTTTCGGCCCATGCAGTTGGGAATCGGATACCTCTCCGTCGATGTTAACGAATCCGGTCTTTCTTGGAAAGGCGGGTTACAGTGTCGATACCGGAGTGAACTTCAGCCGCTGTATCGTCTTGAGAGCAGCAGCCGGGGGCTTCGGGAATGCGGAGGGATATCTGCGTCTCTAAATCGGGAGGACGGAGGGGACGGAGGAGGGAAAGCTGAAGAGGAAACTTTCCCCCCCGGGTCAGGCGAGGTTTTTTTGGCGTTCAAACACCCCCCTTCCTTTTTCCCGTCGGTCACAATGCGCCCCCCCTCTGAGCCGGAAACAAACACACACCTGGAGAGAGTCGAAGCTGGGAAGCAGAGCGCTGTGGTCACGATGTGAACGTGTCGCCGGGCAGGTTGTTGGGGATGATTTCCTTTTTTAGTTTTTTTTGTAAATATGTTTATTGATTTTCAAAGTTTTTAATCCCACAAGAGTAGAGGATAGGAAACGTGAATTAATAACTTTATAATTAACTTCAATCACTTGACAAATGAATGTAAATCCTCATTCCCGTCCATCCTACACCTGCCTACCCGTTGCAGGGTCAAAGGTCACAGAAAAGAAGAACACAAGATCAACACATTTAAATAATTGGTTAAAAAGAAAGCAGGAGCAAAGAAAAACAACACAAAAAATGAATAAACAAACACAACTTTGGGTGATTTTTCAGCGATATAATGTGATGCTATAGCCTTTTAAAAGAAAGATGTTTTCCACAAGCATCTTGTTAAAAGCTGTGATTTCTCCGTCATGGTTTCCATCAGCTCCCCGAAACATTTCTCATCTCCGAATGACCTCCGTGTTCAGATTAGCCAGATTAGCAGTTTACTTGTGTGTATCGTGCATCGCTATCAGGAGACGCTTTATCTCCTCAAGCTCCGCCCCTTTTCCGTGTCTTATCCCGCTCACCTCTGTGTCTCTTTGTCTTTGCGTCCCTCCATCCAATGTGTCTTTTTAAAGATAAACAACACACTAATAGGTGATTGTTTTTATTCTCGCCGTCCACAGCATGGCACAAAAAGAGAAGCTCCAATGCTTGAAGGACTTCCACAAGGACACCCTGAAACCGTCACCGGGGAAGAGCCCCGGCACGCGGCCCGAGGACGAGGCCGAAGGCAAGGCTCCTCAGAGGGAGAAGTGGGCCAGTAAGCTCGACTTTGTCCTGTCCGTGGCCGGAGGCTTTGTCGGATTAGGAAACGTCTGGCGATTCCCTTACCTTTGTTATAAAAACGGCGGAGGTAAGTTTCCAACGGACGCCAACACACGGAGACCGTTAAGCCAGTAAGTCGCAGCCGGCGCGTCCGTTGCCGGGTGATCGTCTCACTTCCTGCGTCCGTTTCCCCCACAGGTGCGTTTCTCATCCCGTACACCATCTTCCTGTTCGGCGGCGGCCTGCCGGTGTTCTTCCTGGAGGTCGCGCTCGGCCAGTACACCTCCGAAGGAGGGATCACCTGCTGGGCCAAGCTCTGCCCCATCTTCACCGGTCAGTCCGAGCTCGTAAACGCTGCACGTGTTCACACGTACAGAACCACAGAACCACAGAACCACAGAACCAGAGCTTGAATCATCCCTCACGAGGTCATTTAGTATGCAACCATGAGGAAAAGCCTGATTTTATTCCTGTTTAAGTCCAGTATTTAACATTTTGCTGCATGTAATTGAACCAGTTTTACTTCATTGAAGCTGCTTTTGTGTTATCTGTATTAATATTGAGAGCACTGAAGTCGTAGTAACACAATCACAAGTACACGATTTTTAAATTTAACTTCCTTAACAGTTTATTGCAAAGCATGTTTCACACGCATGTAATTGCATGTAAATGTATGAAAATATACAATGGAATGTGATAAACAAATAGAAGAGAAAGTTCAAATGAGTGTTATAAAAATCAGTGTAACTGTCCTGTAGTCCATAGAAACAGAAATAACAGTTAAAGACGACAGCTGGACAGATAAAATATAAACGATAAGATATAAACGAAAACAGGACTGTAGTTTAAAAAAAGAAAAGGTGTAAATATATATATATATATATATATATATATATATATATATATATATATATATATATATATATATATATGTGTATATATGTGTGTGTGTGTATGTATATATATATGTATATGTGTGTGTGTGTGTGTATATATATATATATATATATATATATATATATATATATATATATATGTATATGTGTGTGTGTGTGTGTGTATATATATATATATATATGTATATATATATATATATATATATATATATATATGAAAAGCATGAGTGACAAACATTAAAATAAGAAATAAAACGCCTCAGTCATGAAGGATGAAGGATTTTTCTTTCATTATACTTTAATTCCAGGTATATATACTCAGACACACACACACTTTTACGTAAAACATAAACATCTAAATACAAACACCACGTGTTTAAAGGCGCCGGTAAAAACATTGTGTATATAGGGACTATAGCGATGTAAAGTTTCCAGGCAATGGGAACAGCACGACATACATGGTGTGTTCCTGTTGTTGTTAAAAGCGTGTTCCGCCTCGACTTAAAGGATGTACAGAACAGTACGTATGTGTTATAAATACCGGGATTGCGTTGTCAGAGTCGGGTTCTTTCGCCCTGAGGTCACCAAGTTACTCAGAAGTCTATCGCAACCCTCCATCTCTGAGCGGCAGCTGGAGGCGAGGCGGCGAGGAGGCGAGGCGGCGAGGCGGCGCGCCCTCAGCTGCCGCCGGCGCGCCCCTCCCCTTCGTGTTCACGCACGACATGAAAAGAGAGGAAGCCGCTTCTTCGCCGGATCTCTGGCAGCTGCTGACGCGCTCCGTTATTCAGGGAGCGCTGAGGCTGCCGTCTGTCCATCTGCCGCGGCACAAGTGGCCGCAAATCTGGCCAATCACAAACCTCCTCATTGTCACCCCCTTCCCCTCGCCACCCTACCCTCCACACACACACACCTGTCACAGCATTGACTTGTCCATCAGTTTGCATGTGGTATGTGGGAACGAGGCGGTGGGGGCGACAAGAGATGATGAGTTTAAAAATACTCCTGAGCAGTGTAAGAGTACCGGGGATTTCTGTCTCCAGGTTCGTGGCAAAGTCATCTAAAAATAGTGTTAAAAACACTAAGGACATTATAACAGTAGATAGCGGAGTCGAGCTCAGGATGCTGGCTGTTGTTTGTGTTTGTGGTGGCTTTTAAAGTCGGCCTTTCTCCTCGCACAACGTTGTGGTGTAAAGAGTTATTTACCACCCAGTGTACACTTCTTTGTTACTGGAGCAAGGCCAACCTCTGATTCTGAGAAGTGGAGCCAACACTGAAGTGTCTTAAAGCTGCATTCTCTCCACTGACCACCAGGGGCGACTCCTCCGGTTGTATAGAAGTATATGCTTCATGTGTTTAAGCTGCATTCTCTCTCCTGAGCATCAGAGGGCGACTCCTCCGGTTGTATAGAAGTATATGCTTCATGTGTTGAAGTTGCATTCTCTCTCCTGACCACCAGGGGCGACTCCTCCGGTTGTATAGAAGTATATGCTTCATGTGTTTAAGCTGCATTCTCTCTCCTGAGCATCAGAGGGCGACTCCTCTGGTTGTATAGAAGTATATGCTTCATGTGTTGAAGTTGCATTCTCTCTCCTGACCACCAGGGGGCGACTCCTCTGGTTGTATAGAAGTCTATACAAATTACTCTACTTCTCTCTTGATTTATTCCCTCAAACTCATATTTACAATGTTTACTATGTCTCAATCTCTAGTTTCAAGTCTTCAATACAGCATGATGTTCATTTAGTAAATTATGGTCATATAGAGTCAAACAGACCATAAAGCAGGGGATGCTTTAGGGGCGGGGCTACAAGGTGATTGACAGGTCGCTACCCTGGCATTGTTTGTGTTTTCGTCTTACAACTTCAACCCTTTCAGTGTGTTTTTACGTCATGAAAAAAAAGTCTTATTCAGGTTGTACTTGGCTCCAGCCTCTCGTGTCACTTCTGGTTGCAAAAACCAAGATGGCGACGGCTAACATGGTAAATTCAAGGCTTCAAAATGCCAGTCCACTAACCAGTGGGCGGTGACTTCTTCTTGCATGAAGTCTATGAGCAAGTTAAACTGCTCAAGGTCAGAAAAAACAAGATTTCCAACCGCTGTTAAAGCGATATTATCACTATTTGGATTGTAAACAGCAGATTACAGGACTCCCTTCGTGTGAAAAGTGTTGCTTGTAGCGCCAAAAAACACATAATTATCCTTCAGGAGTCAGTGGAGATTAAATCAAAGCTAAAAGAGAGCGGGCGTACATTCATCAGGTGACCAGAAACATAAAAGCATTAATGAGAAACAAACCATAACTCCGTCTTGGACGACATATCTGACGACTGCCTTCTCCCCTCTCCAGGTATCGGCTATGCCTCCGTGGTGATCGTGTCTCTGCTGAACGTCTACTACATCGTGATCTTGGCCTGGGGACTCTACTATCTGTTTCAGTGCTTTCAGCCGGAGCTCCCCTGGGCCAAATGCAACCAGCCCTGGAACACCGAATTCTGTATAGAGGACACAGTCCGCAGGAACAAGACCCTCTGGCTCGCAGCCAACATGACCAACTTCACCTCCCCCGTCACCGAGTTCTGGGAGTGAGTATTCACTCACAGCATGCCTCACTGACACACACACACATACTGACACACACGTGTGAATATACTGAAGTTACCCTGCCTCTTTATCTTGCCTGGGTGAATGTGTTTGAACAGGCACAATTCCTGCAAAAAAAAAAAAAGGCACCGTTTACCTTTAGCTTTCTAAAAAGTTTATCTTGAATCTGTGTTTGTGCAGCACGATGTAATGAAAACATTTTTTTTTTAACCCTTTGAGATCAGATCGCTGGTCATATTGTGCATCAAGTTGACTATATATGCACAAAAAAAAATATCATATCATCTTTTCTTCCGGTAAAAATATGACATTACATTTATAAATAGGATTAATGCTTTATTTTGCTAGCATTAGATACTTACACAGCTGACAGACATATTTAGCATTACAGAAAAAAGCAGTAGCTAGCTGGAGGCGTTTGTTGCTGAGACGAAGAAAAAGGTCTCTCTCTCTCTCTCTCTCTCTTTTCCCTTTTGTGTGTTTTGAAAAATGACATTTTAGTGTCAGAATGCCGGGAAGATATGTGGTGCAATATTTACTTTGGTGGCGGCGGAGCGAAAGAAACGTTCATAATCTGCGTCTCCGAAAGGGAAACAGGAAACTCTGTCTCCTTCCTGAACTGTCAACCTGGGACTTTAAGCGCAGCTTTAGTTTTTTAGCCCATTCTCTTTGTTACATGTTGTGAATTTGCAGATAATTCATCACAATGAACGACTGTGAACTAAAAGGATTGTTGTGCAGCATTAGACGCTTAAACATTAAAGCTAAACACTTTCTTTCTCTGCATACTCAGGCGCTGGACAGGCCTCTTATCGTCTCATGATCCTCGGGTGTGTTTTTGTAAATGTAATGACCTCGTCTCGTTCTCGCCATTAAGCCGCTGTGCGTCTCCGCCTCCCTCTGCAGACGCAACGTCCTGAGCATCTCCAGCGGGATCGAGGACATCGGGCCCATAAAGTGGGACCTGGCCCTGTGTCTCCTCGCCGTGTGGATCATCTGCTTCTTCTGCATCTGGAAGGGAGTCAAGTCCACGGGGAAAGTGAGTTGCATAGACGGAGACACGTCCTGTTACTTATCGTGTTGCCTGGAGTCTGTCTGGCCTTTTACTTCTTCTGTTATTTTTTACTGTTGCTTAGAGGAAAGCCACAAGCCCGGAAAGCAGTTAATTTGGGTGATTTAGAGACCCGAACTTCTGCGCTGTCCTGGAAGTTTCTACTTGGCCAGACTCACTGTCGGCTGTAAAACAGTGACTGCCGCTGCTTAGCCTCCTCTCTCTGTTTTTGTCAGAAAATGGGCCGGAGCCAACAAGACGAGCTCCGGGTGGAAAGATTCAGAACTCTGTTGAGCTCTTTTTGTGCGTTTCTGTCCATGTACAACGCAAGGTGCCTTGTTGTGGCGAGCGTGCGTTGAAATGAATTGATCTTAAAGCAAATTAGCAATATCAGGTTTCCCACGCGTTCCCCCGAAAACCTGGAAAACAGTTCATCTTCCAAAAAAAAACGTCCTGGAAAAGAAATTGTTTTTGTCCTGGAAAATGATTTCAACTTTTTTTCCGTTAGAGATTTAACTATCAGTTCTGATTTATCGGAGCTCCCCAAATCGGGTTAGTTCAAGATCATATTAACGTTCAAATGGAAGTTTGTTGATGTTGTGGAAGTCCCGTCACATGTGCTTAGCCTTGTTGACGACTACACTTTATATTCCTAGTTAAGTGATCAACTGATGATGACGCCATCTTGACTCTTAACTTTGCGTCAATGTGTCATCATTTCTAAGCATGTGAGGGATGGTTTCAAAGATAGAAGGATAGACGTCAGAGGAACATATCAGTGGATGTAGCGATGCCGGTTTGTCACACCAGTTGGATCATTATTTTTAAAAAAAGTCCTGGAAAATAATACATATAAACAGTGTTGGGGGTAACGAGTTACAAAGTAACGGATTACAGTAATGTAATTACTTTTATAGGTAACGAAGTAAAGTAACGCATTACACTCAAAATATTGGTAACTACACTACTTTACTAGACCTCAGTAACGTGCGTTCCTGCGTTACTCAAGACATGTGTACCAGTCCGAAAAGTTCTCTTTTAGCGGCGCGCGAGTCACACGACACTTCCTGATGAACAGCCAATCACAGAACTCCATCTGAGTGATCTGAGTGACGTAGCTGCTGGAGGGAAGCGGGGAATGGATGAGACGGAGACGGAGAGCCGGATCCAACTGGGAGGTTCTCTCCAGGTTCCCTAGGATTAAGGATATTGCAAAGCAATATAACACTCAATACCATCAAGTGCACCTGTCTGTCATGACGTGGAGCTTCTAATGAGGACAAGACACGTCTGGTATGAACGGAATCCCTCTACTGGTGAACTGCAGTATTACAACTGTTAAAGCATTGAGAACGCGCTCTTGCACCAGACATGTATATATTTTCCACACTAACATCAACATTAGTTAGCGTCAACAAGCACGTATCACTGTACTTTATGCCTTCAAAGTAAAAGCACCTCCTGTTTACATGCTCTTCACAATAAGAGTAAATCATGTAATAAAACAAGTTACAACACTGTGGAAAGGCTTTCAGCCGGGGCAGTATTGTTCTGACCCCAAGGAGGAACAGGCTGTCGGATAAAAGATTCAAGAGACTTTTACTCCTGCGATACAATCGCTATTTTGAAGAATAGAGAAAAATGATAAACTTCATAGGATATAGTGCACTTTCTGTTTATTTAGGCAAAGATGAAGTGGATTTTCTGTTTATTTAATTGCATTTTCAGTTTCTATTTTTTTGGTTAAGTGCATTTCTGTTTCTATTTTATGGGAAAAAGTCCCATTAATTTTTCTATTTTTCTTAAACCACTACAATGATTCCTAAAACAAGCTGGTTTTGTTCTTAGGAGTCGGCCCCCATTTGGTTTAGTGGGGTCTCAGTAACTACCCCAACACTGCATATAAAGTAGTAGAGGAAGCCTGAGGCCCTTATGGCACACAGCACACCGCTAACTTTGAGTTTGTTTGCAGAAAATTACAATTATTATCGCTAGTCAAACACCGGATGAGTGCTAATGTTAGCTTAATTAATAGTTCAGTTAGAATGATTTAAAACGAGTGCTTTGGGCGCTTTCCCGCTCTGAGTTTGAGGTTTTTTCAACTCGAGGCGTTCAGGGTCTGATCTCACCTCACCTTAACTTTTCTTAAAATACTTGGGACATGAGAGGGAAATTGTTGCCTCTTGACAAAAACAAGTTAGAAATGAGAACTTTTAAAAAGGAAGCAGCGCTGTTCCCGTTATATCTCAAGGCTGATGAGTCATAAGTGGGTGACTGCTGCTCAGTATTTGGGCTAATCGTCCCGTTGACCCGTCTAGGTGGTGTACATAACAGCGACCTTCCCCTTTGTGATGCTGATTGTGCTGTTGGTGCGTGGCGTGACCCTGCCCGGGGCATCTGAAGGGATCAAATTCTACCTTTACCCCAACCTGACCCGCCTGCAAGACCCAGAGGTAGGATCAAGAACTCTTCTTCTCTCCTCTTTATCTGTCACAGAGAGCTGCAGGAATCAGTCCTGTGGTTAACACACGTTTCAGAGATTTTAACGTTTTGTTCTACGATGTATAAAATCAACATAAAACTGTCTTGACAAAGGCTAACAAGTGGCTAAATGAGAGTACTAAAGGTCATAACCCTAACTAGTCCGCCTATTTGCTTCATTTGAAACTAGCCCAATTAGCTTAGCATAAGAACTGGAAACAGCTAGCTAGCCTGGCTCTGTCCAAAATCCGCCTCCCAGCACCCCTGAAGCTCACTCATGAACACGTTTCCTCTGTTACTCTGTGCCACCGAAGTGTACAAATGTTGTGTTGTCACGGCGGCTTCAGGAAGCGACCAAGAAAGAGTTTTGACAAAAGCTCGTACGTTTTTACACAACAAACAAGATATGATGTGTAAATGTGTGCGCTTTAGAGGCGCTGGAAGGCAGATGAAAAAAAAATTGAGGCCACGCTAGCTGTTTCCTCCTGTTTCCAGTCTTTGTGCTAAGCTAAGCTAACTGGCCGTGTCAATCTTCTCATCGAACACTCAATATCTAAATCACTGTAGTGTAGATGTGTAGTTTTACATGCCACAGCTATTCATTCTTTTCTTTGTTATGTAACTCGATTACATAATTTATCATGAGTGATTGGATTAACATCAAAACCAAGCGGACATATTTGGATCGGCGAACCCCCATGTGTCCTGTGCAGTTGAAAACAGATATATATATATATATATATATATATATATATATATATATATATATTTTTTTTTTTTTTTTTGACTGCCTCACAGAGTGCATGTTGTTACTGAGGTTTCAGATCAAATCAATGACATTGCACCATGTCACCACTGCTATGTGTGCGTTCAATTATAATATTTTCTGTTTTGGAGTCTTTGTAGAAACTGTTGGAAATTGTTGTGCAATTGCATTGTTGCTCTATTTAATTTGTTTGATATATTTGCAATGGATCAAGTCAGCTCTTTATAGAATCCTTCAGCGTTTTTTTTTTTTTTCTGGTTCTGCAACTTTACTGTTTTGGTTCCGTCTTATCAGCATCAAATCTCTAAAAGCCCGCTGGCTGCAGAGCACCTGCTCCTCAGCACCTCATGCAGACAGATGTGAAGGCTGGGGAACAAAGTGAAGCATGTAGCTGCCGTTAAGGAGGCACTAGAGACCAAAAACAGAGCAAAAAGTAGATATTGGACTCACTCAGGAACGTTCACAAGCTTAGTACCAACAGTATCCATGTTGGTTATTTGCGTTCATTTCGCTCACCAACGAGGAGCTCAAAATATCTGTCGCATCACAGTCAAAATATTTTTTTTCCTGTTTTTTATTAACTTAATAGACCAACGAAAGAAGGGGAAAAAGTACATTGAACTTCATTATCCACAAAAATTTAGCAAAGTTTGAATTACTTTAAATGACCTTGGTGCCCTCTCCACCAGAGATAAACTTCCGTTATTTGTCATTTTTCGTGTTTTTAACTCCACCTTAACGTTACTGTACTGTTTCCCTTTCTGTCATTTGCTTTCCATAACCTGTCCTTTCAAAATAAAAGCACTTCCGCGTTGAGATTGATAAAAAAACAAGAATAATGGCGTTACAAACACTTTCCAAAAACACATTTCATGATCAGGTTGACCTCATCTATCCTCCTCTGTCCCCCTCAGGTGTGGATCGATGCTGGAACCCAGATTTTCTTCTCCTACGCCATCTGCCTGGGAGCCATGACGTCGCTGGGGAGCTACAACAAGTACAAGTACAACTGCTACAGGTGAGTCGTGTTTCCGCTGGGGCGGGCGGGGGTTGTAGTAGTAGTGACAGCAACTCGTGTCAGAGACGGTTGCGTGAAAAAGAAAATGGGAACTTCGGTTCCGCCTGTGTTCATTAACAACCTCCATGACATATGTGTGACATAGGGACTGTTTGCTGCTGGGAGGCCTCAACAGCGCTACCAGTTTTGTGTCTGGCTTCGCAATATTTTCCGTCCTGGGCTTCATGGCACAAGAACAAGGGGTGGACATTGCCGATGTGGCAGAGTCAGGTACGAGGGTCCGAGGTGATGGCAGCAGCGATGGTGGGGCGCTGTTGCCAAAACGAAAACAACAACAACAACAACAACAACAACAAACAAAAAAAAAAGACAATTGGAAACTTTACAAAAGAGCCGGTCCAGCAAAAAAAGTCTCGGAAACGACGATGCTGAAATGTAGAGATATCGGCAACTGCACACTCCTTGAATAAAAAGCCTCAAAGAAACACCAGATCGCCGCGTGTTTTAGCCGCGGTGTGAAAGGTCATTTAGTAGCTTCACGTCTTTTTGGGCCTGGGGACATTGCTAAGAAGATTGGCACCGCGCTGAGTGTGATATTTCTGCACTGTAAGCCCAGTTCTGTTAGCCAGCTGTGGACCTGCTGAGGTGGACGCCACCGGTTCCGTTTCCCGCCTTCCTTTTTTTACACTCTTAAGTGGACTTTTCGAGGAGATGCGTCTTCTTTCCGCATTCTCGCTCCGTTCACTTTTCAAATTAAACTCTTGCTTTCTTCAAGACTGCAACTTGAATTTAATCAAACTACAAAGTGTATAACATTGGCAGCATGTGTGCATACCAGATTTCTATATATGAAAACACAGAAACCTAAATTAATTAATTGAAGGACCTTTGTAGAAATAACTTGCTGTTCAATTGAGGCACTAGTTAACGTGATTGCTGACTCTGTGCCTCCTATTATCACCATGTTGACATGTTTCATTGCTTTGCTGCAGTCCTCATCGGCTTTGTTTTAGTTTAGGTTCCACTTTATTGTTTTTGCTCACAGTAAGTACCAGAAAGGCAGATTTAGGATCTTGCCAGACAATGGAAACGGTAGCAAAATGTGCATTTAGAGTTTTAAATGGCATGTGCAGAATGGTCTGGGTGTGTCATATTCAGTATAACCAGTCCACAGTTATGTAATATGTACAATGTAAAAGAGACGATAGGCAGAGTTGAATGTGGTTGTTGATATTTCCTGCAGACACTAAAGCATGAAAAAAAACGTTATTTCCTCCAAAGCAACAAGAAAGAATGAACACGTCTTTAAACTATTGGACACATTCACGTCAATGCAGTGTGGCTTTATTGGCATGAAAGTTCTCAAAAGAAAAGTTGCCAAAGCTTCAAAATATATATTAAAAAAAGTACACAATGATTTTAGTACGAATATTAACATTAACATTACAATATATGCATATAGATCTTGCAGATTATTATGATTGGCAGCGGCTCAGCCTCTCTAGCTCGATCTTTTGCATCACTTTATTTCATTTTTTCCAATCCTCTATATGTCGTCCAAGCTGTGAATCAGATAGAAGGATTAATCCTGTCCTCCTCCCCTTGTCCCCGACCCCGCTATGTCCTCCCTGCAGGTCCCGGCTTGGCCTTCATCGCCTACCCGAAAGCCGTGTCCATGATGCCGATGCCGACCCTCTGGGCCGTCCTCTTCTTCATCATGCTGCTGCTCCTGGGCCTCGACAGCCAGGTAAACACACAGGGTTCAGACGGTCAGGGAGAACCTGGAAAAAGTCACGGCATTTAAAAAATGGTTATTTCCAGGCCTGGAAAAGTCCTTGAAAAAAATAGAATCCCAAAGGTTTAGTAAAAGTCATGGAAAAGTGTTATATTCATGTGTTCATTTACGCTGAGATTGAAATCATTTTTTTCTTTTCCCATGTGTTTGAGTCGTCGTAGGAACCCCAAATTAAGTTGTGTTTACTGTATGTATTTGTTCAGCAAAGTCTTGGGAAAAAATGTATATCTGCAGCAAAGATATTTTGATCATAACTATGAACATCAAGCACGATGTGAGCAAGATTTCCCAAAAATGCCTCCTTGAGCGGTCCCCGAGTTTTTCAAACTGTATGATGGTGCCCTAACAACAGCCCACATGCTAAAAATCAACAAAAAGCATAATAGAACACAGCATTCAGGTGTTCAAAGTCGTTTCAATCAAAAAACGGTGGCTTTTAGCTATAACTTTTAAAAGTTTTTGAGGTTTAAAAGTTAAAAAACAGTTGCGTTACGTGCTTTTTCCATTGTTTACCTTCTGCAGTAAAGTAGACGTTAGCAAGAAAAGCTGCCAAAGACGAGCCAACTGACTTCAGCGGTCTCGGTTGCTCATGCGACTCTTTTTGCCGATTAAACAAACATGTGAGCTTTAGAGGTGCCGGTTGGTTGGATTTTATTACTTTAAGGTGGAGCTTTTATAACGTTTTGATCATAACTATTAATGATCTAGCAAGATTTCCCCAAAATGTCTTTTGGAGCGGTGGCCGACTTGTTCAAACTCCATGGTTCAGTCCCTTACCAACATCCCACGTACTAATAAGACACCTTTTTGGAAAGATTATGACCTGAATAATCAGAAAATCACAATAAAACGAAGCTTAGGGGTGTTTCAAGGATTTTTAGTTAAAAAACGGAGCTGCCGTAGAGTCTACAGAGTCTACGTAAATACTTAAACTTGACGGTTACTTTAATTATGTTTTAGACCAGTATCTTCTCACAAGGGTTGCGGTATTGTAGCAATTTAAATTAAGTTAAACAACAATGTGGTTCCGGAGATAATATGTTGTTGTTTTTTGTCTGATAATAGGCGCAGGGGGATTTTCACACCCTGTTTTTTAAAGGGTTAAGGTTTACTGTATGCTTTGGAATCCTCATTGTTAGTTTAAATACTACATTTTCTCACATTTTCATGTATACACCCAGATTTCACAACATGTTTGGTCATATAAATCTGGTTTGGAACCCTGAAATACCTCCCCGGCCCGGCGGTGTCACATTACCGTGCAGAATAGTGAACTCACTTTCACGCGGACGCCTTCCAGGTCCCGTGGGTCAGTTGGCTCCCGATGTGTAAAACACATTAAGCGTCTCTCCGATACACATCACTCGTCTCCGAGGTATCGGGTGACAGTCGAGGCCGCGGAGGCCTTTCACTATCGGGGATGACATCCCTTTTGTTGAATGCCCCCGTAAACGCCACAAATTAAGTTTGCGGGCGTTAAAAGCCAAACATTTAATGAGTAGGAGTCATCATAATCGCTCGCAAATGCAAGCTTTCCAGCGCCGGTTCGGAGGCAGAGCTTTGATTAAGACGAGATAATCTGCGTAGACAAAACACCAAGTGTGCAGGGAAGGGATTCGCCGGCCGTATCGCATTTCCTGCCTCCAAGTGTAATTCTACTCCTGTGCTAACTCGGCGTCTCAGCCAAGATCGGACTCTAAATTTGAGCACATGTAAATACACATGAGACTATTTCGAAGAGAGAAGTGCTGCCAGTTACAGTGTGTGTGTGTGTGTGTGTGTGTGTGTGTGTGTGTGTGTGTGTGTGTGTGTGTGTGTGTGTGTGTGTGTGTGTGTGTGTGTGTGTGTGTGTGTGTGTGTGTGTGGGTGCTTTTCTTGACCATAAATCTCATGCAGATTCGTGGGCCCTGAATGCAACATATTGTCAACATCGCTCACACATGCATGCCACTGTGTGAGGAGCTTTTTGTTAGCTTCTTTTTTAGGGGGGGAACAAAGAAGCATGTTCTTCGTGAATGGGAATTGTTACGGCTTCATGTCGCTGGTGAGGCAACGAGGAGACACAGGGGAGGGAGAGAGAGAGAGAGAGAGAGAGAGAGACAGTGATGCACTGTTGTTTCGTCTCTGTTGGGTCTCGGTAGCAACAAGCCAGTGGAGCCCTGTTTAAATGCTCATTACTGCTCAACAAAGACGGCTCTCATGCTGTAATCACTGGTTTGTGGAGGCAAAACAAGAGCTGCATGGAAACATTGAAATAAATGTTTCCGAGAGCTTAATAGTTGCTTTTGTCCCCCACAGTTCGTTGAAGTGGAGGGACAGATCACCTCCATCGTGGATCTGTACCCCGAGGTCCTCAGGAAGGGTTACCGGCGGGAGATCTTCATCGCCATCATGTGTTTCGCCAGCTATCTCCTGGGGCTCGCCATGGTAACGAAAGTAAGTTCACGCCAGCGGCCGCTTCTGCGCCCCCCGGCTTATCCCGAACCGGCACGCTCGGATCAACGGAGAGATAACGCCGCAGACTTTTCCACTCCATTGTCACCACCAAATATGGCCTCCTATCCGCATTCAACCGCTCACGTCGCGCACGCCCCTGTGTGTGTGTGTGTGTGTGTGTGTGTGTGTGTGTGTGTGGAACAAATTCGGACCGCCGTTTTCCGTTAAGCAGTTAACCGCGCTCCAATGGCGTCTCAGCACCTGTTGAACTCTGCCTTTATTGGTCGGGCGCCAGCATTCTTGCGCGCGGCTTTCACCGCCCCACTACCCACAACCCACTCTGCTATAATGCCCACTTCTATCTGCACGCCTTTCTTCAGTGTGACATGCATCACAGATGTAATTAATCTGTTTCCCGCCCCCCCCCTTCTTTTCTCTTTCCAGGGTGGCATGTATGTGTTTCAACTCTTTGACTACTATGCAGCCAGTGGTGTGTGCCTTTTGTGGGTTGCATTCTTTGAATGCATCGCTGTCGCCTGGGTTTATGGTAAGTGGAAGCAATTTTCTGTAATGTGTGTGTGTGTGTGTGTGTGTGTGTGTCGTCTTTCAAAGTAATGATCCTGAACTGTTGAGAAAAACAAAAACAAAAAGCACAAACGATGTCTTTTGGTGGTAAACAAAGGTGTCCTTGTGGTTCCTCCCGCGTCAGCAGTAAATAACTTTAACTGCACGAAGAAGGAAGGCGGGTGGTGGGGCTGGATTGTGATTGGCTATCCAGGGGTTGCCTCCCAACACATTGCATCCTCGTATTATTAATGCACGACGGACGTTTAAACTAATGAGGTGGAAAGAAAAGGCTCAATTGTTGCATCTTCCACTAATAAAAGTGTTGCTATTATTGCGAAACGCCTCGATTCTGTTAATTGTAATAAATAACGCAACCGCTACATGTGGGGCTAAGATGTGTTTTTCTTTTTCCAGTTATTTGTAGAGTTGAATTAGTTTTGTGTAGTTAGTATTTAGGTTTGTTTTGTTTGTGGGCACCTTGTGTATATGTAGTGGGCAGGTGGAGGACCAGCATGCACCTGGGACAAACCTCTGTTTGTTTTATTACCACAGCAAAGAAAGGCAGCGGTCGCCATGATGATGTCATTGTTCTTTCGGTTGCTTGTTTTTGAGAAACGTATAATAAGAAACAGAAACATTTTTCATGGACAATGGCCTCTATTGGCTCTGTGTGCCACAAAGAACTTTTGGTTCTTTCTTATGTTTCCCCAAGTGACTCTGATAGAAACAGATATTTAATTTATTCCATAACTACCGCTTTGAACTGGTCGCCACCCACTAACTCTGTATCGCTACCCGTGTCACCACAGTCACAGGAATAACACCACGACAGATCTGAACAATAGAGAGAAGTTAACTTGCCTCAACATAAAAACTCATAATATGAGTGGTAAAAAAAATAAACACATACATTAGACAGAAATACAGTTCCAATATTTGCTCCGAGTACACATTCCTACTCCGTATTGGAAACCATGTTTACTGATGATTAAACTTATGAAACTGTTTAAATGTCATCAATGGGTAGAGGTTCATTTCAAAGGCTTCTTTTCTCAAATATTTGCTTATCTCTCGTGGAATACGGAAGAGTTTAAACTCCTCAGGACTCTCCAAATGAAGAGAATGGAACATCACTCTTTGCTTGTCGGGCTCACTGCCAACAGACACATGCAACCTATTACGAGTCATAACAGCTGGGAACCAGTGTCCCAGACTTCTCAAAGTATGTTTTTCATCGTCTTTACAAAAGAGGCCATTGTAGCAGCAGCATCACTAAGGGCCTCCCCAGCTGCTGCGCTTCATCGGTAGTCCCTTACCAGATGTGGAAAAGAAACTAAAACCAGAATGGAAGAAGTTATTGCTAACAAAGGAGCAAAATAACAAACGTCAGCTGGCACACGCCCCACTTAACGACGCCATTAAACACACCGCTAACTCCAATAAACACTGAGGAAGGGTGAAGGGTGACCTGACGAAGCCGAGACTGTGTATTCTTGAACAGTATGTGGTACGTGACCCGGTGGATATAAACTGCAGTTAAGGCAGATACCAGAGATAAGAGGCAGATATGGAGGTCATTCTGCAATAATAAAACAATAAACACGGGAACGCTGCAGACCGCGGATATCTTATGTAGTATTTGTTGAAACGTTGCCTTCATGTTATTCTTTGTTTGCGAACAGGCGTGGATAATTTCTACGACGCCGTGGAGGATATGATTGGCTACAGACCAAACTCATGGATGAAATGGAGCTGGACCGTAATCACTCCTGTCCTCTGCATGGTGAGAGACGAGCCTTTAAATGTCTTGGACCAGATATTGTTGACGACGTGTGACCAAGGTCACAGAGTACAAGAGTACAAGTTGTACTAATAAAAGCATGTGTTTGCCCCATCCCCCCCACCATAGGGATGCTTTGTCTTCTCCCTGGTGAAGTACAAGCCCTTGACCTACAACAAGGTGTACGAGTACCCGGACTGGGCCATCGGTATCGGCTGGTGTTTGGCCCTGTCCTCCATGATCTGCATCCCCATGGTGATGGTCATCAAGATCTTGCAGTTTGACGGATCCCTGATCGAGGTGAGCTCGCCACTCTTCCGGTTCCTTAAACATGAAGCGCCGTCCAGGAGAGCTTTGCTTAATAACCTTTGAAGCACGAAGGGCCTATTATCCTATTATCGGACCAAAAAATATTGATCGTTTTGTTTTAACGTTTTCTTTATTATCTCCGGAACCACATCGTTGTTTAACTTCATTTAAATTGCTACAATACCGCAACCCTTGTGAGTAGATACATGTGGTGTAAAACATAATTAAAGTAACCGTTAAGTTTAAGTACATACGTAGACTCCGTCGACTCTACGGCAGCTCCGTTTTTTAACCAAACGACACAGTTTTTTGACTAAAAATCCTTCGAAACACCCCTAAGCTTCGTTTTATTGTGATTTTCTGACTATTTAGGTCATAATCTTTCCAAAAAGGTGTCTTATTAGTATGTGGGCTGTTGGTAAGGGCCTGAACCATGGAGTTTGAACAAGTCGGCGACTGCTCCAAAAGACATTTTGGGGAAATCTTGCTAGATCATTCATAGTTATGATCAAAGTGTTATAAAAGCTCCGCCTTTAAAGTAATAAAATCCAACCAACCGGCACCTCTAAAGCTCACAAGTTAACACATTTTCTCTCGTTTTGTTTAATCAGCACAAAAGTGCCAAAGAGTCGCATGAGCAACCGAGACCGCTGAAGTCAGTTGGCTCGTCTTTGGCAGCTTTTCTTGCTAACGTCTACTTTACTGCAGAAGGTAAACAATGGAAAAAGCACGTAACGCAACTGTTTTTAGACAATTACCAGTAAAAAATTGTGTTAATATTGTTTTGTGGCAAGTTACACTTTTAAAAGTTATAGCTAAAAGCTAATATTCACTGAAATTAGCTCAATGCTACAACGAAATGTAGTCTTTATCAATATTTTCTAGTGAAACGTGTCTATTGTGCAGTAAAAAAAACGGTGTTGTTGCCATGAGGTTAAGGCTAAGCTGTTTCCCCTTGCTTCCAGTTATTATGCTAAGCTAACGTCTCCCGGCTGTAGCTTCACATCGAGCGCTCATACACCACACCGGTGTCGTAAATCTGTAAATGCAGATGTTGTAATCACGTTGTTTTCCACTTGGAATTTGAGTTGAGCCTTAAAAGCGACGCCTTTTCAGTTTGTGATGATCGTTCTCCTAACCTCTCGTCTTCCTTCCCCTCAGAGGATAAAAGCGGCGGCCGCCCCGGCGAAGTCAGGCGTGAGTTCTCGCCCGAAAGAGTACAACGTGAAGGACGCCGAGCTGACGCAGCCCCTGAGCCCGAACGGGAACAATGGCTTGATGAAGCCCACCCTCACCGTTGTAGAAACAATGATGTGAGCGCTCTCTGTGAGAGGAATAAGATTGATGTGCTTTCTGTGTTATTATCATATTTGCTAACATTGATAATGGTAGGTTTACATCATCAAATATATTCACGTTAGAGATACTCTGGTTTGATTTCTATGAAGAGAGTTATATATTATTGTTGTAATGTTGTTTTTTCTCTTGTATTTTATTTTTAATTTTTTACTATATCGATATTGTTGATGTTACAATTGTTATTGCTGTAGTTGGCACTGATCTCAGTTAAATATTCTGAGATAGAAAATGTTCAATGTTTACTACCATTCTGTTGATTCCGGAGAAGAGATGAGGAATTTTTTTTTTTTTTCTGGTGTAATAGAAGAAATTCTCATTTCACTTAAATTCAGTAAACTAAACGAGCAATTAACCGCGTAAAAAGGTAGAAGACGTCTAAACACCCTCACGTGATTGTGACAGTCTCGTTGCCCGAGCTAACTTCTAATGTCTTGTTGTTGTTGTTGTTGGTCACCCCTGCAGTGAAAATGATTGTACGTGAGCCACCCACGTCTCTGTTGAGTGGCAATATGCAGTGTAAAGAGTTAATCTTTGCTTGACATCCTTTTTAAGTTACAAGTTGAACAAGGCCTTGGCCAAATACTGTGAGAAAATGCATCCATCCAAATGAGATCCATCCTCAAAAAACAGAGACTAAATAATAAAAAAGAAGAAGAAAAGGAAGAGGAGGTCAGGAGAAAAGGGAAGTGGCATTTTTAGAGTATTTGTACACAGCCTGTGTGACTACTATAGTCAGTCCCAGTGCATTTATTGAAACTTCTCTTTGCACTTTATATGTTGTTTCACCTTTTATTGTAGTATTTGTTTCGATTGTTGCAAAGTTATGTGGAGTTGCATTGGCAACACATTTCAGGAGGAAATATTTTTAGCTTCTAACTTTTGGATATTGTAAACTTTGATATACAGTATCTAGTTGTCTACTTGCTAAGACAATGACGGAATAGAGTAGAAATCTGACATCAAATATTCTTACAATAATCTGTCACTTTAAAAAAAAAAGTAAAAAAACAACTTTTTTCTAAACATCCTGAACTCTTTCTCCATTGTGCTCATTACAATAGCAGATGCGCTCTGCTTAACTACCACTGGATTCTAGTTTCTAATGTTCGGTTTAGGCTCTTATATTGTAGAATTTGAATTGTTTGTAAATCACATATGCCTTTTTGTAACAATTTTATACTGTACATCATATGAACACCATCACCATCTTACTGAAAACTCAGCAATTTGTTTTCTAAATATGAATTACGTTGTGAGCCAGGATTACATTTTTCAGCGTGCATTATTCATTGAAGCAATGTCATCCTCTGCTCGCTCAAAAAGCACCATCAAATTTAGAATATTGTTCAATAATTCAACAACTTGCACAGTTAGATACAAAATCTGAAGCATGTGCAGTAGACACAGTACCGTGCTGCTTTGTCTATTAAAATCTTGTAGATTAAAGTGTACCAAAGTATTTTTGTCTCACAGTTGTCCCCTTTGAGATGCACATTGCATCCTTTCTATATAGATTACAATAAACATTTTTTCCTTGGATTATGTGTCTTAAGAATTCTTTATTCTCTAAATATTAACGGTTTCCTCTCATATCATTTATTACTATCATTATGTGAAGAATATTTAAATTTGGAGGCTGAAATCATGATTAAACTAGAAAGGTGCAGATCTCCGTCAGGTGTGTCTGCAAGGACCACTTTTGGATTGTGTGATTAAATTAATACAACCCTCAATTCACTAACCTCCCGTCTAGACACTAATGGTCTGTAATGTGTCATAAAACACTTCATTCAAACTGAAAATCCAGATCTTGCCAAAAAATGATTAAACTCAGAAAGTTGCAAAGTGGCTGAGTTGCGCAGAGGTACAGCAATGTGTACAGGTATTTCTGGTAGCTGTTAGCGGTTATCCAAACACTCAGTCCAAAACCATAAAAGTGAGCTGCAAAGCCGCGGCTGTGAGGTACGCAACAGTATGTGTGTATATTGGTATTTCCGTTAGCTGTTAGCCAAACACAACGTCCAAAACAATAAAAGTGAGCTACAGCGCAGTGGCTGTGAGGTACGCAACACTATGAATGTGTTAGCTTAGCCAAACACTGTCCAAACAATAAAGTGAGCTGCAGAGAGGTACTCAAAAGTGTGTGTGTGTGTGTGTGTGTGTGTGTGTGTGTGTGTGCGTGTGCATACGGATAGTTACGTTAGCTGTTAGCCAAACACACCACAAACTGACTTTACAGTGTTAAGACATCTTATCTGTCTTCATAGACGTACAGCCACCCCAGGAATGAATCCAAGCTGGATATCTTAATTTACAAGATAACCCACTAAAGAAACATTTGCGTCAACATCAAGCATTGTTTCCATTAATGTGATCACGTCCCTTCAATTAATACTGTCCGTTTTGATAAAGTACTTCTATAAATCACGATACATTTAGACCCCCTTGAAATAGCTAGTTATTTCCATTTAGACGTCTTTCATTGAGGAGATATCGATGACACGCATACTCTCACATCTGACCGCTCCCCGTGACGGCTCATTGACACTTGGCCTAAATGTTTCATGCCATCGGTCCCACCATCAATCTAACGGCCACCAGCAGGTGGTAACCGCATTGACGTCTCACCCACAAGGATGGCACCCGGCTTATTTGGTCACGTCTCTGGTGTCACTCGGTCTGGCCTAAGCCCTTGAGGAACTGAGCCCTCGAAGACTTTAATTCACATCACCTGGATGATTAACACTGCAGCAGAAAGCAACGGAAAGAAGGGAGTCATAGGAACGGGAAAAGAGTCAACGCTCAGTTTCTGAACATAAGAGTTTTTAAAAAAAAGGTGCTAAATTCAAAATTTGGCACACTAATATAAAAGCAAATAGTTATTTGCCATCTAAATATACAGTAGAGTAATGTCTACCTGAGCGGAGAATTAAGTTCTCTGGTTCCCCCTCTGGTAAACGCTGTTAGCTGCATCAGCACTTCTGCCGTATACATCATTAGCTACAAACCGCCAGCTAGGCCGAAGTCACGATGAGGACCGTTGAGCAACTAAAATGCACCCAATCCTGTATATTACACCGTTTTACAGCTACAGTGCAACACTTTTCATGTGGTTCATTCAGACAGTATAGGATGAGTATATATTTTGGAGATTGCTCATTACAGCCATGCTCATGGCTTAACACTGCCATGCTAACATGCTCAAAATGACCATGTTAACAAGCTAGCATACTGTTTACCATGTTCACATGCTCAAAATGACCATGTTCACATGCTAACATACCATTTACCATGTTCACTTTTGAAGTTAAGTGTGTTAGTATGCCAACATGCTAAAAATGACCATGTTCACATGCTAGCATACCGTTTACCATGTTCACCTTTGAAGTTAGGCAGGTTATCATACCAACATGACCATGTTAACATGCTAGCATACCGTTTACCATGTTTACCTTTGAAGTTAAGCATGTAAGCATGCCAACATTCTCAAAATGACCATGTTAACATGCTAGCATACTGTTTACCATGTTCACATGCTCAAAATGACCATGTTCACATGCCAGCATACCGTTTGCCATGTTCAGCTAGTTAAGTTAAGTCAAGTTAAGTGCGTTAGCATGCCAGCATAGGGAGATGAAGCTGAGAAATCGGAGCCAACTGGACTATGGTTTAATGAACTTTATTATCATAAAAAGAAATACATTTCTTAGTTTATAATAAATTAAATAACAAAAATAAAATCATATCAAATAAATCTTTCAGATTCAATTGAAAGAAATCCTGACGTTTTCAGGGAGGATGTGGAAATCAACCAAACAATGTGCGGCCACATTCCATATCACACAGCTTACATGAAGAAACAACACTGAATGTGCATTTACTAGAAATAATTTAAAAAAAACATTGCATTCCCCTGATACATTATACAGCTAAATAAAGAGAATAAATAATATTAAACCTTTAACATAGGCCTCTGTATACAACATGACATTTTATATAAAGACATTAACTCTAAACGGGGACAGTGAAACCATGTTTCTTGTTTCCAGAGAGGCAGCCGGATCAGCAGGCCAGATTTAATACACAAAAGCTTTATAAAAACACGCCTCGATTAAAAAAAAAAAAAGGGGCGGGGGGGCACTCACAAAGATCATATAAGAGCAAACAAAGATTACTCCAAGTCCTGTTTTGTTGTAAGGAAGAGCTATACTTTCTGAGGACAAACCCTATGCATGCTACGGGACATCGGTGGGGAACAACAGCTACTCCAGAGAGGAACATCGAACCAGACGGATACGGAGTGAAAAACAAATAATTCACCAATGAACATTGAAAAAAAAGGCAATTCATCCTCGCGTTTGGTGAAGGATGCAATTCACTTATCAACCCATAAGTCATTCAGGTGTAATGCCACATACAGAGTCGCAGATTCAAACAGTGCAACGTTGAGACGAAAGAAAAAAAAAAAGTGAGTTGACAGAAACAAAAATGGGTCATGTGCTTTAAAAGAAATATGCAGAAAGTGAAACTGAACCAAGTCAAAAGAAAACTAAAACTAAAAATCTGGAGTCTCTCTGGAACAAATCAGAAACTATTGTCCCGTCAAGGGACGTCCCACGTTAAAAACAGATGGGGTAGAGCGTTGTCACAAGCATTCCTGGTATTTCGCTAATGATATTTGGAAAGTAGCAGAGAGCATTCTGTCTATTTGGAGGCACTGTCTGCTCTCTGGGGCGAGGAGGAGAGACTGGAAACGAGGGCGGCGAGCCAAGACGTGGCTGAAAAAGACGCAAATAAGCACAATGTGCCCTGGACCTCGAGTCCAGCAACACCCTGTGTGTGTGTGTGTGTGTGTGTGTGTGTGTGTGTGTGTGTGTGTGTGTGTGTGTGTGTTTAATATGCATGTAAAGAATGTCATGTGCAGTTTGTGTGAAAAAAAAGATGTTTTTTGCAGTGTGAGCATCGAGCTCATTAAAGCAAAAGATGGTACATTTATGCAGTAGTGCGCCGGAGTGTGTGTGTGTGTGTGTGTAGCATTTGACTCTCCAGAGCTGAGGCGTGAGCGTTGACATCCTGGCTCAGGCAGGCGCCATGACTCCCCCAGTTATATAACCCTACATGTGGCTTTGCCTCTGGAGAGGAAAGGAGGAGAGGGAGGGGCGGTGCTGCCCTGAAGCCAGAGCCTCCTCTGAACTGCATCATGGGAACACAGTGACTAAAAACCGGCAGCGGTGAGCGCATGCACTTTGTGGCTGTTATCTGTGAGGATGCTCTGCGTGAGTGTGATGGTCTGTCAGAGAGTCACCGTGTGACAAACGTAACCGTGTGTGTGTGTGTGTGTGTGTGGTCCCAGTGTTTTAAAAAGGGCGAGCGTCCAGGGTCACAGGGCGATGCTGTTGGTCCTGTGCTCCGGAAAGCAGAACAGTGAGTTTGAAGGGTCGTCACAGTCGTCGGGCAGATTGGCGTCTGCTGCCAGTGGATTCCTGCTAATGACCAAGTCCAGGACGGCTCCGGCCTCTACGATGAGCGGCACCGTTAGACAACAGTCCAGGTCCCTGGTCCTGACCCGGTTCACCTGGAAGATTGCAAATCATTTTTTTTATAAATTTCTTTGGGAGTTGTATTTTGGGAAATTTGCTCATGCCGTTTTTTTCTCTTTCTGCAATAATGATGAGCAGCTGTCGGTTTAAAAACAGTCGAGTGAGGACAAAGAGCCACGAGATAGGACAACGTTTAAATATTATCATTCTATTTTTGTTGCTTTATATTATTGTGCATTTTTCTTATTATTTTATTTCATTGTGCATTTTTTTTCAATATTTTATTGCATAACCTGTATGTACAAATGCTGCTGTAGTGAAACAAATTCCCCTTGAGGGATTAGTAAATGATCCTTTTATCTAAAGACAAACATCCTTCTAAAGACAAACATCCTTCATATAAAAGAAAAGGACTGAGCAACACATATTTTTTTTTTTAAGTCAATACTCCATCAAAATAATGAACACTTTGATTTTTTTTATGTATATAGAAACAGTTCACACTGAATTGAAGGCTGAGTTACAGTTGTTATGCTAATCTAATTGGCTGCAGCCTCTATATTTAGCGCACAGACGCGAGAGTCGTGTTTATCTTCTCATCTAATCAAGAAGAGAGAAACAAGCACATCTCCCAAAGTATGACATTTCTTTAAAAGAGTACCTGAAGAATGCGGTCGAAAGGTCTCAACCCCGCCTGGTCGGCGGGGCCGTCGGGGCGGATCATGTTGACGTAAACGCCTTTCTCCAGGAGCCCGTCGGATACACTGAAACCAAAGTCGTGGCTCTCGGCGTCCTTCCTCATCGTCACCTGCAAACACAGGAGGACCTCAGAGTTACTCAGAGCACGTCTTCGTGAACGCAGAGAGGCTTTTACACACGGCTCACTGGGTCAAGTCAACAATTGACAGATTTGAAGGACAATCATTTAAAAAAAAAAAAAAAACGACTTTTTAATAGTACGAGTTAAAGTCCAAAAATATTTCGATCCTGCTAGATTCTTCTCCCGTTTCAGCCTTATGTTAAAATATTGTTTATTAGATTATTTTTAGACAATTTTCATATAGAGCAGGTCTAGACCACTCAATAAACACACACACACTTTCTCATTTATACATTTGTGTTTGCCCTTTTAAAGTTTTAATTCCATGTGCTTTTGATGGCTTGCTTTTATTTTATTTGTATAAAATCATGCTTTTCTTGTGTAATCTGCGAAGCACTTTGCATTGCCTCTGGGTAAGAAATGTGCTATATACCGTAAAAATCAGGTTACAAGCCGCTCCCATCTCCGGTCAGTGTCAGCTAGCAGCAGCGCTAGCTCCCCACTCCTGCTGCTAGCTCCCCGCTCCTGCTGCTAGCTCCCCGCTCCTGCTGCTAGCTCCCCGCTCCTGCTGCTAGCTCCCCGCTCCTGCTGCTAGCTCCCCGCTCCTGCTGCCCACGTCCCCTCTGCCCAAGTCGGGTGTCGAGCCGGGGCTGGTCCTGCTACCTTCAGTGGTTGTCGGGGAGCTAGCGGAAGTTAGCGGGGAACTAGCATGAGCGCCAGCTGGCTACAGCGGGGAGCAAACGGCGACACTGACCGGTAGTAGCGGCGTGGAACCCAACTTTTACGGTAAATACATTTCACCTTGACTAGATGAGGACCACGTCTGGTCATCCAATATGAAGCTGGAGCCAGTTAGCTTAGCATAGATTGCCTGGCTCTCTCTCTCTCCAAAGACAACCAGACTTATTGTGTCTGTGCTACAACAGTTTCCACAGCCATATCTCTCCGTGTCCTCAGTTTCTCCTACACTGTAACAAGGTCAGCAGCTTTCACGAGAAACGACTTTGAAAAAGAAAAAAAAAAAAGGTGAGACATCGGATGACTTTCCGTGATATCGTGTGAGATGTGTTAACCCAAAACAGATCCCGTTTCCAGACCGCAGGACGGTGACACGCTCAATTATTGTGGCCACAGTTTTCAGCCTCAGACCGGGGTAACAGCATGTGCAGCTGGTGAGGGAACGCCGTTTAATGAGCGCTATGTGTTTTTGACACACACACACACACACACTGCAAGTCCTGACTGGCCAGGTATCCACTGGGTCCAAGTTACACAGGATCAGTGAGTCCAGTAAAGGATGCACACGGGTACAAACTGGACAGGATTCCCTCAGGACCCTGTTGTTTGTGGCATGTTCATGTGTTTTGTAACGCTTTAGATGACAGTAAACATTGGATATCAATAAAATGCACTCATACATTTGTTTTACTGTTGCTGGGGAACTAAACATGAGGCTATACTGGGAAGAGGGCTGCAGCTTTACTGCATCTATAAAACTATTTGTATGTTGTTTTTAAATGATGAAATACTGGGGAACAGATATAGTTTGGGGATCCGGATCATTCTTATTAATCATTAACAGATCACTCTATTTTGGTTTTGGCTAATTTTCCGACGCGGCTATTGCAAAAGGAGATATTGGACGCTCCTCTGTCTGAACCCCTGTGACAACTGGGCAATTTGTTTTAAAGCACTTACTGCACAGCGTCTCTCTCAAAAGCAAATGTGCCACCTCTTTGTTCCCCTCGTACCCACCAGTGCGGGGCACCAATTAGTAGACGCTGAGTCAGCGATTCCCGAACAGAGCTACCTTGTGCAGGGCCAGAGTGGTCGGGGAGAAGACGTCCCCTCTGCCTCCGGTCAACGTGTTCAGGTTGCTCTTGCTGTGAAACTCCCTCTTGATGGGACTGAGCTCAGAGTGAAACATGGAGTCGTCGTCGGTCTTGGTTTCCTCCAGGTACAGGCTGAGAGCGCTACCCGTCATGGACGCCTGGAAGAGCACAAAAAAGGGATTATGAGAGCGGCATGCGTTTGAAAAACACAAACATCATATCTCATGAAGTGTACACAGAGCCTCTGATTAGAGGCATTGCGCCAAAGCTGTTCCTGGGTCAGTGTGGCAGCAGGTGCCCGGCCATATCTTTGTCAGATTTAATAACAGATTATGCACTCTGGCGATTATCATAATGCTTCATCCGGTCTGTGGAGGGACGGGCAGGACAAAGCAGATGGAGGAGGCGGGCCTACCTCCAGCTCCCTGAGGATCTCCGACTGGCCGCAGGTCTCCAGGTCCTGCAGAGCCTGGGACCAGAAGCTGTCATCCTGGGTGCCGTGGAAACGAGGGGGGCTGACGAATCTATGACAACGCAGGAACCAGAACATGAGAGCGGCCCTGCAGGTCTCGTGGCCGGTGCCGCTTTTCCCAAAAAAGAAAAAATGTAAAAAGAAGAAAAAAAAAAAAAAAAAAAAAAAAAAGGCAGCGTGGGGAATGCAGTTTTTTTTTGGGCTGCCTGCAGGAGAATCCCTTTTGAAAACCTCTCAGGATCACATTGAGGTTTTTTTTGTCTTACTTTATCCGCGCGATTAGATAAAGCCTTTAAAAATTGTTTTTTTACAAAAGTAACGTTGCCCCCTCCCCCCAAAAAAGCAGAAAATGTTAAGCATGTGACACAAAAGTTCAGAAAAAAAGAAAAGTGGGAAACACAGATAAGGCCGACGTATCCTTGGGCGCTTTAGGTGCTTTTTTTTGTTTTGTTTTTGTGGAGCAGTTTTTGGTTGTGGACAGACGAGGTGACAGAAAAAGATGCATCTATGTGAAACACCAAAGAGCTTGTGGGCAGTTAGTAAAGCAGATGAGAGAGAGAATACCTGAGAAAGAAGAAGAAGAGAAAAAAAAAAGACAAAACATGAAAGCACACGACACAAAATGAACTGAAAATAATTCAGACAGTGCAGTTTGCTTTCGTCAATGAACCCAAAGAGGGGGAAAGAATAATCACAGAAGCTCTTATACACACACAGTGGTGGAAAAGTACTCCGACACTTTATTTGGGTAAAGGTGCTAATAAAACAATGTTTGGACTTTCTTTAATCTCTGCTTTTATTTTGAAATATTGGATACTTTGATCTATTTAAGGCAAGAACTGGTTAAAGCTACGACAAAGAACTTTTACTTTGTGTGGATTTTGGCGACCCCTGTGGACGAAAGTGGTAGTGTTTCTATCTAAAGAACTTATTGCTAATTTATTTAAATTAAATGAAATAATGATACAAATTTAGGGGATATTTGTGTCTTGAAAAATGACAAGGGGTCCCAAATATATTTATTTTGTTGGGAGTCATAAACCAAAAAGGTTGCTTATACTTCCTGAAAACTTATCACATAAGTACTGTAAAGTAAAATATAATATATATTGTAGATTACATTTTTTTTTCAAATGTACATAAAAAGTACATAAAAATACCACGAGGCCCGTTCTTGATTAAATGTACTTTCCACCACTGTTTTAACACCAATAGGATTTTAATTATATTTATAAATGCCCTTTATGGTGAAATAAAAACACTTAAAGCTGCACTGACATGAAACGAGATGCTGACAGGAAGCTGCCGCCTCAGCACTTACCCGGGCATCTTGTCCCACTCGTCCTCCGTGAACCTGCCGTCATACAGCGCCGCGTGGTGGACCAGACCTGCGGAGCCGGACCCGGTTTGGCTCCGGTTCTTCGTGCGTCGCCACTCGTGCGGATTGAGCAATATATCGGACGCCTTGTGAAGATAGGTCCCTGAAGGGGCCACGAAAACACACCGACGAGACAGGAAATGGGTCATTTACCTCACTTATCATGTGCAATATATTATTATCTGTGAGATAGGATCATGTGTCATATACCTTCTGATAAAAAGGTGCAATATCCCTGCATACTTCCACCTCTCAAAATGTGCAATATTCCCATGTAACTCTCCCCTTTCCTTTGTTGAGAACTTGCTTTTAAAACTGTATCTAAAAGCGTACATATTACCACCTTATGTATAGTGTTCTTTCTTATTATAGTGTGTTTTTCTTTCCTACACTGTTGACTGAGCCCTGCACAAGAACTCCAATGTGTCTGGACTGTTGGTTTATGCACAAATGGTAAATAAAAAACCTTGAACCTTGAACCTTGAGCATGTGGCGGACCTCACCTTGGCTGCTGTAGCCCGCGTCAAACCCCGAGCTATCCCAGGAGCTCATGGCGGAGTCTACACTGGGCAGAGTGGCCGAGTAGACCTCCGAGTGTTTGCCGGTCTTCTGGGAGTCGGTGAGGTCGTCCTCCGGGTCGCTCAGAAACCCAGTTTCTCTGTCTGGAGGCCGCCGGCCGTCAGACTCTGTGGAATGAACAGGGAGTCAAAGCATAATTAAAACAAGGACATAGTGCACATCCTGTTCTTTAAAAAAAAAGAATAAAACACACTAGATCAGAACTATACTTCCAAGGCCTTGAAGTCTCAGAAGCAGCTTAATGAATGCGCATTCCTCAGAAGAAAAATAAAGAAACAGCACTTTTCCGTGGTTCGTACATTTTGTTTCTTCTTCTGGAAAGTGCTGTGCAACTTTTTTTGCAAAGCACTATATCAATAGTTTTTTTATCGAGAGGAGAACGACGTACGATCAGCAGTGCAATGTGAAAAAGTTTAAAATGAATGTTTATGTTGCACCGTCAGATAACTCATCATCTACTCACCTTTCATTTGTTTGGATTTTCCCCCTTTTTCTAAACTTTTCCTCATATTTTGCCATTTTTTGTGTTGTATTCTGCTTTTAAATGTGTTATTTTTCTTCTCTTAGTTATGTAACTGCATTTGTGAGATCATTTTTGCAAACCACTGGAAGGAACTTAAAAGCCGTACGCTCGGGCTGCTTCTTTATCTTGAGGGTGACGGACTCCCCGGCCATCTGCAGGAGGTGGATGGCCTCGCTCAGCGGCTTCCCTTTCAGACTGGCCCCGTTGATGGCCAGCACTCGGTCCCCGATGTGGATGGCCCCGGTCCTGCAGGGACAGGAGGAGGAGGAGTTATCCGAGTATACCAGACCGAGCCCTGAACCCCGTCGGGCTGCCAGAGCGCCGACCGGGACGGGGAACAAAGAGGCTCCTTGTTATCGGGGGGGGAAAAAAGATGGAGGCAGACATTGTTTACCGTCTTGTTTGTTTTAAAAATAGTTTCCAAAGTGGGCCGCCACAGATTTGACAGAGGTCGCCACCTTCTCAAATAACTTTCTTCACCCCCCCCGTGACCCGTCCCGCCCCCCCCGTTCCTCACCTCTCCGCCAGCCCTTTCTTGGTGAGGCCAGAGATGACGATGGGGTCAAAGGGCTCCTCGGTGCCGGAGATCGTGATGCCCAGGGGCCCGTTGTACCGCTTCAGCTCCACGGTGTAGATTATGGAGCCCGACATCTCCAGCTCGTCTACAGCACACGAGAGAAAGTACTTTTTTTAATTTATTTTTATTCCATCTGTATATTTTATATTGCTACTTCTTTACTGTTTATTTATATTACTTAATTTTTTATTTACTTGTGTGCAATGCTGTCGTAATCCTGCAATTTCCCCACTGCGAGACTAATAAAGGATTATTTTATACATGTAGCAATAATAGCAGCATTTTAACCCAACAGATCATTACCTCCCTTATTTCTCATTTTACCGCTTTAAAAAGGGATGGAAGTTAAAGTGCTTGTGACTTTCTTCACATGCAAAATTATCTTTTAAAATCGGCAAATGTAGGCGTCAATTAGAGAGAGCGCAATTCAAAGCGCGATACAAGTTATATATTTATCCCTCGTTGTAGATATTTTCTGGAATAAAAAAGGACGAGGGACTGGCTTCTACTAGATACAGTTTATTGTGTTGCCAAAAAGGGAACCACTGGCTTAAAACCTGTTGAGCCCTAGGGTCAAAATATCTCTAATATCTCAATATAAATGCCCCTCTCCCCGCCCCCAAAAAAACATGTTAGGTATCAAATTAAGCATAAAAATCAGGGCTACAATAATATACAATCCCCATTTACAACCTCTAAACACAACTCAAACAATAAATAGGAGTAGGGGTTAGGGTGTGGGCTTAAAGGGTTAATGCGTTTTCAAAAAGAGAATGCATGTTATTTGCCATGTCGTGGAGTATAAAGTGGCATCACATGTGAACTCAAGAGAACTAAATGAGTGAATGCACTTCCAGGGATGCGTGTTTGGGTTCAACGTACCGATGTTGTCCTCGTCCTTCTGGATGCGGAGCTTCACCATGTCCTCGGCCTGCTGCAGGACGTGCATGGCGTCCTCCATGGAGCAGTTCTCCAGCCGCACGCTGTCGATGGCCAGCAGCCGGTCGCCGGGCTCCAGAGTGCCTGTTCTGCCGGGACACAAGAGCGAGAGCAACTCAGCCGACACACCTGGGACCGAAGGGAAGCGTCTCCGCCCGACTCGGTTGGAGAATCCCGTTAGCCGCCATCAGCGTCCCGGTGGGACCCTTGAGGGTGACCGCAACCTCACCGGGTCAACCCCGAGCCGCTCCTCTGCCCTACTGGTCCAGTTTGTGATCGCTCAAGCCAATTAGGGAAATATCACACAGCGGAAACTGATTTATTTTGTTGAGGAAATGATCCAGTATGAAATCATTTCTCTGTCCCATTTTTATCATTTTGGTGAAAAGGTGTCAAAAAACGATTATAAAAGATTTTGGTTTTAGACATTTATTTACATGCATCTACCATTTTATTCATATATTTCACTGCTTTTGTGAACCTAAGACCTTTGGTAAAACAATTTCTATCACCAAACCAGTTCGTCCACACGAGTAAAGTTATGTTTTCACAAGAGATATGAAAAATTTCCAAAAATGTTTCAGCTTTAGAGTCATATTTTCTGTGCCTTGGGGCAATGGTGCCTCATTATATAGAGAGCTGAGATTGTTCTGTAATTTTTTATATAGAACACATGAGTATGTATCATATGCAAGTGACTTTAAAAATGATGTAAAATTGAGAAAATGACCCCAGAGGGTTAATGCAGTGGTTCTCAAACTGTGGGGCGCGACCCTCTAGTGGGGCGCGGAGGTTTTACAGGTGGGGTGGGGGGTGTTGATTTTCTTTTCTTCTTTTCTTTGTCCCACAGTGGGGAAATGATTCTCTGCATTTTACCCATCCTTAGTAATTAACCTCTTCTACTCCTTATGGGCGAGATATGAAGATTTTCCAAAAATGTTCAGCTTTAGTCATATTTTTTCTTTACACTTGTGCCTTGGGACAATGGTGCCTCATTATATAGAGAGCTGAGATTTATCTGCAATTTTTTTATGTAAAACATGGGTATATACACTGTATCTCATATGAAAGTGACTTTAAGAAATTATGTAAAATCAAGAAAATGTAAAGCGTTGAAAATTAACGATGGCGATGGCACATACCTGTGCGCTATGCTTCCTTTCCGGATGTCGGAGATGATGAGGGGCTTGCCGGGTTTCTTACTTGCTGGTAAAACACAAGAAGAAAATGCAAGCGTTTTTAAATTTATTTTAGGATGCATGATACGAGGATGAAAGACTTTTGAAACCAGCACTGCTCTGTATTCAGAGCACAGACAGGCCGGTTATTATTCAGAGCTAATGAGGGATGTGCCCTCTTTTATGGATCACAGGACATTGATTCAATGGAGTCTCTACTGGAGTATTATCGAGCAACGTCGCCCCCTGCTGGACGCGAGGCTCATAGCACACTCACCACTGATGGTGATGCCCAGCTCCACTCCTCTCCTCTTGGGCAGCTTCACGTGGAAGGTGCCGCTGCTGGGAACCACCGACTCTAAGTGGAGATTTAAAAAAGGTCAGTGGGAAGGAAACTATTTACTCGTAGAATAATCTATCCTTCTAAATATGAATACCTGCAACATCAAACTCCAGCTCCACCGTGACCTTGTTGGCCAGAGCGGAGTCTCTGAGCAGCTGGTGGGCTTCCTCCAGAGTGCCGTCTTCAGTCGGGATCCCATTGATGGACAACAGCCTGTCTCCCACCTGCAGCAGCCCACACCTACACACACACACACACACACACACACACACACACACAGGGAATCATTAAGATTTCAGTCTGGGTGATTTGTCATTTCTTTGAGATTTGCATCTGAAATTATTGATTCTTCCTGAATCATTTCCATCTATTGTGTTCATACAAGAGAGAAACACTGTAATAGAGCATCTAGTTCATAATCCTGCAAATAACTGACTTAACAGACATTTATTTTAAATACAAATGACACTTTAAAGTGGAAATAAAGCTCCAGTTTATATAACAATTATAAAACATAAGTACAAATGTTTAGAAGAAGTGTAATTTGGCTGAAAATGCAACAGAATGATGACATGAATGTTATCAAATGAATAAAATGGATCACATGTCAAGTAGGGCTGCAACGACAACGATTATTCAAATTATTGATCAATACTGTATATTAATTATTTCCCCCACAAAAGTGAAAAATTACCATCACAATTTTCCCAAATAATGTCTTCAACTTAGTTAAGCTTTATTTATTCATGCGCTCTATAACTAATTACATACACTCCAGTTGCCAGTTTATTAGGTACACCTGGTTAAACCGAAATATATATATATATATATATATATATATATATATATATATATATATATATATATCTTTTATTCTGTCTACCCTCATTGACATACATGGGGTGGACAAAATAAAAGAAACTCCTGCTTGTTACAGTGAATATAATAAAGTAGAACATTCTAACGTTCCCTCAAATTCCCTGTTTTGTCCAACCAATAGTTCAAAACTTTAAATTATTTATGAGGATGGACGCAAACAATGTTTTGTTTTTGTGCCTCATAACTGATACAAAGCCAATTAATCATATTTACATCGGGTCAAATTATTGGCATTGTATACGACATAACTTCTGATATTTAAGTTGTATCACAGTTTTGTTTTAGTATGAATATCTGTACACATGTTAGACATTTATTTGTGCTGAAAAAAAAGACATGTTTCTAAATAAAACAGGTAAAAGCAGGACACTGCTTTTTGACCATGTTTAGCATTTTGTAACATACATAGTAGTGTGATAACCCATATTTATGCATCTCAAGTTCTCTTCAATCCGACCTCACTCGCATCAGCGCGGCTTTGGATTCCAGCGTCCAGTGAACGCACCGTGACGCATGCAGCCGGCGTGACGCCACACGGGCTGCATGTTTAAAATGCCACCTTTAAAACACGATCCGGCCTCCAGGCTTGGGAACTGAACACGTCCCCTCCGCAAAGCGTGAACTCACACAGGGGGAAATTAAATAAATCTCCCCCACATATCTCACGTTTAGACCAGAGCCCCGATTACAAGGACGAACACAAGCACTGTCAAGTGAAATCAAGTCACTAACCGCTGCTCGCTCATTAACCTTGTGTGGAGGCTGACGCACCGACGTCACGGGCGCATGCTGCCGGAGTGATCGTGTCACAGGACCCCGGGGTGGGTGGGCACCCGAGGGGGGCGCCACCATTAATCTCACAGCATGCAACACAGCAGGCCTGATCAGAGCTGTGCGTTAATTAGGACGGCAACTCTCAGCCTTGATCAATACTCTGTTCCAATAACGATATCGGGACAAAAAATAACAAAGCGCCGGCTGCGCCGATGTCTGACGAGTAATAAATCTACTCGCTGATCCTTGAAGTTTGTCGGAAGCGGTCGAGACGAAGGTTATAAAGTTACGTGAGTTATTGCTTCCACAGACTTCTCTTCTTTCTCCTCAAGTCAATTCATTTTGTGCATACAGGGTTCATACACATGCATGACTTTAAACCAAATTTACATGACAAACATTTAGTGAAATCTGGGTGTAAACAGTAAAAAGTGAGTAAATGTAGTATTTAAACTAACAATGAGAATACAAAACATACAGTAAACCTTAAATGACAAATGAATGAGACAACAGTTTGATTAAAAGAATAAACATTTATATAGATGCCTGTATGTATGCCTGCTTATATTCTGAGTCTTTCTTTTAAAAGCATATTCATTATTTCAAACTGGGCGTAAATGAACGTCATGAACACATGAATATAACACATTTACATGACTTTTACGAAACTTTTGGGATTTTTTTCCCCAAGACTTTTCCAGGCCTGGAAACAACCAT
Organism: Taurulus bubalis; assembly: GCF_910589615.1. Classification (NCBI taxonomy): domain Eukaryota; kingdom Metazoa; phylum Chordata; class Actinopteri; order Perciformes; family Cottidae; genus Taurulus; species Taurulus bubalis. The sequence continues at coordinate 3,812,526 of NC_136599.1, forward strand.
TTTAAAATGCCATGACTTCACCAGGTTTTTCATGACCGTATGAACCCTGTATATAAAAAAAATCTGCCTCATAAGGGTTCTACAATCTGTACACATGACATCCTCTGTCCCGGGACCTTTAAAAAACCGTTAACAGGGAGAAAAAGGAAGAAACCTTAGAGAGGAAAAAGCTGTGCAAGCGGAAATCAGGGTCTTTGAGCGAGAGGACGGGCTTTAGAGGGAGAGGGTTACAGCATCTGAGCTGAAATCATGAAGTCACTCTTCAATAGATGTTAAAAAAGGGAAAAAGCGCCTAATAATTCAGCTTTTAGTCACTCTGCGGGTCAAGACCCCACATGTGGGAACCGACAGCATGATAAAAATGCAGCTTTAAGGCCTTGATCCTTTTTTAATTTTGTTTTTTAATGTGGCTGAATGATTAGCGCTGGAGCCGTCTATCCAAGGTGACTCCCTCCGTGATGCTCGTTTACCTCTCAGCCGGGCTGTCGGGCTCCATGAAGCGGATGACCGGGGGAGCGGACAGCGTCTCCGTGGCAAAGACGCCACCCTGCAGCTGGATCCCGAAACCCGTGAGCGGGTCGCCCCTCAGGAAGACCTCGCTCGTCTCCACATGGAACACCTGCCCCCCCGGGCCGACGGAGCTGGACGCCAGAGACACTGAGGGGCGTCAGTGGGAGCGGAGCCGGAGAGGGTGGTGGGAGACGGAGCACAAAATAAAGGAGATGGAGGTTAAGCGGGACAGACACGCACCCACAGAGAGTCACTACTCGTCGGTAATCAGGGAAAGTGAGTTCACACAGCGAGGCGGCGCAACCGGAGGGGAAGGTGTTTTAACGGAGCGGCAAGAAACATGTTGAAGAGCCAGCGCTCTTTTTTATTTTTTTATTTATATATATAAAAAAAAATATGTTTTGTTTGTTTTTTTTTTTTTTTTTTCTAAAAAAAACAAACAAAACATATTTTTTTTAAATATTATATATATATTTTTATAAACATATATAGACATATATTACAATAAAAGAACAATACAATATTATAAAAATATATATAAATTACATAATATATATATCTATATAAACAAAAAATAAATATATATTTAAAGCAAAATTATATTATTTTTAAAATATATTTGTAGCAAAATTATATTATTTTTAAAATATATTTGTAGCAAAATTATATTATTTTTAAAATATATTTGTAGCAAAATTATATTATTTTTAAAATATATTTGTATAAAAAATACATAATTTTTTTAATGTAATATACATTTATAAAATTATATATATATTTTTTTTTTATGTTATTTAAGTGCGCTGGTTTCTCGCCGCTTTGTTAAAACACCTTTTCCTCTGGTTTAATATATTTGTATACATCGTATATATGTATATTTTCCTCACTTTTAGCCTCGTGGCAGCTCGGCCTTCAGAAAGCTTTTAGTTTTATTTATCTGGGTTCTGAGTTTTGTGTAATAATACTAAATATAAAAACAATCCAGTTGTCAACAGTCAAACTTAAATTTGGAGGAAAGAAAGCTAAATAAAGTGGTGCAGAAAACTCCGGCTTCACAGGGAGAACGTGAACTATGCTACCATCCAGGTTGCGTATGTTAGCATGGAAACATTTTGATACATCAATTCACCATTTTGGAAATGAAATGACAAGAGTGACTTCAGTTTGGTCCAAAATGTCATCGCTTCATTCCATCTGCCAGTCGTGTGAACCCGTCATAATTATCACATGAATTCTTGACCTCCAAAGTGGACGTTCGTGCCAAATATTTAGAGAAATTCCCTCGAGGCATTCCTGAGACATTACTAAAACGGCACGCGAGGTCACTGTGACCTTTGACCTCCAAACTTTAAAATCGGTTCATCTTCGAGTGCAAGTGGACGTTTGTGCCAAAGCATTACAGGATCTCCCTCGAGGCGTTTTCCTGAGAGAGCGCGTTCACGAGAACGGGTTTGATGGACGAACACACACACGGAGACGTAACGTCTTCAGCACAGATAAAAACGATGATGTCCCATTTTCAAAATGATCACAGCAAACAGACAAGTCATAAAAGGTGTTTGGATTACAGAGACGTCAAGAGAGACACGTTCAAGCACGTTAACGCCACAAACAAACTCCTATTGGCTCAATTAAACAAGTACAACATGTAAAAAGGGATACTTTAGATACTGTCTGTAGAGATGTCTGACTTCTCTCCAGTATAATGGGACTCTAAGGCGCTCGGCTTACGGTTATAAAGAGCCCAAAAGAACTTAACAGCAACGTCTCCTTCTAGAAACCATGACCCAGTTACTCAGGATAATCCTCAGACCTCATTGTGAGCAGTTTCATGTCCGAACTATGGGCTGAAAGAAAGTAGTTCCAACATGAAACTGCTCAAATGTATATATATTATAATTTGTTTTTTGTTTTAGCACTACAAGCCGAGTGCCATATAAACCCATGTAATTGGAGTCAGTCATCTCGATTGATCAAAAAGAAGGTGGGAGGAAGAATATGCGTTTTTGATTTTGGGGTGGTCCCTTTTAATATAATGGAAGTGAAAGGTATTTGCTTGTGATGTCATCCCCACTGAACCTGACACCTTTTCATTACTTTTTGATGTGACCGGTTCAGTTGTGAAAATGGACACCTCAATTTTTATACCCGATAAAAAAAAGGTAAGAAGAGAAAATATGTTTTTTGATTTTGGGGCGAACTGTACCTTTAAATTGACACTAATCTTAAAACATACTCTCAGGTGCCAGTTCATTATTAATGTTATTTAGCCTACCCTCACCCATATAAATATGGGGTGGATACAATAATCAAATGGTCTGTACTGTAATTTTTTAATGTACACATATGAAAAACAATATATTACAAAATGTGACATATACATTAAATCATATTTTATAAATAAATGTAATATATATATATATATATATATATATATATATATATATATATATATATACACACACACACAAACATATTTAAAAAATAATATATAATTTTGTTTTAAATATATATTTATTTTTTGTTTATATAGATTTTTCTTTTTTTATGTAATATATACACACAAACCATATATATTTTTTAAATACATATATATATATTTTTTAAATACATATATATATATATTTTATATATATATATGTTTTTTTATGTAATTTAAGTGCGCTGGTTTCTCGCCGCTCCTTTAAAACCTTTTCTCTTTTACATATACCACCGTATGCATAGTGTTTTCATATTGATCTCTTTCTTATTAAAGTGTGTTTTTTATTTCACCAACATCCCCATGTGTCTGGACCGTTGGTCTAGGCACAAATGGCGAATAAAAAAACCAAAACCTTGAGCCTTAATGTTAAAAACCGAGTGCTCCGCCATACGTGAGCTCTTGTGGTCCTTCTTCCTGGTCCTCCTCTTGCCCGTGGAGACCCGTGGGCTGGTGGGCGCGGGGGGCGGGGCGGGGCAGGGCAGCGTGCTGCTCCCCTGGCTGCTGAAGCCAGAGGTGGCCGTGGAGGACGGGGAGAAGCCGCCGCTCACCAGAGCTGAGAGGAGACCAATAATATAACACTTATACACGTCAACCAGGCTGGTACAGTTAGATTACTCCAAAGAAAATATACACTTAGAGGCTGTAATGACCATTTCATGAGGAAGTGGCAGCCTTTCATTTCCTATTTCCAAGACCTTCATCCGTCTGATTCACTGTAACCAGATCTATGTATTACAAACTCTGTGAGCAAACGTGCATGGGTGAGTTTGATTCAATATTTCTCCTTGTTTTCCATTTTTTCCTTGTTGTATTCCTCCAAGTTTGTACTTTACATTGTCTGTTTGCTCTACTTTCCTGTCACTTTCTTCACTACTATTGTAAACAGATCAACACACATACAAAAAAAAAATACTTCTGTACATCATATTGTGCATATTCTCCAATAAAGTATATGCTTCTAAAATAGATTACTCCAAAACCGAGCGGGGCAACATGCAACGAAAAAGAAAAGAACCGCGGTGGAACTAAACCTCCTGGAAAAAAAGAGTGAACAAATGTGCTGAAGAAAAAGAAAGAGCGTCTTCCTGCGACGGCGCCTCGCCAGCAGCGGTGCTGTCACAAGCGATAACTTACATTTGCAGTGGTCCTGCTGGTTGTGTGGGTGGCTCGGGCTGCTCCATGTCTTGCCGTGGTTGGCGTGTGGGGGATGGCAGTAGTTGCCGCTTTGGTCCCAGTGGTGATGGTTGCTCTTCTGCACTTTTACTGCAGCAACACAGGAAGGCAAACACATCCATTAAGTCAACCGGGATCCACTTCTCCTTGAATTGCACCCATGAAATCACGCTTTCATTTCTAAATCTGTACCGCCGCCGCCGCACAGCGCCTGGAGGATCATTTCAGAGCAGAGTAATTGATATTTAATGTTTCTTCGTCACGGTACGCCGGATTAAATCCTGTGGTTTTAATGTGTTTTCATGAGAATCAGTTCGCTGAATTGGTTGAATTGGGAAGTTGCGTTCCTTCTAAAAAAACAAAAAATCCCCAAAAACAAACATCTTACTTTTACTAGCGAGCTTCCAGAAAGCTACGTGCAAACTGGAGATCATCTTTATGAGTTCATTCTCAAGAGAGCCGGGCGGCACGAGAGGAGCCTGAGTGAGCTGCCCGGCGGCCATGTTGTTGTCTGTTCAGCAGGAAGTGACGCTGGCGGTTAGAAGGCCTCACTTCAGGCCTGATTGGGCGCAGCTGGACGCTTGATTGCTGATCTGTTTCTGCACTTGATTGGTGGACGGTTTGGTCTGACTGTGTTTTAATGTAATCCTGTGTGATTCATATCCATGTGGGGGGGGTTTAAAAGTATTCTTTTTTTTTTAATTCTGTTGACTTTTTTCCACACTTCTGAAAGGCGTCTCATCCCTCGTCGTCTCACTCTGAAGGGAAACAACTGACCTCCTGCATGACACGCACCTCGCCTAATTAACTTTCCTTCACACATTCATGCAGCTAAAATTGCCAGAGAGCGTCACATGTGACAGTAATCCCTGCCGCTCCGTTTGCAGGCGTCTAATCTCCCAACAACTTGCTCACATGGATGGAGGATTTGCCGGGAACATGGATGACTGCGGCGAGGACTAAGACGTTCGCCATATTCACGAGAAACCTGGTTAAATCCAACCGTATCTAAATCAGAATACAAGCGGGAAGAACCCCGCGGCCCTTTTCAGGGGGGAGAACATGCCGGTTTCTATCGGACTCAATCAAACCTGTGAAGCTTTGGCTCTGACGGCTTACGTTAAGCTCACCTACGGGAGGCTCTCCAAGAAAATGGTGTTTTTTTGATCGACGCTGGCGGAAAAAGAAACATTAACTCCTAATCTCTTGGTGGCCGTATCAGTCTCATTAAATCCCCAGAGGAGATTAGACAAATTGCATCTTATAATCATGCCTGATCCTGGTGGGAGGGAGGAAAAGAAGCTGTAAAAAGAAATATCATATCATCATAACGTCACGGCGCCTCATTCAAGAAGGGAGTCGTTATTGAATAGAAAGTCCTGTCACTTCACAGAGGAGATGGGCCGCACTTCTTGGTGGTCAACATGTTGTGAAATGCAGAAGATTAATTCATTTGTATGCCCTCTTCAGATAAGTTAATGTATACATGACAAATTAGACATATGGGTGTCTAGAAAAACTAAAAGTGAAGCGCTGCCGACTAGACCTGACAAAAAGGATGAAGAAATATTGTGTAAGCGACGGCCAGAGAAGACTAAACTACGTCTTATTCCCTTTAGTCGCGCTGCAGGATTCCTCCAATGCTCACAAGTTAAGGAGCCCCGCAGCTGCTGACCCAGAAATACGTCTGCAGAACATGATCTCTGACAGAGAAAGTGTGTGTGTGGCTTGTTGCTACCAACCCAGTGTGCCAAAAGCACATGGATTGTGGCCGGCAGCACACACACACACACACACACACACACACACACACACTGATTCATAGTATATAGGAGAAAGCAGCTGGGAGGCAGCCATTCTCCTAACAGCTGCAGGTAGAAGAGCCGTCACAAAACATACGGTGAGAACAAACATGCTGGACCTGCAGCCTGGGAATTTACCACACACACACACACACACACACACACGCACACAATTATTCAAATGGTGTTGAAACTATTAGTTACACAGTCTACGTTGTCCACATTTGCACTTGAGCACGTACAACATGTTTTTGTCTAGTTTGCCTTGTGACACACAGTTCTGTACATTTTACATTATTAAACATGGGGAAAATGTTCACATCACACCTTCACACATAATTAAACTTTATATGACATGCAGATCCTTTAAAGATCATTTAAAGTACCACTACAACAACATAAAAAATATTTAATTCCACGTAAAAGTCCTGCATACAAAATCCTGATAAAATAATGGAATCAAACTCGACTAAAAGGGAAACTTCACATTTACTGATGAAACACACAGTGCTGGTGGGTAATATTGACATTTCTTAACACATTTATAAAATTACAGCTCAGTTCATTTAGCTGCTGGCTAGGTTAGCTGCTGGCTAGGTTATATGCTGGCTAGGTTAGCTGCTGGCTTGGTTAGATGCTGGCTAGGTTAGCTGCTGGCTAGGTTAGCTGCTGGCTAGGTTAGATGCTGGCTAGGTTAGCTGCTGGCTAGGTTAGATGCTGACTAGGTTAGATGCTGGCTAGGTTAGCTGCTGGCTAGGTTAGATGCTGGCTAGGTTAGCTGCTGACTATGTTAGCTAGCTAACGCTATCTTGCTAATTCCACCATGTTTTCATGAAAACATTAAGAGGTAGCAAAAGTAAAAGTACTTTTTGTTCTGCAGTAGTAGAAGTAGTCTGCAAGAGAGAAGGGGTGAGGCGGAGAAACTGCTAGCTAACGCTAACTTTCATCTCATGGTCTGATGAGCAGCACATCTATGTAACGTACAATGCAATTAGTTAGCTTAGTTATCGCCCCGCATTTCATTAAAGTTATAAATATTGATAGCAAAACCCTTAAGTTTTGCATCACAAATCAGTTTTCATAATGTTTTCTTTAATCTTGGCTCTTTTTATATGAAATATTGGATCATTTTACCTCTTTGGGCATCAAACAGCTCTTGAAACTATGAAACCATTACATTTAAATATACAATCTTCAGACATAGGCACTGCTGGGCTTTTAACCCAATATCGCCTGTTTACGAGACAGGCACTTTAACCAACTGAGCCAAAGCACCTCTTTAAAGGTCTTTTACACACATTTTTAACATCTTTTCTCTTCCACAAGTACTAAAGAATAAAATTGAAGTCTCCAATCTCCTTAGAAAGGCACCGCTGGGATTTGAACCCAGGATCTCCGGTTATTTAAATGAAATGAAATATGAGAAGGAGGAGGAATGTCTCTTTGGTAGAAATGAAACAACTCATAGATATCTGAAGGTGATTCCGGGGCCACTGCCAGACTTTTATTTTGGTAACGGGATAACAGGTCAAAAGATTAGAAACCACTGATTCTAGTTCAGTATTTGATGGCGTGTAATGGACATATTCCACCATTTTCTGGGTAAAAAGGAGAATTCAACAAAACGATACAACATTAAAAATCTTTTTTTTTCATTTGTCTCTTGTTTTTTCCTTAAATGAATATCCTCTTTCTTTCTGCCGCCTGGTTCCGTCGCAGCACCTCCCAGAGTTGTATTTATTCTGCGTACCTGTGTCCTGCGGCCTGACAGGAAGTCTGCTCTGATTGGCCGGGAGGATCTCCAGCTTTACAACGTCACAGGTGCTGGCGAGGAGCTGCGTGGCCTCCATCAGAGAGCAGTGCTCTGTGCCGGTCCCGTCTATGGACAGCAGGATGTCACCTGCATGCAGCGCGCCACACCTGAGGAGAGAGAGAGTGTGTGTGTGTGTGTGTGTCAGAAGGGCTTTTATTTGACAGTAAAGGTGTGTGTGTGGAGTGATAATCTGGAAGAGGTTTGGTTTCACCTTTCCACCACGCTGGCTGCCTTTATCTTGTCAATAATGATAACTTGTTTGCTCCTGTATGTCGTTGTGGTGAGGCTGATCCCCAGGCTGGATGAGGGGCCTTTCACTATCTCCACCAGCAGGGGGCCCGATGCTTGTTGTACTGCGTCTGAAACAGATGATACACAGATATGAGAGAGGCTGACAAGAAGCTAAAGCCATACATGATTCATGTTTTCATTAATCTGGCATTAATCTTTTCATAATGCCACAAGTCATCAAATTTAGTGCGTCTTCATCCTGATGAAACTTGTAGTTTAAAGGTGCGTCTCAATCATTTCTCAAAGACATTTACCCCACATGTGGTGTATCACAGTTACTCAATGTGGTCGGGACGATCATCAGAGAGAGAGAGAGAGAGAGAGAGAGAGAGAGAGAGAGAGAGAGAGAAAGAGAGAGAATCCTCATACAGAAAAGAAAGTATAAAAGAATATTTAATGTGCTGGTTTTACTGACACGAGAGGGCTGAATAAAACCTTTTTAAAGTTATAAGATGAAAACACGGATAACTCAAAGACCGGACACCACCGTGGTGTCGACCTGTCAATCACCTTGTAGCCCCGCCCCTAAAGCATCCACTGCTTTATGGTCTGTTTGACTCTAAATGACCATAATTTACTAAATGAACATCATGCTGTATTGAAGAAGACTTGAAACTAGAGATTGAGACATAAACTCATGTTTACAATGTTTACTGAGGGAATACATCAAGAGAGAGGTGGAGTCATTTATATAGACTTCTATACAACCAGAGGAGTTGCCCCCTGGTGGTCAGGAGAGAGATTGCAGCTTTAACACATGAAGCATGTACTTCTATACAACCAGAGGAGTCGCCCCTGGTGGACATTAGAAATAATGCAGCTTTAACACATGAAGCATATACTTCTATACAACCAGGAGTCACCCCCTGGTGGTCAGGAGAGAGAATGCAGCTTTAACACATGAAGCATATACTTCTATACAACCAGAGGAGTCGCCCCCTGGTGGTCAGGAGAGAGAATGCAGCTTCAACACATGAAGCATATACTTCTATACAGCCAGAGGAGTCACCCCTGGTGGTCAGGAGAGATAATACAGCTTTAACACATGTAGCATAGACTTCTATACAACCAGAGGAGTCACCCCCTGGTGGTCAGGAGAGAGAATGCAGCTTTAACACATGAAGCATATACTTCTATACAACCAGAGGAGTCGCCCCTGGTGGACATTAGAAAGAATGCAGCTTTAACACATGAAGCATATACTTCTATACAACCAGAGGAGTCGCCCCTGGTGGACATTAGAGAGAACGCAGCTTTAACACATGAAGCATAGACTTCTATAAAACCAGAGGAGTCACCCCTGGTGGTCAGGAGAAAGAATGCAGCTTTAACACATGAAGCATAGACTTCTATACAACCAGAGGAGTCACCCCTGGTGGTCAGGAGAGAGAATGCAGCTTTAACACACTTAAGCGTTGGCTTCTCTTTTATCAGAAGAAGAACAGACTGCGACTACACGCTGCCTTTAAAGCAGGCGCAGCCTCCAGTTCTGAAAATAGAAATTACATAAAGAAGTAAAATTGTATTGTCCTTTGCTGCACTTCCTCAGACGTTTAACTGCCTTGAACAAAGACAAAGGGACATATCCTTTTGTCTTTTGCAGGACAAATGCAGTGTTGTGCTTCAGTATAAAATGATGTGACCATTGCTCTTCATGTTTTGTGAATTGCAGCAGTGTCACACAAAACTGGTTTTTAAAGCAATTAAGAAAAACTCAAATTGGCTAGAACTGAAGCAATCATAATGCATATTTCACAGATCCCAGATCTGTAATTGTGCCTCTGACAGGTTCGGTCTGGAGGCGGGAGGTCTGGATCCCAAGCTCCCGCACAGAGAGAGATAATGTGTGTCAAACGTCCTTGGTGACCTGCCCCAGTTTGCAAAGAGCAGAGTTTGTGATCTTATGGAGAATTAGTCACTGTGGCCAAATGGAGGTTATACTCTGTGGTGAGTTCCTGTCTTCAGTGAGCATATTTTACTTCTTTCTGACCCAATAGGATGCTTTTTAGCTCAAAAATAGATTGGATTCGCTCTGTTCACACTCACAGTCAGACGGAGCAGCGTTGGCGGTTATTTTGTCATATTTTTTCCGTAACAGTAAAATCAGGGAAAATTAACAATTGCAATGTTTAAATGTTCTTGTTAAATCAGTGGGACATATCAATATTAAGGAATTTTCATTCTGTGTACAGTAGATCGTGGTTACATATGAAGGTCACGGAGAGGTCATCAGGAATAAACTCATAATAAATAAATAAATGAATAAATTCATAAGTTACAAGTTCCTCACAGAAACGTTAAGTTGAATTATGACGCCGCATCAACGTTTAATTCTCCAACTGTATTTTTCTTATACCATCCTTATCGGCAAAACAACAACAACACACAAAAACTAGAATAATAATTCTCTTATATTCTTCTTTCACACAAGAAGAAGCAAAACACTCGACTCATCCTGAGAAGACGGCAACGAGAAACAGCCACCACTGTTCACATGCATATAGACTGAGAGTGAACACGTGTGACACTAGCATTACATCCTCTTGGTGCTTTTCAATTATTTATTATTATCTTAACTGCAAAGTATTCCAGTAAATGTGTACGTAAGTAAAAGTATTTACGTACATATGGAGGAGAGGGTCGCTATGAGACAACATCCAGTATTTTTCTGAACAGGTATCTGACAAATAGGGTATATTATCTTGTTTCATTTGCTTGTTTCTACGAAAAAAAATTATTGAATAAAATATTTAAATATTTAATCAAACAAGTCTTGATGTTTATTTTGGGTAAATTAATTAATTTTAAATGTCTTTAGAATATTAAGTACATTTGCAATTGGATTAATCGACTCATTGATCAAAATAAAAATAAAAAAGATCGTTCGGTGCAGCCCTACTGTTTCCTATTGTTCTTAACATATTGAGATGGAAGCTGCCATAATTCAGGAGTACAGAGAGATCCACACACGATAATGAAACCCAGAATATTACCCATCTACCCCCTCTCCTTGTTGACGTGCCCTCGGGCCACAGTGACTCCCCTGGTGGCGTCTCCACTCCCTCACATCCACGCGGCCAAACGGCCACATTATTTACCCTCAGAGCAACGCTGCCCTACCAAGCCTACTGTGTGTGTGTGTGTGTGTGTGTGTGTGTGTGTGTGTGTGTGTGTGTGTGTGTGTGTGTGTGTGTGTGCGCTCACCCATGACAGAGACGTCATACTCGATCAGGAACAGAGCTTCCTGGCCGCTCTGCATCAGCATGGTCAAAGCGTCGGCGTGCTTCTCTCTGTTTAAAGGCATCCCGTCTACGCTCAACACCCGGTCTCCGGCCTTCAACGTGGCCTCTCTGGAGAAACAAATTCAATAATAATTATATTAATAATAATAACAAGCATCCGGCACAAGATACTCCTGCAAGCCGCAGTCACGGTGAATCATCAAACAGTTCCACATGAGTGTGTATTTCCTCCCAGGTGAGAGGGAGGATAAACGAGATAAGCGGCCGTAAAAGTCTTTGATGGTGAATTATGTTTGCTCCAGTGTTTCGGCGCTCTCCGGGTTTTTTTTTTTTTTGTCGTGGGGAAAAGTGCAATGTTGCACTAGCCGCAGGATGAGCAGTGCCCTTTCCTGCTTTGAAGATAACATATATGTGTCACAGCCTGAATTTCACGCACCGGCCCGAGCGAAGACTGATGCAAAAGAAGTGAATGTGCACAAAAAATGTGCCGCGGATTAATCGTTAATAATCTAATCAGCGTTGAATAGTGTCATTGCAATTAGTAAAACAACCGATATGCATTGGCCAAACATCTGAATATGTATGGAAACATGCATGCACGCGCTCATACAGTCATTTGAAAAGGCTCATTCATGCGTGATCGAGACATAAAATGCATACGAGCCACATGAATAGCAGCACTTGTACACAAACGGCAACACACACACACACACACACACACACTCACACACTCACCTGTCAGCAGGCCCGCCGGGCCGGACGTACGTAACCATCAGTGGGCGAGACCTGCGCCAGTCCTCGTGGAAGCCTCCTGAATCAAAAACACCCACATAAATCCAGTGGAAAAAATGAATACATTTAAAAAAGATAATTATTTTTTCACTGAGAGATTTATACAGAAAACAAACATCCCGCCCGCCTACCTCTCATGACAAATCCAAAGCTGTTTCCCTCCTTGTGTAAACACACCTCTATGGTTTTGGTTAAGACTCCAGAGGGGTTCTGGACTGAGAAAGGACAGAATCATACAAATTATTAATCGCAACGTGGAAAGCTTTTTGATGAGTGTCATCTGTAAGAGTGTTGAATCCTGAGAACTAATGAAGCACTGTGGAAATATGTTGAATTAATCTCAGTGGGAAAATTAATTCCTTGTATTTTGACACATGATAATTATTCGCAGCGCCTCGGGACCAGCAGCTCTGATCAAGGAAACCTAGCGAGTATTGATCTGGAGCTTTGCACGGTCCAAAGATGTCTCGTTAAATCGGAGGATGAATTTGGTTTGGAATTTCTTGATTCGAGTCGAGGAAACCGAAAGATGCACCGAATATTTGAAATGGTAAAATCTCTGAACGCTAATAAGCCTCTGGGGTCAAAGGGGTTATATTTCTGAGGTGCATCGGATATCCAGGCCAACACTTCCCTTTTCCTTTTTATATGTATTTTTGCTATCATATGTACACAGCTAACAGCCTTACTTATAGCGTTAAGATAAATAGTTAGCTTGAGCGTTCGCCAACGCTAGTTGCTCGATCTCGTGAGAATGTGTTGCTGAGACAGAGAAAGGTGATTTTCTCCTGATTTGTGTGTTTGAAAAATTCCATATCAGTCCGAAAGGGTCCAATATTTACTTTGGGAACTGTGGAGCAACGGGATTGGTTATAATCTGTGTTCACATTCTCCCAATTAGAGTTAATAGACTCAGTACAAGGCAGAAACCAATGCTGAAGTGTCTTAAACCTGTCATGTCCACCAGGGGGTGACTCCTCTGGTTGTATAGAAGTATATGCTTCATGTCTTAAACCTGCATTCCCTCTCCTGACCACCAGGGGGCGACTCCTCTGGTTGTATAGAAGTCTATGCTTCATGTGTTAAAGCTGCATTCTCTCTCTTGACCACCAGGGGGCGACTCCTCTGATTGTATAGAAGTCTATGCTTCATGTGTTAAAGCTGCATTCTCTCTCCTGACCACCAGGGGGCGACTCCTCTGGTTGTATAGAAGTCTATGCTTCATGTGTTAAAACTGCATTCTCTCTCCTGCCCCCCAGGGGGCGACTCCTCTGGTTGTATAGAAGTCTATGCTTCATGTGTTAAAGCTGCATTCTCTCGCCTGACCACCAGGGGGCGACTCCTCTGGTTGTATCGAAGTCTATGCTTCATGTGTTAAAGCTGCATTCTCTCTCTTGACCACCAGGGGGCGACTCCTCTGGTTGTATAGAAGTCTGTATAAATGACTCTACTTCTCTCTTGATGTATTCCCTCAGTAAACATTGTAAACATGAGTTTATGTCTCAATCTCTAGTTTCAAGTCTTCTTCAATACAGCATGATGTTCATTTAGTAAATGATGGTCATTTAGAGTCAAACAGACCATAGGGGATGCTTTAGGGCGGGGCTACAAGGTGATTGACAGGTCCAGAGACGTATACGGCGTCTCTACGTCACCTCTGTTCCCTGGTTGCAGAAAAAACAAAATGGCGACGGCCAGAATGTCGAACAAGGGGCTTCACAAAACAATGAGCGTTTGGTTGCAATAATTTGTACTTTTCCACAAACTTTTGTGCAGCATTAACTTCTAACCTCTAGACTACTAAACTACCAGAACTGGAACACGGATTTATTCCACCTTCTCATTCCTTTCTTCAGTTTGTCTCCAAACATCGGAGCGTGTTGGTTGTGGGTTCACCTACCGAACGGAGGCAGCTCGTACTCCACCTCCAGCACCACTCGCTCCCCGATGTTCTTCAGCAGGCTGATGATCTCATCGTGGCGAAGCTTCGACAGGTTGATGCCGTTCACTGACTTGATGTAGTCTCCTACATTCAGCTGGTCGCTCCTGTGGAACGTTAGACAGGTTTACGAACAAGAAAAAGTGATTTTTTTGTACATTTGAGCTCTTTTAACCACTGTTTTAGCTCATTTATCGGCTCTGCGTCTCACATTTTCCCCTCCAAACTCACTGGGATCTACCTGTTTTTCACAGTTGGACCAAAAACGACAGAAACCAGCAAGCAGTCGGTCTGAAAGACGCAGGAATAGAACTGACGGTCGGTTTTGTGTCCGAAACAGTGCGGGTAATAATAATCTGAGTCGGTGGGCAGACTACCGGTGGGCGGACGGCTGAGAGCCTCTTCAAACACTGACACAGATTATTGTACACACCGTCTCACATGTGACGTCAACTCGCCGCTCATCGGAGGGCTAATTCATTAAAAAGATGCTCGGCCCTGATCGCCCACTCCTCCTCTTCCTCCTCCTCTTCCTCCTCCTCCTCCTCCTCTCTCACCTTTGGGCTACTGCCCATCAGCAGTGACAGCAGACAGACAGGGAAGGAGAGAGAGACACGTCTTGACCGGCCTGTCCCCTCTCTCTCTCTCTCTCTCTCTCTCTCTCTCTCTCTCTCTCTCTGTGAATTAGCTCTCACTTCCACACGAGCATGAACTCGGCTGCTCGGAGGAATTAGCGCGGCGTCCGTCTTTAGAAGCTCCTCGGACGTGACAGGCGATGGCATATTTGGGCAAGACATTTTCAGAGAGGCCGTGTCATTTTTGCAAAAGGTGTGCGTGTGTGTGTGTGTGTGTGTGTGTGTGTGTGTGACACTTCAGTCACACGCTGCTTCAGTCATGAAATGTGAATCCTCCACTACATTTTCCTAAATCTGTTGAACTGAATCTAAAAGAAAATACGATTTACATTGAATATGTTGTGTTAATGTTGTGTTAACATTTATATTATTGTGTACTTTTTTATTTTTGATGCTGTAGCAGCATTATTGTTATTACTTTTTGCCGTCTCGTGGTTGTTGCAGTTCATACACACGTCTGTCCAAAGCGTCGCCTCTTCATCACTGTTTGACATTAGCGGGAAATTTAGGGCCGAAACCTTCCATCACGATTTAGGGTTCAGGTTTTGTGTCTTAATAATTGCATAGATCGAGAAACAGCATGTTTTCTGGTAGTTAAATATAGAAATAGTCCACGAGAAAAACTCTTAATACTTGCTAATTAAATAAGGAGGAGAGGAGGTCAAAGTTGATGCACACAAAAACAATTTAAAGTCAAATTAAAGAGCAAAGAAATATAAAATATATTCATTTGTACAGCATGTTTACATGCATGCACACATTTTAGTTAATATGTGCTTGTTATTATCAATTTAGACTTTCACGATATCTCGATATGCGATTCCATCACCATCCAATTTACATTGAGAGACGGTAAACCATCACATTGAATTACAGCCCAACTGTGTCAGAGTTAACGTATGGATTCCTTGAGTTGTGCAGAAATGTGTTTTAAAAGGTCACGGTGACCTTTGACCTCTGCATTTTAGCGGACGTTTGAAGAAAAAGACTAATTCGTGGACGTTTGTGCCAAAAATGTTTAAGAAAGTTCCCGAGACGCCGGACAACCCGTGAACACGGCGCCTCAAACGCGAACAGATCCAATACGTCGTCGTCTTGAGGGACTTTCGGGTTCATTACTCTGACGGGCGGCTTCACGCTGATCCGGCCGCACGACGCCCACGTTCCTGCCTCTGGAGGCGAGCTGGTGTCACTTTTGCGAAACACGAGCCGGAATAACCGGTCCGGACGGCCTCGGTGTGGTTGCCACGTTCTTTTTTTTTAAAAAGCGTGTCACGAGAGCGGTGATCTCACCTGGCAGCCAGCCCACCTGGCCGCAGGTTGGACACTCGGGGCTTCCCGTCCTTGTCGGAGCCTCCGGAGATGGTGAGGCCGAGGCTGCTGCCTTCCCTTTTCATCAGGTCCACCGTGGTCACTCCCCGGTGCTCCTCTGCTGACAGACACGGGCACAGATCCACGGTCGGCATTAGCGTCCGCTCGACAGAATCGCCCCGTCTGAGAGGATCTCTCACACCGACGCCCTCTGACACACGGACACATTCTTTATTTTCTCACATTGTCCTGTCCTTGTTCCCTCAAATCTCTGAGTGAATCTTTTGTGACGGATTCAGGGAGGAGGGGGAGGATGGACGGAGTCAGTTTTATTAATACGGATAAAGGAGAGATATTCAATGCATTATTACAAAAATAAGAAGCAGGCTTATGAGGCAGTGAAGTGAATTGTATTGAGTTTCTTGACTCATGATGGATACGTGGCTGTGTAGTTACAGACGGACTCATTCTGTCTCGCAGTCCACGTTCTGCTGAGCTGTGAAATCGCTCTGCGTGTGGTTCAGTGCAAATGACAGGCATGCCACACAAGCAGTTTTTAGTTGTTTTTTATACCTTATCTAAGCATTCAGCCCGGTGCAACATCAAACAAAACAAGACACATGCACGCAGACAAAAAACACGTCAGTCAGAGACTTCATGACGCGGATGAGAGAGTGAAAAGCAGGCGTCGGGTTGGCGTGCGTCTGGTACCTGAGAAGCTGCGCCGGCAGGACGGATGCGATTGGTCGGCTGCCCCGGACTCCTTGCCCCCCTTGGAGTACGGCCCTTCATCTGAGGAGGATAAGGTGCTGTTATGAAGCGCTGTGGTTATGAAGCGTGTGCACTCGCTAGCGCACTCGCTAGTGCACTCGCTAGCACACATGCTAGCGCTTCCAACTGCACCCTGGGTAATGAGCGGTGGAAGTTTTCGACTCTTTTTACTGACTCAAGTCGCTCAGGAAAGACAGTTGGGGTTTTACACCGAGTGACTAGCTCCACCATGCTACATGCTACACGCTACACTGTGATGGGACTAAAGTGTGTGGATGTAGTTCAACGCTTAAACAAACTCATTAAAGACCTTTACTGCGGGCGTGCATATATTGTTTTCCACCTGTTGTTTTTGCCATGGATAAAAAGCTATGTCATTTATTTATTTTTAACAAAAGGTTGATTTTGGTGAATTTTCACACTGCAAACAAATGTGAAAACAACCATAGTCCAAACCAAAATGGCGCTCTACGCTTCGTAACGTTACTACAATAGACTGTGTTTAAGAAGGGGACGTAGTCATGGGGACGTAGTCATGGTGACATCACCCGTTGGTTTGTGGACTGCCGTTATGACGCCTCGAGTTTGGCGTCGCCATCTTGGAATACGGTCGTCACCATCTTTGCTTTTTTTGCAATCGATAAATGAAAGTCACCATATTTAGAATGTTGAGGAGTGATGTAGAGACGTCATATGTGTCACTGGTAGAGGCAGCGACCTGTCAATCACAGTAAGCCCCGCCCTAAAGCATCTTTATGGTCTGTTTGACTCTAAATGACCATAATTTACTAAATGAACATCATGCTGTATTGAAGAAGACTTGAAACTAGAGATTGAGACATAAACTCATGTTTACAATGTTTACTGAGGGAATACATCAAGAGAAGTAGAGTCATTTATATAGACTTCTATACAACCAGAGGAGTCACCCCCTGGTGGTCCGTAGAGAGAATGCAGCTTCAACATATGAAGCATAGACTTCTATACAACCAGAGGAGTCGCCCCCTGGTGGTCAGGAGAGAGAATGCAGCTTTAACACATGAAGTATATACTTCTATACAGCCAGAGGAGTCTCCCCCTGGTGGCAAGGAGAGAGAATGCAGCTTTAACACATGAAGCATATACTTCTATACAACCAGAGAAGTTGCCCCCTGCTGGTCAGGAGAGAGAATGCAGCTTCAACACATGAAGCATAGACTTCTATACAACCAGAGGAGTCGCCCCCTGGTGGTCAGGAGAGAGAATACAGGTGTAAGACACTTCTGTATCCGCTTCACTCGACAGAACCGGAGGTTGCCGTCTGAACAAACCTGAACTGAATCAGCGACCAGACTGAACTAAAGGAAGGTATTCTCACTCTGTTTCCATAATCCTATTAAAAGGTTTTTTTTTAAAGCCCTTCTCTATCTGCAGCAGAGACCCTTGAAAACCATTAATTTAATACAGGAATACATTTGCGGCGAGCTTGATGTATGCAGCTCCTAAAGCATGGGAATTTCCCTGAAGGAACAGCATGCGGTTAATGGACTGTTGGAGGCGCAGAGAGAAAATCATCATTTTCATGTCATTTACAGCAGCTGCTACAAAAAGCGAGGAAATGTTCAATCTGCTCTGCGGGGAAACTGATGTTTTATTTTATTTTTTATTCCTCTTACTTATAGTGGGACCCTTTGCTGACAGAGCACAGGCCTCAGATTAGCAGATCCACGGCTCGGCCCTCTGAACCTGAATGCAGCCATACGAGCATGTCAGCAGTCACAGGGAGACGGACTTGGCACTTCTCTAATCCCGTCCACCGCGGATTACCTTTTCATGTCCGCCACGGTGATTGAACATCATATTGCAAAACTTAAAGAGGTCTTTTCTTCTTCTTTTAAGAGGGGAGAGGCCACGTTAGCATCAAACGCCACCAGCTTAAGTGTTGGTGACTTGATGCTATGCAGCACAGAGGCCATGCTTAAAGCCGTGTTTTTTCAAACACCCCATATTCAGAAATGATTTGGAAACCAGAAGCTTTCAAACTGTTTGGCGCATGTCAAAGATGTGCCAGTAGAAATGGACAGGTGCATGCTGGCGAGTCAAGTAAGTACAATACTTTACAGGCTTCGAGTCAAAATAAACCAGATTTGACTTAACTTTGACGTACAGCGAAATAAACCTTCATAATGTTCCTTTGGAAAGACGTTGTAAAAGACGCTCAGTAACTAACACCACTCGCGTTTTCAACCTTTCTCCGGTGTCACAGTAATTCAGTGATGGTCGTCTGTGCACCCGGGAACAGCTAATGAACAGCTAATGAACAGCTAACCGCTAATTCTGCACCCAATCGGTGCCAATTAGTCCAAGATGTAAGTTGCGTCCCACAGCTGACGTTATACTTCCTGTTCACATCGACTACAATTTAGATTATACCAGACATAATTAAGGAGTGAAAAAAGTGTCAATTTAAACACCATATTACAACCTTAACTCACACGTTCTACACTACACCGGCCTATGAGTTATGTATATGCATATGCACCCTGTTCCAAACCAATTAAAGACTCAAGAAGGATCTACTTCCATGTGCTCCAAAGGTCAGAAATTAGACTAGGCCGTCGTTTAAGAGGCGTCATCCCGGGGCTGACAGTATTTCAGTTTGACATGAAGAATGACATCACGCATCTCCGCCCATGTTCAGTCGTTCATCTGTGCTGATTTGCAAGGACTGAACCGGGGAGAGCCGAGTCCTCGGAGGGCATCCGACCCACCGCCTTCTCTCTGTCCACATCAAGTTCCTGCATCTGAAGATGAGGCCTTCAGACAGCTGAGAGCCGTGGATCCTCTGTCAAAGCTCCTCTGACCTTAAACCTCTGGGCGGGCCCTGGATGAGCAGCGAAGACGGAGGAGGAGGAGATGCTTGTGCACGGCATGCTGCGTGAGTCAGACCTCCACTACACAGAAAACATCTTCATGGACTTGGCATGTTGTGACGATGCATGGAACCCACATACATATATGCATAACATGGCATTTTCACACTCGTCTACACACACGTCCCTGCATGCACACGTGTCCTGTCCAGTAGCTGTGAGGCACAAACAAAGCGAGTGACACATCACAAACGCATCGGGCCGGGGGGCAAAGCGAGCCCTCTGTATAGCCACGCGGGCTCCTGGGGTGGGAGGAAGAGGGAGGAAGAGGAGGGGGGGGGGGGGGCTGACAGTCCAGCAGCTGTCACTGCAGTCAAAAAGGCAACATTAGCTCTGGGTAACGGGCACATCTCCTCTGCACGTGACTGTGAGCTACTGTAACCACCAAGCCATCCCCCAGCCGTCCCCGTTAGAAATCATGGCTGGAGCAGATTATTAATCAGACCCCAAAATATTGAAAACAACAAACTGCCCTGCCTCTGTGTGGTCTTTAGACAGCTGGAGGGGGAGTCTCGCGCATCTGAAAGGACCCTCTGGAGCCGGAGATAATAATCCTGCTGCTGGACGCCATAAATATGTGGCGAGTTAATTAACTCCGGGTGTAAATCAGGGCACCCTCTGAACCAATGAGAATGTAGGTTAAATAAGGGGGCGGCGCGCACAGTGACAATGAAATCATAATGCTATTTTCAGATGTCAAACTTTATTTATAAACGTGTGTGTGTGTGTGTGTGTGTGTGTGTGTGTGTGTGTGTGTGTGTGTGTGTGTGTGGGATGCCAGACCCAGTTCACGGTGCTATATCTGCCCCAATTACGCACGGCACGGTGGCACGCGCAGCTGGTGGCCAAGTCCACTGACATTTTAAGAATCTCTCCCCGGCCAATCACAGTGTGTAATGCATCGTAATGATTCTACGGGATTACAGGTTAGGAAAAAGGGAACAGGTGATCCAAGTGACATAATCCTGCACAGATCAAACGCGCGCGCGCTCTTACCGACGCAGTTCTTGGCGTCCCTCCTCAGACCACACAGCATGGCTGAGGGCTCTGCGTCAGCCGCCCTGCTGGGATGTGACCTCGCTGATCTCTCGTAGAGGGAGGGGGGGTCACGGGGTCTCAACCGCTCACGTGAACAAACGCCATCATCGTTTCTTCATCTCCCCTCGCGCAAACATTTCCTTCACCTTTTGTCCCACGTTTAGCAAAAAAAAATTGAGCTTCAGATGGAAAATTCTGCTCCTCAGACGGTCTTCTGTAGTTCCGCTCTGTGTTTAAACTTAGTGACACGCAACAACAGTGTCAAAGATGTCTCAGTCCTCAGATCTCTAAATATAATCAGTTTGATCTATTAAATCCAGAGCAGGGGGAGCAAATGGCTCAAGTCCTCTTCTTTCCATCTCGCCGCGGTTCCATTTCTGCACATCAGTCGTCCTTTTTCTTCCAGAGGGTTTATCATCCCCTGTTCATACTCACATGAGCTCACACAACCTCCTCCTCTCTGTGCAGAGCTGGAGTGAGTGAGTGTGTGTGAGTGTGAGTGTGTGTGTGTGTGTGTGTCTCTCTCTCTCTCTCGCTCTGCCAGAGGGGTTCAGTGAGGCAGGCACACACAATCGTCACTCCCTCCCTCAGCAGCACACACACACACACACACACACACACACACACACACACACACACACACACACACACACACACACACACACACACACACACACACACACACATTACATTATCCATTTTCCCACTAAGTCAAACACCCCTCGTCGGCAAACCCACCCACACGCCTTCACACTGTCTCTCTCTCACACTCACACACACACACACACACACACACACACACACACACACACACACACACAACTCTCTGCACAATCACCACCTGCACGTTAATTGTCAGACTGAGCTCCTGCACGGTGTCACTTTTATTCCTCACGTATAGACGTGCACTCGTTTGTATTGTTTTACAGATTCTGCGTCTACATCTTTGTCTCTCAGACGCACACACGAGCTCACGATGGGATTCCTGTGCAGACCGGCGGCTGTCTGTTTGAGACGTCTGCCGGTTGAATATGTCATTCATAAAAGTGCACGAGGGCCCGTGCACACCTCGTCAGATTGGGACGAGCAAAAAGGAACATTTCTAATCTGAGTGAAAGTTAAATGCATTCCCTCTGAAGACCGACGTCTCATGTGTCGCCCTTCAGGAGGGTGAGGGCACCCTCTGCTCATCCGGGGCCCCGCTGAGGCCCCTCCACCCAAACACAGACGCTTTGCCAATAGAGGGCCACCCACCTTGAGCCACCAAAAAAAAAAATAGGATATCTGTGCAAAAATATATGCTTTTCCTGCTTGTCCTCTCCGCTAGTGCACTTCTCTGCTGCTAGTGCACGTGCTGGGGTTAGATCCATATTGCCAAAGGAAGACGGGTCTAATAAGCAGTTTATCCAATCATTGATTCAAGAAGTAAATGAGTGACGTACAATTTATCAGCGCCCTAAAAAAGACTTCCGGAGGGGCTACGAGGCGCGCGGCATCCATTATTACAACATGACAGCGGCGAGTGCGAGCACTGCTCTTTAAAGAAAACCAAGCGCTAACTCGGTATAATCTCTCTCCAACGCCCGTTTGAGAGAAGACCTTTGGTGGAGAAACTACAGGTGAAACACCTGGTCCCAGATCAACCGGACTTCACCATAAAACAAAAGACTGGTGTGGAAGAGAGCAGCTTGAGCTTCTGTGCAGACGGCTAAGCTACAACAGGAAGGTTTGGCTAAGCTAGCTGCTGGATGCAGTCGTGCTAACGCCTTATTTGACTTTCCATGCTTGTTTTTTACATCAACGTGGGCCGATCCAGCATGGACAGATACAGTACAAGAGTAAGGGACATGAAGCACTTGTCGGAAAAATCAAAAAAACATGAGAACATCAGGAGGACACGCATGGATAACTGCTCTGTCAAGCTAGCATATCAAGCTAAATCAACATTGCTAGCCACAGACACATGACCGTGGCGACACAATGAGGTGGATAAAAACGGGACCATTTTATCCAAAACAATTGATTGCCTGCAGGGGCCACCAACAACAACAACACCAACAACAACACCACCAACAACACCACCAAGACCACCACCACCACCAACAACAACAACACCAACAACGACACCACCACTAAGACCACCAACATCACTACCACCAAGACCACCACCACCAACAACACCACCAACACCACCACCACCACCAACAACACCACCAAGACCACCACCAACAACAACACCACCAACAACAACACCAACAACGACACCACCACCAAGACCACCACCAACAACAACACCACCAAGACCACCACCAACAACAACACCACCAACAACACCATCACCAAGACCACCACCAACAACAACACCACCAAGACCACCACCAACAACAACACCACCAACAACAACACCAACAACGACACCACCACCAAGACCACCAACATCACTACCACCAAGACCACCACCACCAACAACACCACCAACACCACCACCAACACCACCACCACCAACACCACCACCAAGACCACCACCAACAACAACACCACCACCAACACCACCAACACCACCAAGACCACCACCAACACCACCAACAACAACACCACCACCACCAAGACCACCAACAACAACACGAGCAACAACAACACCACCATCAACACAAACACCACCACCAACAACAACACCAGCAACAACAACACCAACAACAACACAAACACCACCACCAACAACAACACCACCACCAAGACCACCAACAACAACACCAGCAACAACAACACCAACAACAACACAAACACCACCACCAACAACAACACCACCACCAAGACCACCACCAACAACACCAGCAACAACAACACCAACAACAACACAAACACCACCACCAACAACAACACCACCAACAACACAAACACCACCAACAACAACACCACCAACAACAACACCACCAAGACCAACAACAACACAAACACCACCAACAACAACACCACCACCAACAACACCACCAAGACCAACAACAACACAAACACCACCAACAACAACACCAGCAACAACAACACCACCACCACCAACAACAACACCACAACCACCACCAACAACAACACCACCACCAACAGATCCACAACCAACAACAACACCACCACCAACACAAACACCTCCAACAACAACACCACCAACAACACCACCACCACCACCAACAACAACAACAACACCACAACAACCACCATCACCTCCACCACCACAACAACAACACCAACAACACAACATGCCCTCCACCAGCTTCTCCAGCGGCCCCTCGGAGCCTCGTCTGCCTCATTTGTTTTGGTCACTGCGGACAAACAGTTTCCCTCACTGAGACTTTGGAGGCACGAGGGGAAATAAACACAACAGACACACAACTCAGAAAGTCACGGTGTGAGATGACAGCTTCTCGTTCCACAGATGTGTAAAGCGATTGCAAAGAAACATTTGCGTGTTCCTGCCCGCCGTTGCGTGGAGCCTAATTAGTCGTCTGTTCCAGTGGACACAATACTCTTCGGTGTAGATAATTTCCTCGGAGACTTTTGTCCTTAATACCCCGTTTACAAAGTGACCGAGTGCAGTCTTTCAGAGCGAGACTAATTAATTTCCAGCAGAATCGAGAGACGGAGCGGTGTGTTGCACTGATAAAACCTCCTGGGAAAGGGCGGCAAACGTCGGGTTAATTACATAAATATTGATTTTTTGCACTTCTTCGAGACTTGATATAAGCATAATCGATGAAGAGCGAGTGATAATGTCATGATTAGATTATTAAATCTTTTATTTATTTCTTTTGCATGAACCTAAATAGAGGTTATATAGAGATGATCAACCAAAAAGGAAACAAAGAACGGCAGAATTTAAAAATTGACTCAATAAGAGAATAACCTGTGATTGTGTTTCCTCTACATTCTTGTTAAAACATAAACCCTTCTGAAAATAAGCCCACACTCCCAATACACCTAAACAAAAGGGTTATTTTAGGCGAGAGGGCCTGCATCTTAACCACACTGCCACCTAGTGGCGATCACATCCAGTTGCAACGAAAAGTCTGACGAGCAAAAATGAACTGATTCGCTTGTCGGATTGTGTGACGAAGAGCAGAGGATGAGGATGAGGAAGTGTCACACACACTTCCGCTTCCTCTTTAAGGTCGGTCAAAAGTAAATAGACACATAAACAAATAAACAAATAGATGAACTGCCTCTCCAGCAGCGCACACAGAGGATGAGACCAAACCTTCTCAGATTAAATGAAAAATCTTGCAGCTGAAAGAATAAATATTAAGAAAACCCCAGAAGTCTGGATACAGAATGAGCTTGAAGTAAATCAATTTATACATATCAAGTTATAAAGATGGATTTTTATAATTTAAGAAATATGCCTTTTTTATTTTCTCATGTATAGATTACTGTAATGTACATACAAACTATGTATACCTGTTATATTCGCATGTTAGTACTATAATCTTTATTCTATCTACCTGTATTTTATATTTATTATATTTGTTTTTATGGGGATTTTTCAAATTACTATTACTATTTTATATTTAATTAGAAATGCATTATTTTATAGTTTTTTCTTCTTCTTGTGTCCCCAGTTTTTAAATGCCTTATTTTTTATTATATTAAAATACCTGTTTTCAGTCATGACGCACCTGCTGCACACAAATAAAAAGATTTAACTTTCTGTTTTTAAATTAATTCAGGTAATGTATGTAATTTGGAGGGAATAAATCAGATAAACTCAAGTTATTATGTGCAGGCAACACAACTCTTCTTTTCCAGAACATTACATATTATATATTTCTCACCGTCGCCCTGAAGAAGCAGCGCCTACCTTTGCTTCTCCCTCTGATGACGCCCAGCCGACACCTGAGGGAGAAGGAGAACATCCTCCTCTTTCCTCCGGACCGGCTGCCTTTCCTCTGGGAGTCTGGGCGAGGGAACGAGCAGGAGAGCTGCTGCGGGACGAGGAACGCCGTCCCAAACCCAACCCTGACCGACATGATGAAGAGGGGACTTCTGTCCTCGATGAACGAGGAAGAGGAGACTTCTGTCCTCGATGAACGAGGAAGAGGAGACTTCTGTCCTCGATGAACGATGAAGAGGAGACTTCTGTCCTCGATGAACGAGGAAGAGGAGACTTCTGTCCTCGATGAACGAGGAAGAGGAGACTTCTGTCCTCGTTGAACGAGGAGACTTCTGTCCTCGATGAACGAGGAAGAGGAGACTTCTGTCCTCGATGAACGAGGAAGAGGAGACTTCTGTCCTTGATGAAGAGGAGACTTCTGTCCTCGATGAACGAGGAAGAGGAGACTTCTGTCCTCGATGAACGAGGAAGAGGAGACTTCTGTCCTCGTTGAACGATGAAGAGGAGACTTCTGTCCTCGATGAACGAGGAAGAGGAGACTTCTGTCCTCGATGAACGAGGAAGAGGAGACTTCTGTCCTCGATGAACGATGAAGAGGAGACTTCTGTCCTCGATGAACGAGGAAGAGGAGACTTCTGTCCTCGATGAACGAGGAAGA
>NC_136599.1:3843773-3881273 GCF_910589615.1 Taurulus bubalis
CACGTGTAAAATGACCGGCAAGTGTTTTCTCATGGGGTTAAACAGCCACACGGACGCTTCTAATGTTTCTTCAAACACGCTATTAGATGGAGGTCATGGCCGCTTCACTTAAAAGCCTCCAAAGCAAATGATAAATACTGATTATGGATTACAAAGCTGCCACTAAATGTGACAAACTACAGCAAGAAAAACTTCCGTTTTGAATTAATTACCATCACGTTTCCATCTTACTCTAGCAAAGTCTCACCAATGGTTTAATGATTTACTTTATTCCTCTCAGGTGAGATGAATGTCATCTCTGCTCTGGATTTTCAGCTGATAAGATTCAGCTTGTTGTGTTGCATCCAAAAAGGAGAACTCATTCTCATTAACCAAACTGTATTTGCTCCGTAACAGTAACTGGCTGCTAGACGCTGGCTCCAAACAGCAGATGGGAAAAGCCAAACTTCTCCTTTGAAACACCGGTTGGTCCCTCAACATGAATCTTGGTCTTGGTGACAACCAGTTTTAAGCATTAGCTGCCGGGTGAACTGTTCGCTGGCTCACATTGCACAGGTTTTGAGTCCTTGCACATTAATTGACATGATCTAACCATGTTGCACCAACTCAATCACCCAGAATACATTTACTAACCATCTTCAAACAGCAGATCAGTCAAACAACCACCTCTGAGATGGTCACGTTCCTATTTTGTAGGTCTACAACCAGTAGACAATTTAAATTGCTACTCTATTCTCTTCTTTACTGTTTTTTTTATTACTTGATTTTTACTGTGTGTCTCATGTGCAAGGCTGCTGTAAATCCTGCAATTTCCCCACTGCAGGACTAATAAAAGGATTATCTTATTTTATTCTAGTATCGGATCAATCAATGACAAGAAGCTAAAGAATCTCGCCTCTTATGAGGAGTGAGTGTTTTCAGCTGCGGCTACTCGACAGCTTCATGTGTGGTTGCTGTAATCTGCTCGCCACCTCAGATCCACTTATTCATGTTGTCTGGACAAGATGAAAACCGCCGAGCGACAGGATGTTTACGGGGACGGCTTCCATCCCGCCTGAAACTTATGAACACTGCAGTCAAACGCCGTCATGGTTTTAAGAAGGGAAATAAAGGAAGTCTCTTGGGGACATTTTCTAAAAGTTTTAACAGACCTGTCATTACATACCTAAAAAACATGAAAAGGAAACAATATCCCTGTTGTGCCAAACACAAGGACAGCATAAGCCTGTTACAAAAACTCTGCTTTTATGAAGCCCACATTTTTCCTCATGAGGCTCCGCAAGCATTTAAAATGGTGATTATTACTCCCATCTGATGCCAGATACTGGACTGTTGAGTAAAAGTAGTCTCTAACCTGAAGGAAGTCAGTCTTTAGTGTGTTATTGAGTGTTAACTTTGTAACTCTGTTATTAACAATTACGACAGTATAACCAAGTTGCAAGTATCGCTGCTATTTAAAGTTCAGCTCATCCACTTTGTCTTTGAGGGGTTTAGATATGCAATTATTCCGGTTTGCCGAGATCTCGGCTACTTAGACTCCCGCCAACCCTTTGATACACCGAACGGCATTTCCTCTTCATTAAGCGTTCACGGCACCGAAAATATACATCTATAAAACAAAAGCACTTTCACAGAAACAATGCCCCAGTTAGTAAAGGACGTCAATCAATCCAGTCAACGCTTATAATAATCATTCTTCCAATGAAAGCCTTCGTCAAAGACGAAGTTGTATTGAGTTTACCTTAAGTTCATTGTATTGTGTGTGTTAGGAGGACCGAGCAAAACAAGCTTTTCATTGTACAGAGTAACTGTTATCTGTGCATACGACAATAAAAATATCTTGAATCTTAAAACTCCATTAACGTCTAATATACTGAAGTTGCAGCTAAAGTCTCTGCAAATATATAAAAAACTTCTGCACACCAGATACTAATCACTTTGGTATGAAGGGAAGAAGTCATCTACGCAAACTAAAAACTAATCTTTTCCGACTGCCTTGAATAAGAAATTAGCACTTTGTAGTTCTACTTTCTTAAAGAAATTGTACTTTCTTAATTCTTGTTGCGCCGAGTTGGTACTCATGGTTGAATGCACTTCTTGTAGAAGAGTCAGCTAAATGAAACTTAAGTTGTTTCACAGTGTGTGTGCACAACGTACCTGTTGCTCATCATCAGGACCTCGAGCTCCTTGATGTTGTGAATGAGGAACTTCTTGAAGCCGGTGGGCAGCATGTACTTGGTCTTCTTGTTGCTACCGTAACCGATGTTGGGCATCAGCATCTGGCCCTTGAACCTCCTGCGCACCCTGTTGTCAATACCCCTGGGCTTACGCCAGTTTTTCTGTTGGAGGAACGAAAAGATACATGTCGTGGATTAAATCACCTGCAGGTGAACCTAGGTGGGGATTAGCAGTAGCAGTTTGACCGTGTGGAGGAAGTCATGCAGACTCTTACCGCGATCTTGACATATCGATCAGACTGATGGCGAATGAACTTCTTGACTCTCTTTTTGACGATCTTGGGCTTTGTGAGGGGCCTGAGGGCTGCCATGGTGACTGAGGAGACAAACAACCAAGAAGTTAAACAACCAAGTTAAAACCAATGCAGGTGCACGTCGGTGTTGCAGCATTACACAACGTGCTACATCAGCTACTGAGGATTCATTAGCAGGTGTTGAGCTTCCTGCAACTCGTATAGACAATACGCACGTTAGCTCTCGCTTTTAAACTATTAATGCCCACGTGATGAAGCAAGTGGACGTCAACTTTCCTGTTGCGCGAGCTTCAGGCAAACCTGATCTCCGTCAGCTAGCTAGCCTAGCTTGTTCGGCGCAGTCCATGTTTAGCTAGCTAGCTAGCTAGCTTCTCTACGTGTAACATGTAATGTCCAGACATAGCACCTTTAATACACATGTATTTTATTAGCAACTGGTGGCGCGTCTTTGACAATATTAATCTGTAAGCCACGTTGACCGTCAGGCCCTTACTGACTGCTAACAGCCAACGTTTCACGGGGAAGCGTTAGCTCCACAGCGGCCGCTGTACGAGCAGCACCTCGTTCCCAAAAACAACACATTCAAGACAATATACGACGATAAAATCGTCCATTTTATCCGACATATATAAAACGGACGTCTCTGATTGAGAATTAACGCCTGGATGGTCACATATCGGCCTAAATCGCGCTGATGAACGAAGATTGCATCGACTCACCCGCCGATGTAAATCCAAAAGGGACTTCAGCGACGGCGGAAGGAGGGAAAAGGACTTCCGCGACTGTCGCAAAGCATTATGGGTACTGTATTTTTTTTAAATATCACAAACACGGCACTTTTATTATAATTACATTTCCACGCCCACTTTTGAAATCAGTTTACTGCCGATAAAAAGGAATTTGTGCGCACTTCCTGGATATATATATTTATTTTTTAAATATATATATATATATATATATATATATATATATATATATATATATATATCCAGGAAGTGCGCACAAATTCCTTATATATATATATATATATATATATATATATATATATATATATATATATACGTATATATATATATATATATATATATATATATATATATATATATATATATATATATATATATATTTGATATAACTTTGGAGGTTGGCTATAACTATTACTAGCTATTACTTCTTCTTACTTCTTTGTTAATTCACGAGCCAAAACACACACACACACACACACACACGCACACGCACACGCACACACACACACACACACATGCACACACACACACACACACACACACAGACACACTAAAACATTCCTTTTCGACAGTCAGAAGAAGAGCCGGTTACTGACTCGCGAATTACAAAAGTATGTAATAAATCCATTTCTGTCACATGAGAGAGCGTTGTGTTGCGTTGTGTTGCGTTGTGTTGTGTTGTGTTTTCTGGTGCGGTTGTTTTCACGGCTTTAACATGGAGTATCAGCCGGTGATTGGGTGAGCATCGCTTTATTACTTATTTATAACCATTCTGTGGTTTATTTGATTCCTATTTCTTTGTCAAACTAACTAAATGTCAAACTAAATGTTGTTTTCCATACTTTTTTTCCTCCGTTACTTGCAGCCAGCAGAACAAAAACTATGGGACGGCCAATCCTGGATACGTGCCCACGGCGGAGTGGACCCCCGGTGAGCTCAATGAGGGTGCACCGGAATTTAAACAGCTATTTGTTTGTAATGACATGCTATGTACAGTCTTTCAGAATCGTGTTGCAATTGCACACTTCCGCGTTACACACCAACCCCCCCCCCCGCCGCCGACGTTTTTGGCCGTTAATGGACCGCAAAGTGCCGCATGGCAATGGAAAGCTACGCTTCTTAGATGCGTAAATATTCGTAGAGTTACGGTAATTGTAGTTTTGCGTCCCGTTTGCATGTAAGTTAACTTCTTGTCGCCGACGACAGGGTCCGTACTAGGAGGGTTGAATTCAGCTGGAAACAGATGCGCGTTTGAATATCTAACCCCTTTTATTGATTCATAAATGTGTGCTTCTCGTTTAAGGCATGAACTGCTTGATTTAAGATGATGAAATCTAGGCCGACATTCATTCATGTGACCTGAACTGGTTCTTCTGGTTTCCCGTCAGCCATGTTCGCCCCACCCGCCGGTGACTTCTTCGGCCCCAGCGCTCCTCCTTCTGGCATGTTGGACAACATGCCCGGCTATGAAGGAACCGTGGCGGGGGGAGGAGGTACAGTACAGTGCACCGTCCACACAGTGCTGCATATTCACTTCATTATAGGCAGAGGTGTCAAGTAACGAAGTACAAATACTTCGTTACCTTACTTAAGTAGAAATGTTGGGTATCTATACTTTACTGGAGTATTTATTTTTCAGACGACTTTTTACTTCTACTCCTTACATTTTCACGCAAATATCTGTACTTTCTACTCCCTACATTTTAAAAATAGCCTCGTTACTATTTCATTTTAGTTTGTTTTCACTTCGGCTTGTCATCGTTCAAAAACACACACAAAAACCCTCTCCGCCCCGTTGCCCACAGATACGTGCGCGCGCACACAGGTGAGCGCTGAGCACACACACCAGCGGACAGAGCGCTGCGAAAAATATGTCGCGTGAAAAGCAGACCGCTATATCTGCGTTTTAAACGCTCCCAGGGTGAAGATGCAACAGCAGCTCTCATGTGAGGAGCAACCAGAGTTCTCCTCGCACCGGAGCAGCTCTCTGAACCCGGAGCAGCTCTCCTGCTCCAGGTGAAACGAGCCACGGTGCCTCGTGTCTTCTACCAACAATGAGCTGCTGGCTTCACATATTACAAAAGTATAAAGTACACGGATATACAACAAAGTCATTAATAAATACATCGACAAATGCCTGTACTTTCGGGTAAATGGTTACCGTACGCCGTTAACAGGTTACGCTTGCGCATGCGCGATTTGACGCGACGCCGTGAGCTCCGTGAGCTCGTCTTTTCTTGCTGTTGCGTTTCTCAAAATAAAAAAACAGATCTAAGCTCAATATTGAGCATGAATTGAGAGAGGCCGTATCAAATCTACAACCCCGTTTATAACATATGTGTCGAGGAAAGCGGCTCACTGCAGCCACTAATACTGATACAACCTGATGGCTCACATATCTGCACTCATTCTGTTTTGTTTGGCAAAAAAAATTAAAAGCTTATGGTTAGTAGTAACTAAATATGAGTAATTTTTTGCACAGATAGAACTTACACAAAACATTGTCTGATGGGGCAATCTGATTTACTTGAAAGTGATTTTAATTGTCTTTTTTCTGTTATTTATAAAAGCACAGATGAGTCACACAATTATGTTATTTACAGAAAAAGTTTGAGAACCACAGCTTTAAGTGTTTGTGTCGGAGTCGCCGCCGCCGCCTATTTTGCACTATTACAATACTTATAGGCAACTAGTTATCATGTCTTCCACTCCATGAAACGCATGTTAATGCTCAGTAGTACACATATGGTACTTTAATGTATTTGCATTGTAATAAAATGTGATCATTTTAAATGGGCATATATGCAGCTGAAACGGGTAGCCTAGTGCATCCCACATTTTTCAACATAACATTTTAAAACATTATAGTCATTATGGCCTTTATAAAAATGATTGTTTTGGGGGGATGTGGGGTAGTGCACTATAGGCCCCTGAGACGCGGCTGAAGAGTTTGTCCTTAATGGAAAAAAAACATTCCCCTTACATTACTTTTACTTTTATACTTTTAAGTAGTTTTTAAACCAGTACTTTTACACTTTTACTTAAGTAAAAAGATTGAGTTGATACTTCAACTTTTACAGAAGTATTTTTAAATGTTTTATCTATACTTCTACTTGAGTAATGAATGTGAATACTTTTGACACCTCTGATTATAGGGCACATGTCCTCTCTGACAGTGTGAAGCAAAGCATAACAAAGGTAAAGGTAAAGGTAGAATTTAGATCAGAATCAGAACCATTTATTGCCATGTATGTTTTCACATACAAGGAATTTGTCCTGGCAGGAGGTGCATAACATTGAACATTTAGCAATAAACAAAAAAACATTTAACAAGATTTTATAGGTGTGCCTAATAAAGTGACCACATGTTAAGATAAACGTCTGCTGCAGGTGGATATGTGTACCCTCCGATGCTGGCTTTCCCAGCTTTCCCGGCTCTCCAGCCTCAACCGGAACCAAAACATCCACAAGTTGCGTAAGCTGAACCATTTTTTTCTTTTTTTTTTCTTCTCTCATCATTTTTAAATCCCCTTTTTTAAAGTCACTTACATATGATACATACTCATGTGTTGTATATAAACAATTACAGAACAATCTCAGCTTGCTATATAATGAGGCACCATTGCCCCAAGGCCCAAGTGTAAAGAGAAGATATGACTAAAGCTGAAAAATGTAAATCTAGATTTTGGAAATTCTTCATATCTCTTGTGAAAAAATAACTTTACTCGGGTGGTATATCGGTTTTGGTCTTAGGTTCACAAAAGCAGTGAAATATATGAATAAAATGGAAGATGCATGTAAATAAATGTCTAAAACCAAATATATTATTATATGGTGGGGATGTGCTCGGTGGCTGGCGTTGTGGCCGGCCAGTGGTGGAGATCTGTTGGCAGGCAGAGACAGACTGGGAGTCTGCATGTTGTCTACTGGACCCTGGTAGCTGTGAATCCTGTCTGTAAAAATAAATTCACTACTAGTCAGTATATAGTGCCAAAAGTTGATTATGCACGTTCAGTCGTAGACACGTAAGACAACATCCAACACTGCAGGAGCTAGTTCCGTGCTAATGTTGCTAAGCTATCGTCAACAAACTAACGCTAGTTTCGGTCTTACAAACACAGGGACAAAAGTTGATTATGCATCGTTCAGTCGTAGACACTTAAAACGACATCCGACACTGCAGGAGCTAGCTGCGTGCAAATGTTGCTAAGCTATCGTCAACAAACTAGCACTAGCTACGGTCTTACAAACACATAATAGAGATCTAACACTACTAGTCGTATTTAGTTCACTGAAAGAAAGTTAACGGTGTTAGTGACAAAAGTTGATTTGCACCGTTCAGTCTTAGATGCGTAAAACGACATCCGGCACAAGTTGCGTGCTAACGTTGCTAACAAACGTCAACAAACGTTAGTTACGGTCTTACAAACACATAATGGAGATCTAACACTACTAGTCGTACTATGTTCACTGTAAGAAAGTTAACGGTGACAGGGACAACAGTTGATTACGCATCGTTCAGTCTCACAGAAACGCTGTAGCCAGCTATTTGTCCCGTTAGCTTCGGGTAGCTCTTTGTTAGCGAATCCTTAAGGCACTGAAGCTGCGCCGTCCGTCCCCTCCAGTATAGCTTTGCTCAGGACTCTTTGCTTGGCATCTTCTGACTCACACTGAAGCTTTGCACACGTCATACCACACGTCCATGTTTAGATGCTCAGACGCGGAAGTGGAAACCATATCCGCCAGATTTGAAACCACATCTCTGTGACGTATTATCGCGAAGATATGATTTTATTAAAAACTGAAACATCTGCCTCCGCTTCGAACTGGGCCCGCCCCCAAAGTGCTAAAGCAATGCACGCTATTATAACATTCACTTCTCTAAAGATTGAACTGAAATCAAAGACGTCAAACAGTGAACATTCAATTGTGGAATCTTGCTAGGAGATGCCTGTTTTTTCCAATGAAGTAGCGTGTCAGAGTTCTCTCGAAGCTCTCATCTTTTCTTTAAGAGAAGAACTAGTCTTAGCACCTGTACTTTGTTGTCGGGACCGCAGCTGTTTTATTTTCAATGCATTATATTTTGTTTTGTCGTTGGCTTCTTCGACTGCAACTCTACCTCATGCTGCGTCTCACCGCTGACAGCATCCCTCCGATAACTGAAGAAAAAGCTTGGGAGGCGTTCGCCCTGTTCGCCTGCAGCAAGTGCTGCTACAGTTTGGCGCCGGTAAAAGACGGCGTGATCACCAGCATGGACGCATTCAACACGTACCGGGTGAGAGTTCATTTCTGTCACTCAATGTTTGTGTGAGTGTCTGGAACGGCGGTGGCGGCAATTCCTCCCACGAATAAGAAATTCTCCTTTTGTTTCCTGTCACAGTACCGCCTGGAAACCTTCACAGAGTCAAGGTCTACAGAGTGGACTCACAAGCCGTACAATGGTACGCAGGACTATCGCCTTGCTGAATTCTCTGCGTTCTGCTGCCAGTCTGCCTTTTCACCCATGTTCTGATAATGCTGTTTTAGTTGGGACAGACCATTCAGTGGGTGCCGTCAACCAAGGACCTCCGGGTCCTTGGGACGTTCCAGCTAAAACGCCCAGTTTCTTCGTGGATGACCAACAGTCCCTGAAGGTTCCCTACACGTCGTCCATAAAGGCGAGTTATATAACACAGGTTTTTAGGGAGGAACGAGCTCCTGTAATTGCTTTTAGCGATGGTTGCTGACTGATACATGTTCCCCGTATGCAGGTCTGCCACGAATGTCTGGGAATGGGGAGAACCCCTTGCGGATCCTGCACCGGCTATGGAAACGTAAGTGAAGTCCACAGAACTCCAATATAGAAAAAAGGGTTACCGAAAGACCTTTTATTGTCTGGTAATGTGATTTCCCCTTCTTGTCCCCGGTCAGAACCCCTGTGGGCCATGCAACGGGTCTGGAAACAATCGGTATTCACAACCCGGAAACAGTCAATGCTCTCACTGCAGAGGCAGTGGGAGGAGGAAGTAAGAGTCCAGTTTATAGACAGTACCGGTTTGGTACTTTCCCTCGACGATACTGACAGACAGGTAATCTGTTCACAGATGCAGCAGCTGCCAAGGACAAGGAGCCAGGGAATGTGAAACGTGTTGTGGACAACGGCAGCTTCTGGTCTACATCAGGCTCACCGTCAAATGGTGCGTCTGACTTAACGCATTAGAATAGTCTTTCTAAAGTCTTTCACTAAAAGTGAATTGGTTGCTTTACAGTGTCGGTAACCGGTTAAATTTTTTATTTTTTATTTGTTTTGTGCTTGCAGGACCAACCACTCTGATGACTGCGTCGTGGAGCGGTCGGGTGGGCTTGAGGTGGACAACCTCAGCGAAGTGTCTGGCACGGAGATTTTCAGGGACTCTCAGTACCTGGTGAAGTATTGTTCGGGACGATTGTGTGTGTGTGTTTTTGTACAGAGAATATGCATATTGGTGATGTTGTTGAAATATTTTTTCTTAAAACAAAGAATTTGTCACTTCAATGTCTATTTTAAAAGCTTAGTCTCCTGTGTTCTGCAGTATTCATTATTCAAACTGAACACACTTATTCACGAGGATTAATAGAGATCTTTTTCCCAAAATGATGCAACCGGTCAGACCTGCAGCAGGTTGGGGTGAAGACTAATCTCACTTTTTGGACCTAAGCAGACCCCCCTAGGAGACCCGTTGGGGTCTGTTCGTTGTTGCTTGTTGAGCTTGTTGTTGTGAGTCGCCTCATTGTTAACAATATTAGCAGTGATGCTGAATAGTACATTGCCTTTGCCTGCAGCCATTAAATCTTGTTTTTTGCACTTTAAGTCTGCGTATTTCGCACACTGCTGATAACAATGCATGCTGCTCAGCGGTGCACATTTACCTATTTACTATATATCAACACACACAATGTGTTTCAGCCACCTTCCAATAGAGTCAATGGTCTACACAGCTCACGTGACACTTGGTTTTCCCAAAACCACAAAAAAGCTTTTTAAAATGTCTAACCTGATCTAAATCTAAAGCCCGGATTTAAAGTTGACGTTTAAATATTTCAACATGTCTAGCAGCTGTAACGTCCTCATCAGACTGTTCCAGGAGCCGGTCTCATTCCTGCACTTTGGAACAACTAACAGACCTAAAACTGACTCTATTTATTCAGAGCTCATAACTGCCCCACACAAGTTTTGTTATATTGTTTGTTAGAAAAATTGTTACTCGACACCAGTTGTAAAATCATGAATCAGGACATTTATGCAAAAAAGGAGCAGAGTTAGACACACAAGGTAATGCTTAACACATTGCATTTCCAAGTCTACTCGGGGAGTCTCCCTTATATACATGAATCAGAATCAGAAACCGTTTATTTGCCAGGAATGTTTACACAAACGAGGATTTTTTCTTGGCGGAAGGTGCAAACATTAGACAGAACAATCACCGACAACAACAGTGCAATGGGTATTAAATTAAGTATAGATAAGATAAAGTGCTCAGACAACAGATAGCGTTAATGTAAAGTGTATGTTAAAGTGACATGTGTGTTTAAGTTAAAGTGTGAAAATACACGATACCTTCCTGACGTTGGTACTTATCATGAACCTCCCCCAGCTATCCCATAGATTTGCTTTCTTCAGTCATGGCAGAAACAGCAGTGACGTGTGATCTTCTGTCAGGAACATAAAGATACAACAAACTGCGTCTAGTAGCTTACTGCATGTAGGGGAGAGTTCACACAGAAGTCAAAGGCCTCAAACAAGCATGCACTTAACAGAAAACAGTCTCCCACACCTGCTTGATCCGTCAAATGATAAAGGAAAGTCCTGAAAAGTAATTCAGCACTTATTAATATTTCTCCTCTGTGCAGGTGTCCCCAGTGATGGGCTTCCCCGACCCGGCAGTGGTGGGCGTTTCTCAGCGGCTCCTCAGTAAACACCAGGGAAAGTACTCCACCACGTCACGCATCCTGCAACAGGTAGAGCCTCCGCTTCACTCACGGCCTTCCATTCTGCACGTTAAACAATATTTAGTGTTTGCCTAACATGCTCGTACTCTCTGTGTCTGCAGCGTCAAACCATAGAGCTGATCCCCGTCACCAAGGTGACCTACGGCTGGAAAGGGAACTCGCACGTTTACTTTGTTTACGGGAATGAGTTCAAAGTAAATGCGGACGACTATCCTGCTACCTGTTGCTGCACTGTCATGTAAAATTGCAACAGCTGTGTATGAAGGTTTTATTTGATTTAAAACGGTTGAACTGTTTGGTAAGTTAGTAGAACG
Organism: Taurulus bubalis; assembly: GCF_910589615.1. Taxonomy (NCBI): domain Eukaryota; kingdom Metazoa; phylum Chordata; class Actinopteri; order Perciformes; family Cottidae; genus Taurulus; species Taurulus bubalis. Next base: position 3,855,293 of record NC_136599.1, read on the forward strand.
GATGAAGCATCGGAAATCTGCGACACAGAAAGTCTAATTACCTTTGACTGACTAACTACTATACGATAACTAATGTTTGGGAAATTTGTAAAAATTCTTGTTTACTGACACAATATGAACCATAATCACACTATATACCCTGAATCCTGAACTCTTTTGCTCTTATATGGCAGCAGTGATTTGGATTTTCTTCTTCTTCATCATCATCAGTAATAAAAACATGTATTTGCACCAGTGTGTTTTTTTTATGTTAGTAATATGTATGTGAACCTCATCATAATCTCTCATAACATAACCAATTGTTTTATGTGAATGTAACAAAATGTTAAATGTTAATGATCACATGAGGCAAAAACGTACAATACTTTATTTTGAACTGTTCCTTGTTTCAATAAATGCTTTTTCTTATTCTTTCTTTTGCAATTAACTGATTGTATTTCTTTTCTTTTTTTTGTACAAAAAAACTAGTATTTTTTAAATTTACCTTAAAGTAACTAATAGTATTTCTTTATTTTGTACAAGTAACTAAAGGTATTTATTTCGATAGTCAAAAACAAAACACACACACACACACACACACACACACACACACACACACACACACACACACACACACACACACCCTGGAGTAGCAGAAAAGTCATGGACTTTTAAAATGGTTATTTAAAAGTCTGTAAAAAAAAAAAATTATATATATATATATATATATATATATATATATATATATATATATATATATATATATATCCCAAAAGAAAAAAAGAAAATCCCAAAAGTGTTGTAAAAGTCATGTAAATGTGTTATATTCATGTGTTCATGTCGTTCATTTACGCTGAGTTTAAAAAAAAAATGCTTTTAAAAAGAAAGACGCTCAGAATATAAGCAGGCATACATACAGGCATCTATAAGTGAAGTTTTATAGAAGTTTTATAGAAGAAGAGAATTTCTGTGAAAACAGGGCGGTGTGTGTGTGTGTGTGTGTGTGTGTGTGTGTTTGGTGTGATCAAAGGTTAATATTACATCTCTGTCACGTGACAGTCCATCATACGCTCGCCTCGCGCTCGTTCGTGAAGGAGAGTGAGTGGTGTTTTCTGGTGCGGTAGTTTTCCTGGACTTTACCATGGAGTACCAGCCGGTGATGGGGTGAGCGTCGCTTTAGCACTCATAAATAACCGTTTAGTGGTTTATTTAATGTATTTTGATGTTTTAATTCCAACCTAAATGTTGTTTTCCACCCGACTTCCTTCACTTTCATTTCTCCGTTACTTGCAGCCAGCAGAACAGAAACTATGGGATGGCCAACCCGGGATACGTGCCCACGGCGGAGGGACACCCGGGTGAGCTCAGAGGAGGGCGCACCGGAATTTAAACTTTTGTTGTGTGTTGTTATTGTTGTAAAGCCATCCTATGTACAGTCTTTTACAATCGTGTTGCAATGCGCACACTTCCGCTTTACGCACACACACACACACACACATACATACGCACACACCAGAGTGACGTCATCTCGACGTGTAGGCTCCTTGAGATGTGTGGTCACCGCTGTAGCTCGTAGTGTCTGTGCGCGCCTCTATAATAGCGTTTTGGAGAAGGATTTAACCCTTCAGAGCGGCAAAAAAACACCTCAACATGGACAATAACTCGGAGGCGCGAGGTAAGACAAACACTGCCTTCTGCTGTTGACTTGGAAACACTGTTTTACAACTCGGGAATTTAAAGAATCCTGCTGGAAAAAGATCAAAGTGATGCGCGTTTGGATATCGAACATGTTGTTTGACCCCCGCCCCTCTTTTATTGATTCATAAATGTGTGCTTCTCGTTTGTGTAATGTATGAAATGCTTGATTCGGGCCGATATTCATGTGACCTAAACTGGTTCTTCTGGTTTCCCGTCAGCCATGTTCGCCCCACCCGGCGCCGCCGGTGACTTCCTCGGCCCCAGCGCTCCTCCGGCCGACATGTTTGACAACATGCCCGGCTATGAAGGAACCGTGGCGGGAGGAGGAGGTACAGTCCAGTGCACCGTCCACACAGCATGCATATTCACTTCATTGTAGTGCGCATGTCCTCTCTGACAGTGTGAAGCAACACTACTTACTGGTGTGTTAGATTGTTTTAACAGGTGTGCCTAATAAAGTGAACACCAAGTGTGTACAGTAAGACAAACAGCACCCTGAGTGATGCTGTTAAATGCATGAATGAATATATACTTTATTACTCCCCAAGGGGAAATTTGGTGTTGAAGTTTACAATTTACAGATTAAAAAAACAGCAAGGATGAAAGATATATACAATAATAATAGTAATAATACAAATAAAAGTAGGAGGGATGAAAGAAAAAAAACAGTATTAAATTAAGAATTCAATTAAACTTAAACTTAAACAGTAGAAGTGCAAACATGCAAAGTATGTGTATATTAAATGTGTGAGGTGTAAATAAACAAACAATAAACAAACAATAGGGAGTGCAAAAATGCAAATGATGTATGTAACATATGAAGTGTAGATAAACATAAATGTAAACTTGTGCAGTGATTAATAATCAGTCAGAGGATCCGGCAAGCGGTGACTTATTATAAATGAATGAATGAATCGTTGATCGTCTGCTGCAGGTGGATTTCTGCCTCCTCCGATGCCGGCTTTCCCGGCTCCTCAGCCTCAACCGGGACCCGAACAGCCACATTGGAAGTAAGCTGAACTATTTACTTCTTCTTCTTCTTCTTCTTCTTCTTCTTCTTCTTCTTCTCGCAACATCCCTGCTGAGGATATTGCAAAAACATTCCAGGACGTGTTGCAACGTTAAAGCAATGGACACACTATTACAGCATGCACTTCCTCTCGGAAGATGAAATCTGAAATCAAATACGTCAAACAGTGAATTTTTTTTTTGCCTTTATCGTGCAATCTTTGTAGATATAATGCCTCCAAAATATTCTTCCTACTCCATTAAATCCTCCTCTTCTGTGCTAAGAAATACCTTTTTTATTATTATAGCGTGTCAAAGTACAGGCCTCTCGAAGCTCTCATCTTTTATTCAAGAGAGGAACCTTTACATTCTGCATTATATTTAGTTTTATCATTGGCTTTCCTTCGTCTGCAACTCTCAAACCTCACCCTGCGTCTCACCCTCTCACCGCTGACAGCATCCCTTCGATAACTGAAGAGACGGCTCGGGAGGCGTTCGCCCTGTTCGCCTCCAGCAAGTGCTGCTACAGTTCGGCGCCGGTAAAAGACGGCGTGATCACCAGGATGGACGCGTTCAACACGTACCGGGTGAGAGTTCATTTATTTCACTCAATGCGTGTGTGCATCTGGGTGTTCGGTGCACAAATACGATATTCTCCTTTTTGTTTCCTGTCACAGTACCGCCTGGAAACCTTCACGGAGTCACGATCTACAGAGTGGACTCACGAGCCGTACAATGGTGCGCGTGACGTTGAATTCTCAGCTTTCTGCAGCCAGTCTGCCGTTTCACTGATGTTCTGATAATGCTGTTTTATTTGGGTCAGGCCAGCCAGTGGATGCCTTCGCCCAACCGCCTCCGGGTCCTTGGGACGTTCCAGTTAAAACGCCCAGTTTCTTCGTGGATGACAAACAGGTCATGAAGGTTCCCTACACGTCGTCCATGAAGGTGAGTTTATATAACACAGGTTTTTAGGGAGGAACGAGCTCCTGTAATTGCTTTTTGCGATGGTTGCTGACTGATACATGTCCCCCATGTGCAGGGCTGCCACGCCTGTGCGGGAATGGGGAGAAAACCTTGCAAAGACTGCGCCGGCGCTGGAAACGTAAGTAAAGTCCACAGACCTCCAATTTAAAAAAAAAATTACCTTTTATCGTCTGATCGTGTGATTTCCCCTTCTTGCCCCCGGTCAGAAAGTCTGTTGGGTGTGCAACGGGTCTGGTTATCGCCACGGAGACGATCGATGCAGCCACTGCAACGGCAGAGGGAGGGAGAAGTAAGAGTCCAGTTCATAGACAGTACCGGTTTGGTGCTTCCCCTCGTCGATACTGACAGACAGGTGTTGTGTTCACAGTTGCGTCCACTGCCAGGGACAAGGAGCCAAGCAGTGCGACACGTGTCGAGGACGGCAGCAGCTTCTGGTCTACATCAGCCTCACCGTCAAGTGGTGCGTCTGACTCACCTCACTAGAATAAGTCTTAAGTCTGTCACTGTTATGGTTACTTTGCAGCGTCCGTTTTTTATTTTTTGTGCTTGCAGGACCAACAACTCTGATGACTACGTGGTGGAACAGTCGAGTGGGCTGCAGGTGGACAACCTCAGCAAAGTGTCTGGAAAGGAGCTTTTCAGGGACTCTCAGTACCTGGTGAGGTGTTGTTTCCTACTTTCTCAACATATGGGCAAGGGACGATGTTTTTTTGTGTGTAGAGACTATGCATACTGCTGATATTGTTCTTTTGATAGAGATATCTTTAAAAAAAAATTATTTGTCACTTGCAATTGTCACGTAGCCTGTTAAGCCCTAACCCTAATAACCCTAACCCCTAATCCTATTTATTGTTTGAGTTGTGTTTAAAGGTTGTACATTGGGATTATATATTATTGTAGCCCTGATTTTTATGTTTAATTTGATACCTGTTTTTTTTTTGGAGGGGAGGGGATTTATACCATGATTTTTTTCTTGATTTTCCTGATATAAAGGGCTCAACAGGTTAAATGTCTACTTTAAAATCTTAGTCTACTGCGTACTGCAGTATTCATTCTTCAAATTGAACACAGCAGGCGAAGAGACTAATCTCATTTCTGTTTGTGGACCTAAACAACATATTTTGGGTCTGTTTGTTGTTACTTGTTGAGCTTGTTGTCGGTTGAGTCGCCTCCTTGTTAACAATATTAGCTGTGGTGCTGAATAGTAAATGGCTTTTGCCGGCATTAAATCTTGTTTATTGCACCAGCATGAACTGGGGTATTTATTTTTGCTGCTCAGCGGTGCACATTTATCTATTTACTATATATCGACACACACAGTCTGTCAATGCAGGATGTGTTTCAGCCAGGTTCTAATTGATTCGATGGGCTGCTCAGCCCACGTGACACTTTGTTTTATCAAAACGGCGACCACACTGCAGCTCTGTGGCTAAAAGCATCCTTCCTGTGTGGCACTGGCGGAGGACGGCTGCTGCTGACACTGAGCAGGATAACACAAATAAGACAGAACATGTGTGGGCAGAGAAAAACAACAGATGAAGCAAGAAAATAAAAGTACAAAAGAATTTATAAAATGTAAGAAAATATAATGAATAGCTGTAATAACATTGGTACAAAATAAAACAGCTTTAAATTAAAATAATAAAATAGAAAAAAAAAGTACAATAAATACAATAAAATAAGGGATTTAATACGATAAAAATAAAACTGAATACAAATACCAAGAAATAAGTGAAAATAATAATTTAAATGTCTATAACCTGTTCTTAATCTAAAGCCCGGCTGAATGGGCAGGTTTGAAGTTTACATTTAAATATTTCAACATGTCTAGCAGCTCTTCCAGGAGCCGGTTTCATTCCTGCACTTTGGAACAACTAACAGACCTAAAACTATTTATTCAGAGCTCATAACTGTCCCACACAATGTTTGTTATCCTGCTCGATCCGTCAAATGATAAAGGAAAGTCATGAAAGTAATTAATTAATGAAACTTATTAATATTCCTCCTCTGTGCAGGTATACCCGGTGATGGGCTTCCCCGACCCGGCAGTGGTGGGCGCTGCTCAGCGCCTCATCAGTCTACACCAGGGAAAGTACTCCACTACGTCACGCATCCTGCAACAGGTAGAGCCTCCGCTTCACTCACGGCCTTCCATTCTGGACGTAACATAATATTTAGTGTTTGCCTAACATGCTCGTACTCTCTGTGTCTGCAGCGTCAAACCATAGAGCTGATCCCCGTCACTAAGGTGACCTACGGCTGGAAAGGGAACTCGCACGTTTACTTTGTTTACGGGAATGAGTTCAAAGTAAATGCGGACAACTATCCTGCTACCTGTTGCTGCACTGTCATGTAAAATTGCAACAGCTGTGTATGAAGGTTTTATTTGATTTAAAACAGTTGGACTGTTTGGTAAGTTAGTAGAACGGATGAAGCATCTGAAATCTGCGACACAGAAAGTCTAATTACCTTTGACTGACTAACTACTATACGATAACTAATGTTTGGGAAATCATTGTTACGTGCCATTTGTATGCACCGCAGAAAAATTATTATTTACTGACACAATATGAACCATAATCACACTATACCCTGAATCCTGAACCCTTTTGCTCTTATATGGCAGCAGTGATTTGAATTGGGTTATTTTCACCATCAATAATACAAACATGTATTTGCACCAGTGTTTTTTTTCATGTTAGTAATATGTATGTGAACCTCGTCCTAATCTCTCATAACAAAACTCATAGTTTTATGTGAATGTAGCAATTTGTTAAATGTTAATGATCACATGAGACATATGAGACAAAAACGTATAATACTTTATTCTGTTCCTTGCTTTCAATAAATTTTTACAAGTAACTGATGGTATTTCTTTATTTTATTTGTACAAGTAACTAATGCTATTTATTTTATTTTTTTACAAAGAACTAATAGTATTTATCTATTTGTATTTTTTTACAATTAATGAACTAATGCTATTTCTTATATTTTTTAATTTTTTTAAACTAACTAATAGTATGTATTTTATTTTTTACAAGGAACTAATAGTAGTTATTTTATTTTTTAAAGTAACTAATAGTATTTATTAATTTGTATTTCTTGTTTTACAATTAATTAACTAATGTTATCAATGTTCTTTGTTTTTACAAGTAACTAATGCTATTTCTTTTATTTTTGTATTTTGTATACAAGTAACTAATAGTATTTTTTTTAAGTGACAAATAGTATTTTTTAAATTGTTTAGTAACTAATAATAGCATTTATTTAATTTTTTTAAAGAAACTTATAGTATTTATATGTTTTCCTTTTTATTTTTTATAAGTAACGGTATTTATTTTCCTTTATTTTTTACAAATAACTAATGTTATTTATGTTCTTCGTTTTACAAATAACTCTCGTCATGTCGTTTCTTCGTTTTTTACGGATAACTCGTCATTTCGTAATGTTTTGCTGTTGAGCCGTGTCGTCATTAAAAATAGCCCGTCGCTCGTGCGATGACGTCAGTAACGTGTTCGCCATAATGATAATAAACCGTGGACACAAAGCTACAATAAAGGAACACTGAGCGCGTGGCCGTGGAGACGTGGACAGCCGCCTCGGAGCAATCCGGTCTGGACCGACATCGGCGGACACGAGCCTCGGTAAATTCGGTAAAACCCGAAGAAGAACCGAGCGGAACAACGAGGTAAAGTTAGCTTCGGCTAGCTTCGGGTTCACCTGTGAAGCCGCTCGTACGACACACACACACAGACACACACGACACAATAAGATGCACGTGTCCGGTCCGCTCGGGGCTCATTGAGGACTTTAACGCTGCAAGTCAAACGTGACCACTTTTATTTTAAGAGTGTCGCGAGCGAGCTATGTGTGTGAATGTGTGTGCGTGTGTGTTAGCTTCGTTTCAGCCCTCAGTCACACAGCGATACACACACACACACACACACATCGCAACAGGCGAGTTTTCCCGGGAAACTAAGCGAGCAGCCGTTTGGGGGTTTTGTCTAGATTGCAGTTCCCAGTCAAACCAGTAACGAGGCTTACAACCAGTTGAATCTGACGCGCTAGCCCGAAACAAAAGTAATGTTTTGACAGTTGCAGCAGCTGCACCTGCTTTACGGTTGAGTGAATCTGCTTCTCGACTCCAAACTCCTTCATCTCCTGGTTATTTGCGACACACGTCACGTGGTTGCTGTCACAGTGGTGGTTGTGATAGTTGTTGTTGATATACATACTATATATTAAAACAAAAGCAGCAGCACACTTTGTTACACACACACACACACCCTGGAGTAGCAGAAAAGTCATGTAAATGTGTTATATTCATGTGTTCATGTCGTTCATTTACGCCCAGTTTGAAATAATTAATATGCTTTTAAAAGAAAGACGCTCAGAATATAAGCAGGCATACATACAGGCATCTATAGACATTTTTATTCTTTTAATCAAACTATTGTCTCATTCATTTGTGTCATTTAATGTTTAATGTATGCTTTGTGTTGTCATTGTTAGTTTAAATACTACTTTTACTCACTTTTTCATGTTTACACCCAGATTTCACTAAATTTTGTTTTAAAAGTCATCGGTCAAAATGTGTGTTTATTGACACACACATGGAATTTGTCTCTGCTTACACGTTTCTCTTACACACAATAAACAAGATAAATATAAAAAGACAATGAAAGACAACAGTAGTCTAGAAAGTGCAGGTGGTGCAGGAGTGGTTAACTGTTCATCAGAGTGTCGTCCAGTGGAGAGAAGCTGTTCCTGTGTCCGGTGGTTTTGTGATGAGGATGCAGACGCAGTAACGCGTGTTTCCACCCTGACAGGTCGCCATGGCGACGGCATCCGCCAGCGTGGACTCCAAGGCCGAGCTGGCCGCTCTGCTGGAGCAGTGGGAGCGCGAGCAGCAGGGCGGCACGCAGGAGCTGGTCGGCATCCTCACTAAGTAAGTGGCTGGGCCTCCGACGACAACAACAACAACAACAACAACATTAAATGACTATACGTTTTAACATGGTGTGTTTTTGGATGACACCTTCAGGATCTCAGAGCTGGTGGAGAAAGAGACGGAGGAATACCACAAAGCCGACCCGGACCCGTTTGATGACCGACACCCCGGTATGCGAACTGAATAAAAAACTAAATATCACATCGTGTGGAGCTGTTGACACTAATACTACTGTGTTGATTGTTTGCTATTTATTGTGTTATGTTTGTTATTTTTGATGTCAGCGATGGCTCTGATGTGTTAAACGCAAAATAAAAAAACAAAAACAAATAGGGCAACGTGTACCCAGGGGGTACGTGAGATAAAACAAAAATATATATAAAAAAATTACCTTGCATTCAAAAATCCTTTGAAAATAGTTATTTAATAATAAGAATAATGCATTTAATTTTTAATGCACTTTTCTTTCAAAAAGAGTGCATATATATATATATATATATATATATATATATATATATATATATATATATATATATATATATATACATACATACATACATACATACATACATACATACATACATACATACACACAGCTATTAATAGTTTTATTATGGGTTGCTTTAACTATGTTTTACCTGTATTTGTTTGTTTGTTTTTAATATATATATATATATATATATATATATATATATATATATATATATATTAAAACAAATAAAAATACATAAAAACACAGGTAAAACATAGTTAAAGCAACCCATAATAATTTAATCTATTAATTTCTGAATAAAAATAAGTGTCTGAGTTGCCCTTAAGTGGTCAGGGAGACTGTTCCATAATACATATTCAATGAAATATAAGTGAGTTCATAAACTGAATTGTGTATATTTTATATTAAACCAGACACTGATGGCACAGCGCTGCGTCTTACATCTTCTTTATCAACAAATATCAACAAAAAATATATTTCACTGAAGAAAAAGTTGAGAACCACAAATGTAGAGATTACCGGAGATGTAAACGATGTCTCATGTTATCGCCCTGTGTTTTTAGTTTATTGTTATGTAACTCCTCGCATGTGTAATGCTCTCGATAATAAACGTTTCTGGTTCTGATTCCTCGCTCTCGGCCTCCAGGGAGAGCCGACCCGGAATGCGTGTTGGGTCACCTGCTGAAGATCCTGTTCAAGAACGACGACTTCATGAACACGGTAAGAGCAGAGAGACCGAAGCGGAGGCTGTTTTCATGCAAAATAAGGGAGGGGGGTGGGGGTTATGAGTCAGAAGGTGATTCATTTAAGGCTTGTAGAATCAATAACTTCTTTTAAATCACTTCTTTAAACCCATTTTATAGTTTTATTTACCGGTATTTAAGTTATGTCTATGCTTTGCTTCTCCGTAGAGCACTTTGTACACTTTGTTTTTAAAGGTGCTTTATAAGTCAAGTTCTTCTTCTTCTTCCCTCCTGCAGTTGGTGAATAGCTACGTGATGACCAGCAGAGAGTTCCCCCTCAACGCGGCCGCGTGCCGCCTGCTCCAGAACATCATGCCGGGGTTGGAGACGGCCGTGGTCTTCCAGGAAAAGGTGCGTCGCGGTTTTGTGTTTCATTTCCTACAGCTGTGTCGTTGTTGTTTTCTAGCTCCGTGTCCGACACAAGAGGTCAAAGGTGCATCAGGTACAAACACGTCCCAGCAACGAGAAGAAGCTGAATTAAAAAGTTCTTTTTTTCACTTGTGAGGACGGTAACTCGAGCACGCTGGTTTCTTTGGTATTAAAGCGGTTTAAAATGGAATAGGCAAGTTTAGTTATTACCGAGTCAATGTTACTAAAACAACAACAACCACATTTAGGCAACGAGTGGAGACGACAGGAGTCGCTGTCTGAAAAAGTATTGTTTGTCTGTGGGGTCACAGTCCAGCTGATTCCTTTTTGTTGTTTTATACAAAATCATTTTGAAAAGTTAACAAAAACCTATATATCAATACTTTTTTACTTAGAGCTACACTTAAAAATTAAATAAAAATAGTGATGGAAGCCGTCACGACTGCAGAGAGTCTCTACATCTTCCGCCGTAAACTAAAAATCTTTTAGCATCTTTTCCGACTGTACCTTGAATAAAGAAAAATACTTTCTCCATTCTTGTTGTTCTGAGTTTGTACAAAATACAGAATCTCTTCATATTCTTGTTCTCTGTACGTATTTCACCGGTCTGGTTCTCTTCAGGAGGGCATCGTTGAGCGGCTGTTTAAATGGGCGCAGGAGGCCGAGCAGCCTCTCCGAATCTACGCCACGGGCCTGTTGGCCGGCGCCATGGAGAACCAGGACATCGCAGCCAACTACAGGGAGGAGAACTCCGTTTTGGTCAGTATGGGCTTCTGCTCGCTCAAAGGTCACGCTCTGTTTGTCTGAATAACGCAAAAAATCAGGGTTCTTACGGTCATGGAAAACCTGGAGAAGTCATGGAGTTTTAAAATGGTTATTTCCAGGCTTTGAAAAGTCCTTGAAGAAAAATTAAAACCCCAAAAGTTTTGGAAAAGTCATGTAAATGTGTAATGTTCATGTCGTTCATTTACGCCGAGTTTGAAAGAAAGACGCTCAGAACATAAGCAGGCATACATACAGGCATCTAAATAAATGTTTATTCTTTTAATCAAACTATTGTCTCATTCATTTGAGTCATTTAAGGGATTTCACAAAATGTTTGGTCATGGAAATTTGGTTTAAAGTCATGGAAAAGGTCACGTTCTATTTATCTGAATAACAGACGAGGTATTGCCGAGCGGTGTTATCCCACAATGCATTGCTCCTCATCACATCACACAACTTCTTTTTGTCACCCCTTCCCCCTCCAGGTGCCTTTGATGCTGCATCGGATGCGCGAGCTTCAGGATAAGGATGCGGAGAACAAACGGGACATCAAGCGGCCGAGTCCCAGGAAGTCTCTGAGCGAGCCGCTGCTGCCGCTGGACGAGGAGACCGTCGACGGCGGCTTCGAGGAGAAGCCCTTCACGCCGGGGAGAAACGGAGCCGAGAGGGAGGGGACGGGGTCGGAGGAGGGCGGCGGCGGCGAAATCCCCTTCTCCACCTTGGAGCCCGAAAACGAGCTCTCGTACCGGCTGAACTCTCCCCACAAGGCCGGCGGCCGGGCCAACTCTGCCGTCAAAACCATGATGAAGCCCATGTCCGCCCCGGGTTCCCTGGCACCCCAGGGCGCGTCGGACGGCAGCAGCTACCTCAAGCGCAAGGCGGAGCGGGAGAGCGGCAGGACCTTGAAGCAGAAGCTGAATTTCTCTCTGCCGGACCCAGACAGGAACTTCAGCGAGCTTTCCAACAGCAGCTGGTCCGAGACCAGCCCCTGGGTGATCGGCAACAACTACCACCTGTTCCCTCTGACGCCGGAGATCGAGCAGAGGCTCATCCTGCAGTACCTCACGCCTCTGGGAGAGTATCAGGAGGTTTGTCCCGTTCCATCGGTCCACACAGTGTATCGTAAAATGATGTGTTGCTACGTGCAAATGCGCTTTAAAAAAACAAAAAATCACTACATGCAAGTTGCACATTTCCCTTGTCTTGTCACAGACTCACCAGTAGGTGTCAGTCTTCCTTAGCCTCAGACAGCGGATGTTGAGGGGAAGATAAAAAGTTCTTACGGTCATGGAAAACCTGGAAAAGTCAAAATTTCCAGGCCTGGAAAAGTCCTTGAAAAAAATAAAATCCCAAAAGTGTTGTAAAAGTGTTATATTCATGTGTTCATGTCGTTCATTTACGCTGAGTTTGAAATAATGAATATGCTTTTAAAAGAAAGACTCTCAGAATATAAGCAGGCGTACATACAGGCATCTATATAAATGTTTATTCTTTTAATCAAACTATTGTCTCATTCATTTGAGTCATTTAAGGTTTACTGTATGCTTTGTCTTCTCATTGTTAGTTTAAATACTACATTTACTCACTTTTTACTGTTTACACCGAGGGTTTAAAGTCATGGAAATCCATTGGTCAGAATGTGTATGACCCCTGCTTTTAAATGGTCACCAGTAGAGCCAGTTCACATGATTCCTGTGTTCTTGATGCCCCTTCCTCTTCCTCCTCTTCCTCCTCCCTGCAGCTGCTGGCGGTCTTCATGCAGATGGGCGCTCGGGAGCTGCTCATGCATTACATGGACCTGAAGCAGACCAATGACGTGCAGCTCACCTTCGAGGCTCTAAAGGTAAAACGCCACTCCCCTGTTGCCGTAACTCCGGGTCGAGCTCTTCTGACCCCTCTCTCTCTCTCTCTCTCTCTCTCTCTCTCTCTCTCTCTCTCTCTCTCTCTCTCTCTCTCTCTCCTCGCAGTACCTGGCGTCTCTGCTGCTGCACAAGAAGTTCGCTGCAGAGTTCGTGGCTCACGGCGGCGTTCAGAAGCTGCTGGAGATCCCCAGGCCGTCCATGGCGGCTACCGGAGTGTCTCTGTGCCTTTACTACCTCGCCTACAACCAGGACGCCATGGAACGGGTACGGAACCCACGCACGCCAATACACTGACTTCTGGAATTGCCAAACGTTCCACGTGGCTTTGTAAAGCTCGACAGTTATTATAAGATATTAGCTTGAATTTAGATACAGACAAGAATATTGTGATTCATCCTTAAAGGACCTTTTTAAATGATGCTTTAAAATGTAATTATACACGTATGTACTTTAAGTTCAATGAACACCAAATTCCTCCACCTTTTTGAGTCGTAATTTTCACTTAAACATTCTTGCAATTCAAAATGTTGGTTGAAGATTAGAAAACATTTATTGCTTAAACAAATACATCAATGTGACACCGGAATCGATTACTTTAAAGCAAATTCTAACTGGATCTTTAGCTTTTTTGTGGAGCTTAGAGTGAAAGATAATTGATATGAATTTCACTGCTGTGGATAAATATTCAGACCAAGCTGCCCTTTAAAAAAGATAACTTGCATATAAAAGAATAACGGCTTATATTTATATAATAAATGTTGGCCCTTCAATTATGTTAAAGATTTAACCGATGATTAAGTGAAGGATTTATTTCTGCTTGTAGAATTTCCATTTTTCTTTCTTATATTTTGCAATAATACAAAACGTTTAATATAACAGGCGGAAAATGTTTGTTTTGATTAGTTTTTTCTGTTTTTATTTATTTTTGCGTTAATGCAGCAACTGTATGTTTTTCATGGTTTTAAAGATAAATAAAAAAAATATAAAATGTTGTATTAATAAAAGCAAAGTGCTATACAACTAATGTAATTAATATAATGAGTTTATGTTCATTCACAAAATAATCTCAACATCAAAATTGAATATTTGCAGGGAAAAAGCAAATTGCTATACAACTAATGTAAATAAAATATCAGTAATATAATATTATATACATTTATATTCATTCATGAAATAATCTCGACATTCATATTTAATATTAGCTGAAAAAAAGCAAAGTGCTATCCAACTAATGTAAATAAAATAATAATATAATAATAATAATATTATATACGTTTTATATTCAATCATAAAATAATCTAGACATTAATTAATATTTGCCGGGGAAAAGCAAAGTGCTATACAACTAATGTAAATAAAATTACAAGAATATAATAATATATATACATTTATATTCATTCATGAAGTAATCTCGACATTCATATGTAATATTAGTGGAAAAAAAACAAAGTGCTATACAACTAATGTAAATAAAATAATAATATACACGTTTATATTCAATCATAAAATAATCTAGACATTCATATTTAATATTTGCCGGCAAAAAAAGCTAATTGCTATACAACTAATGTAAATAAAATAATAACAACAATAATATAATAATACATTTATATTCATTCATGAAATAATCTCAACATTAGTGTTTCATATTTGCTTAAAAATGCTGCTCGTAGTTATCCGTGTTGCCCAGCTGGAGCAGCACATCCGTGTTCATGGCGTGTGCTCCTCCAGGTGTGCATGCTGCCTCACTCCATCCTGTCGGACGTGGTCGGCTACACGCTGTGGCTGCTGGAGTGCTCGCATGCGTCCGGCTGCTGCCACGCCACCATGTTCTTCTCCATCTCCTTCTCCTTCCGCGCCGTCCTGGAGCTCTTCGACCGGCAGGACGGACTCCGGCGCCTCGTCAACCTGGTAGGAGGAACCGGTCGTGTGACCGTAAAACTGTGTCGTCCACAGCACTGATTTATATATATGTGGGATATGAACTGTTTCCAGATCAGCACTCTGGAGATCCTGAACCCAGAGGACCAGGGAGCGCTGCTGAGCGACGATGAGATTTTCTCCAGCAGGCAGACGGCCAAGCACACCTGCATGGCCCTGCGCAGGTACTTTGAGGCCCACCTGGCCATCAAGGTGGAGCAGGTGAAGCAATCCCTGCAGCGCACAGAAGGGGGCGCCCCCATTCACTCACAACCGTATTACAAGGTAAGACAGCACTTTATTTATTGATCTTTTCACAGGGTTCTTGCTATCATGGAAAACCTGGAAAAGTCATGACATTTTAAAATGGTTATTTCCAGGCCTGGAAAAGTCCTTGAAAATAATAAAATCCCAAAAGTGTTGTAAAAGTCATGTAAATGTGTTATATTCATGTGTTCATGTCGTTCATTTACGCCGAGTTTGAAATAATTAATATGCTTTTAAAAGAAAGACGCTCCAAATATAAGCAGGCATACATACAGGCATCTATATAAATGTTTATTCTTTTAATCAAACTATTGTCTCATTCATTTGTGTCATTTAAGGTTTACTGTATGCTTTGTGTTCTCATTGTTAGTTTAAATACTACATTTACTCACTTTTTACTGTTTACACCCAGATTTCACTGAATGTTTGCTCATGGAAATTTGGTTTAAAGTCATGAAAAAGTCATATAAATCCATTGGTCACAATGTGTATAAACCCTGTTTTTAATTGACGGTTCAGAGGTTTTGATCCACTTGTTTTTCTTCTTTCTGTCATTCATTATAGTTATTTTAACAGACAAAAATAATATAATTCAGACACCAAGTGGATTATTTACATTTGAAATAGTTTTTGCTCGGAAATAGTCATCGATGAAACATCACACATAGTTTAAGAGAACTTGGTCGGGGTCTTGGTCGTCCTTGACCTTCTAAACAACAAAGTCTTTAAAAAGCATTCGATTCTGTAAATCACATCTTTCTCAGAACAAAAACCCTGCCACGGTTTGGATCATATCTTCCGAATTGTACATTTTCTTCACGTAGTAAAATAGGTGTCCCACAGGGATAATCACTGGGACCCTTTTTATTTTGGTTATACATCAACCACCTTCCTGAACCTTTCCCTGGGGCCGGTCTTCAGATGGACGATACAGTCCTATTTTGTTCTCCATGAGGACCGAGAGTCTCCCTCTGATCTGAAATTGTTCGTCGGCCATGTAAAATACCTGCTCATCGTCTGTACTCCCGCCCTGATCGTCGCTGTGCTCGTTCTCCAGGCGGTCAGCTACAGCCGCGAGCAGGTGGTGGAGATGATGGAGTTTCTGATCGAGTACGGTCCGCTCAGGCTGTACTGGGAACCAGCGGAGTTCTTTCACAAGCTGTCATGTGTCCAGCTCCTCCTGCAGCTCATTTCCATCGCCTGCGACTGGAGGACCTACTATGGCCGGTATGGAGCGGGAAGTCACTTCCATGCCTTTCCTTTATTCAGTTATGTGGCGCCAGTTATGTGATTTTTATGACTTAACACGACCATGAATGTTTCTTCGCCCCGTAGGAGCGACACAGTGCGCTATGCCCTGGACATCATGAGCATCCTCACCGTTGTTCCAAAGACCCAGCTGCTGTTGTCGGAGGCCGTGGCCGTGCTCGATGAGGGAGGATCCACCGTTTCCACCGTCGGTGGGTGTTTTGTATTTAACGTTAAAAAACGACGTGTACGGCCCAATAGTCGCTAACGCGTTCAAGTTAATTAAATCATATTCACTCTACACAAAGTAATAACATGCAGTAGCTTTGTATTTTTGTTTGTTTCATAAGCTCTGTGCCCACCCCTGCTGAGAGATGGCGCAACTCCCAAGTATTATTTTTAGTGGTTTTTCATCAATTGTCTTTTCTCTCTCTCTCTCTCTTCCCTCAGGAATGAGCATCGTCCTGGCCGTGGCCGAGGGAGAGGTGTTTGTAAATGATGCCGACATTCAGAAATCGGCTCTGCAGGTCGTCATCAACTGCGTCTGCGCTCCGGACAAACGCATGTCCAGCATCGGCAAGTTCATCGCCGGCACCCCCCGCCGCCGCCTGCCTCAGCAGAGCAAAGCCAGCGAGAGCGTGCTCACCAAGATGTGGAACGTGGTGCAGTCCAACAACGGCATCAAGGTGCAGTTAAAGCGATCCGGGCTCGGGCGCCTTGGTGATTGTTGTGCTTTTTTTCGGGGTTGTCCATCTCGGGAAACGCCTCGAGGGATTTTCCTAAAATTTGGCACAAATGTCTACAGTCTAAGGTCACTGTGACTTAAAAAGAAACACATTTTTGGCACACTAGTTTTTTCTAGTCGTTCTCAGGCTGCGACCGCCGGTTCTGAGAAGTGAAGCAAACGTGTATTAAAGCTGCATTCTCTCTCCTGACCACCAGGGGGCGGCTCCTCTGGTTGTATAGAAGCCTATGCTCCTTGTGTTAAAGCTGCATTCTCTCTCCTGACCACCAGGGGGTGACTCCTATGGTTGTATAGAAGTATATACTTCATGTGTTAAAGCTGCATTCTCTCTCCTGACCACCAGGGGGCGACTCCTCTGGTTGTATAGAAGTCTATGCTACATGTGTTAAAGCTGCATTCTCTCTCCTGACCATCAGGGGGCGACTCCTCTGGTTGTATAGAAGTCTATGCTACATGTGTTAAAGCTGCATTCTCTCTCCTGACCACCAGGGTGTGACTCCTCTGGTTGTATAGAAGTATATACTTTGTGTGTTAAAGCTGCATTCTCTCTCCTGACCACCAGGGGGCGACTCCTCTGGTTGTATAGAAGTCTATGCTACATGTGTTAAAGCTGCATTCTCTCTCCTGACCACCATGGGGCGACTCCTATGGTTGTATTGAAGCCTATGCTTCATATGTTAAAGCTGCATTCTCTCTCCTGACCACCATGGGGCGACTCCTCTGGTTGTATAGAAGTATATGCTTCATGTGTTAAAGCTGCATTCTCTCTCCTGACCACCAGGGGGCGACTCCTCTGGTTGTATAGAAGTCTATGCTACATGTGTTAAAGCTGCATTCTCTCTCCTGACCACCATGGGGCGACTCCTATGGTTGTATAGAAGCCTATGCTTCATATGTTAAAGCTGCATTCTCTCTCCTGACCACCATGGGGCGACTCCTCTGGTTGTATAGAAGTATATGCTTCATGTGTTAAAGCTGCATTCTCTCTCTTGACCACCATGGGGGCGACTCCTGTGGTTGTATAGAAGTCTATATAAATGACTCTACTTCTCTTGATGTATTCCCTCAGTAAACATTGTAAACATGAGTTTATGTCTCAATCTCTAGTTTCAAGTCTTCTTCAATACAGCATGATGTTCATTTAGTAAATTATGGTCATTTAGAGTCAATACAGTTTAGACATCGTGGAAGGAAAACTGTCCAGAAATTGTCTTTTTATTATTTTTTTTTTTAATAAGATGACACTTAAACTAGATGAAGTAAAGATTAGACAAACATCCGAGCATTTGTTTGAATATTATGTTTGTTTTTGTTTTGTCTTCGAGGCCAAATCTTGGTCAGGAATGTCATTGTGAGTTTTGTGCCGCTTTACCAAAAGAATCGCAGGACATTAGTTTCTCCAATGTTCTTTTAAAAGAAAGTCTTCTCCTGCGTTTCCTACGATGAATAAAATAGCAAAGCACCGAGGTGTCTCTCGGCATTCAGAACATTCGTCCAGCTCTCCTCACGGCTCGCTCTTCGGTCCGTCGGCTATTGTTTTTAATGTAACTTTCCCCGTGTCTGTCCTGAAGGTGCTGCTGTCCCTGCTGACGGTGAAGATGCCCATAACCGACGCGGATCAGATCCGAGCGCTGGCCTGCAAGGCTCTGGTGGGTCTGTCCCGCTCCACCTCGGTCAGGCAGATCATCAGCAAGCTGCCTCTGTTCAGCAGCGGACACATCCAGCAGCTCATGAAGGAGCCCGTGCTCCAGGACAAGCGCAGCGAACACGTCAAGTTCTGCAAGTTCGCGGCCAAGCTGATCGAGAGGATCTCCGGGAAGCCGCTGCTGATCGGCACCGACGTGTCGCTGGCGTGGCTGCAGAGGGCGAGCGTGGTCGCCAAGTCCCGGATCTCCTTCCCCGAGAAGGAGCTGCTGCTGCTCATCCGGAACCACCTGGTGGCCAAAGGCCTCCACGACACGGCCACCGCTCTCACCAAGGAGGCGGACCTCCCGATGGCGTGTCTGTCTCTGGCGACGCACGCCGCCTCCGGGTTCCCCTCCGCCGCTCCTCCCCCGCCCGCCTCCCCCGTCGCCACGTTGCCGCGCACCCCGCGGCTAGCCAACGGCGTCGTGTCGAGGCTCGCCGGCCACGCCTCTCATTCCTCCACGTCGCAGCCGGCGGCGGCGGCTTCCTCCACCGCCGCCGCCGCTTTCCCCTCCACGTCCGTCACGCCGTGCACCAACGGCTCCCCGCTCATCGGGCGCATCGTTTTCTCCCGCGAACGGCTAGCCGCGTGCGGCGGCAGCGGCGGCGCTGGCGCCGGCACGGTGAGCTGCAAGAAACCCCGGGTGCTGAGGCAGAAGTCCGACCACGGCGCCTTCAGCCAGAGCCCGGCCATGAAGAAGCAGTTCGACCGGCACCTGCCGTCCCCGCCGGCGTTGGACAGCATCATCACGGAGTACCTGAGGGAGCAGCACGCGCGCTGCAAAAACCCCGTGGCGACGTGCCCGCCCTTCTCCCTCTTCACGCCCCACCAGTGCCCCGAGCCCAAACAGAGACGCCAAGCACCCATCAACTTCCCGTCCCGCCACACTCGGAAGGTCATATATCCTAAATACGGGGGCGTGGATGGGGGCTGCTTCGACAGACACCTCATCTTCAGCAGGTAGGGTAGCTTCGCTTCCTCGGCGTGGGATTTCTCGACCGTCCTCCCCAAAAAAAAAATGAACCCGTTCTCCACGTTTGTTCTCCGTCTCCCAGGTTCCGTCCCATCTCCGTGTTCAGGGAGGCCGAGGAGGACGAGAGCGGCTTCATGTGCTGCGCCTTCTCGGCCCGCGAGCGCTTCCTGATGCTGGGGACGTGCACGGGGCAGCTCAAGCTCTACAACGTGTTCACGGGCCAGGAGGAAGCCAGCTACAGCTGCCACAGCTCGGCCATCACTCACCTGGAGCCCTCGCGGGTTCGTGCCACGTCTTCTCGAAAATGTGTCGCTTATAAACGTGTATGGAGGAGGAAGATGTTTAACCATCGCGTAACCTCGTGTTTTTTAGGACGGCTCTCTGCTCTTGACGTCAGCCTCTTGGAGTTTCCCGCTGTCGGCGCTGTGGGGCATGAAATCCGTCTTCATCATGAAGTAAGTGATGATGATGCAAGACTGAAGCCAGCTGCACACACAGTCCTGAATAGTGAGACATTTGCAGTGTTGCAAGACTTAACTAAAGGGATAGTTTGGATGTTTTGGGGTTGGGTGCATAACCCTCCCCAGTGTGGCGGAACAGAAGCAAAGCAATGCACTGCTGTGGACGGGGACGTCAGTTAAATGTAGCCCCCCAAAAAAAGAAAAGTGCATGCAGTATTTAAGTTGTTTTTGCGTGTTGTGCAAGGATAAAACGACTGGAGTCTGGTGGCTTTGGTGAGAGCACAGATAACGGCTTCGGTTCACCGTAAACCGCCAAAAACATTCTGCACACTTAAACCGATATGAATTATTTTAGGAGCCTCAGATACATTTTGGTCACGTTCCTCCTACTTCATCCAAACGGTTCCTTTTTTTAAATTTTTTTTTAAGCCGGTCTGTGATCCTGGCTGCATGCATGTGGCCCGCTCCGCCCAATGTTCCGGCAGCTTTATGTTGAGCTGCAGAAAAGAGATGACACGCTGTTTTAATTATGCACGCTAATGGCCCGAGGGCTGCCGTCTCCTGTTGGTGGAACACAAGCACTTGGCATCATTCGTCCTTCCGGTTTAGCCGAGGCACTACTGGCATTTATAACTACTCAGCTTTTTACAATCCACATTTTATTTTTATTTTTTATGAAATGTGGCTCTTCAGGCATTCTTTTCTGGGCGACCATTACGTGGAGTTCAGTAAGCTCTCGCAAGATCGTGTCATCGGGACCAAGGAGCACATAGCGCGGGTACGTATGTCGGCATTTCCTTTTCAGACATAAATACAGCAAATAAAAGGACGTTACCCATCAAGCGGTTGGTTGCTTACGTTCCCGCGTGTCTCTTTTCCAGATTTATGACATCCAGACGGGTCAGGTAACGCTGACCTTAAACAACCCCGACCTGGCCAACAACTACAAGAGGAACTGCGCCACCTTCAACCCGACGGACGACCTGGTGCTGAACGACGGCGTGCTGTGGGACGTGCGCACGGCTCAGGCCATCCACAAGTTTGACAAGTTCAACATGAACATCAGCGGCGTGTTCCATCCCAACGGCCTGGAGGTCATCGTCAACACGGAAATTGTATCCTTGAGACTTAGATGCGTGGGTTGATAGGAACACAGTACGTTAGACGAACTAAACCTTGCGATACTCGTATGTTTAGTATAATATTTAGCATGTCCCAGTACATGGTAAGCCATGGCTATTCGGACGCGACAGCCTCAAATAAATAGATAAAAGCAACGACTGATGCGTCTTGGAGTTCTACGAAGAATTCATGGTAAACATCACTAAAAATACACAAATGTGAACCCCATGGTGGCACTAGGGGAGCTTTCAGTCGGCCATCAGTCAGCTGGAGTTATGCATTGCAAACTATGAATATATGTAAAAGAAAAAGAAACATCACAACAATCCATCCAGTAGTTGTTGAGATGTTTCAGTCTGAACCAGGCGGCAACCTCTGGTTCTCTAGAGGGAACCCAAGGCTGAAGTGTCTTAAAACCTGCATTCTCTCTCCTGACCACCAGGGGGCGACTCCTCTGGTTGTATAGAAGTTGATGCTTCATGTGTTAAAGCTGCATTATCTCTACTGTCCACCAGGTGGTGACCTCTGGTTGTATAGAAGTCTATGCTTCATGTCTTAAAGCCACATTCTCTCTCCTGACCACCAGGGGGCGACTCCTCTGGTTGTATAGAAGTCTATATAAATGACTCTACTTCTCTTGATGTATTCCCTCAGTAAACATTGTAAACATGAGTTTATGTCTCAATCTGTAGTTTCAAGTCTTCTTCAATACAGCATGATGTTCATTTAGTAAATTATGGTCATTTAGAGTCAAACAGACCATAAAGCAGGGGAAGCTTTAGGGGCGGGGCTACAAGGTGATTGACAGGTCGACACCAGAGACGTGTACAGCGTCTCCACGTCATTCTTCCGCATTCCAAATATAGTCACTTCCGTTCCATAGGGCCAAAAAAAAAACATGTCGACAGCCATAATTCAATGACAAATAATTCAGGACAAAAAAAAAAAGAGAAGAAGATCGTATCAGTGTTTAAAGTTGTAGTCGCTCCAATGATGGGAAGAGCTTTAACTTCACTGCTAAACATTAAATATTTATCGCTCTGAAAATTGATTTCATAACCCAGTGGCTGGTTTTAATTGCTGTGCAATTAAATCGGAAGCAGCTTCCCGTCGACACAAACGGAGAACGCCGTCACGCTCCTTAGCCGGAGGCTCAGTGGGATCTGCGGACCTTCCACCTCCTCCACACGGTGCCGGCGCTGGACCAGTGCCGGATCGTCTTCAACAACAACGGCACCGTCATCTATGGAGGTAAATACAAGAAGCCCGCTGCATGATGGGTAAAATTCACGCTCCACAGTCGGCGCGAGTGTCTGTGTGTGTGAAAAAGGTGTGTTTGAGGTAAAGACGGGAGGGGGATTTATCAAGCAAAGTGAGCATGTGTGTATTTGTGGAGAGGTGTGAATGGAGCCCGTAGAGGTCTGTGTGTGTGTGTGTGTGTGTGTGTGTGTGTGTGTGTCCATCGTCACTCAGAGCCATATGGGCAGAAGGCTCGGCGTTGGACCTGCAACAGGGAGAACCAGCTGCTTCACGCCGCCTCGCAGGAAGAGCCGTAATGTCTCCGTAACCTCTGCGTTTTTAAGATATTTATTCACCCTCTCATTCTCTCTCTCTCTCACTCGCTCGCTCTCTCGGCTTCTGCAGCCATGTTGCAGGCCGACGACGAAGACGACATGATGGAGATGCAGATGAAAAGCCCGTTTGGTTCGTCGTTCAGGACCTTCAACGCCACGGGATACAAACCCATCGGTGAGGCCTCCTCTTTTTATTTAAATCTCCAAGTCTTCCATGTTTTTAATCCTGTTTGATGACTATAATATTTTGTATTTATTGCAATATTCTTTGCTCTCTTCTCAGCCACTATTGATGTCAAGAGGAATATATTTGACCTTTGCACTGATACCAAAGACTGCTACCTTGCTGTGATTGAGGTAAATTCTCATTGTGTACTGTCGCTTTAAGTAGCAGCTACATTTTGGTAGAGGTTTGTAATAATAAAGCGTCTTTTTTTTTTTCTCGTGTAGAACCAAGACTCTGTGAACACTGACACGGTGTGCAGGCTGTACGAAGTCGGCCGGCAGAGACTTGCAGAGGAAGAGGAGGAGGACGAGGAAGATCAGGTCCCGACTTTGTTTAATTTAAAATATATCGCAATATATCTGCTGCGCTCTTTTAATTTACCGCCTTTTTGTCTTCTTCTTTGTCCTCAGGAGGACGACGATCAGGAGGACGACGACGACGACGAGGATTCCGACGACGACGTCGACGACACGGATCCCCTCATCGCCGAGCTGGAGAACGACGACGAAGAGGAGGACGACGGGAACGACGAGTTGTCTCCGTCCGACGACGAGGTGTCCCGCCTCCTGGAGGGCGGAGACGTCGACGAGGACGAGGACGACTCCGATAACGACGACGCCGAACTGGATCAGGCGCTTCTCTACGGTGAGTGGCTTACTGCTGCATTGTGGGACTTGTAGTCTCATCCTTTACTTGTCAACGAGAAGGTTTTTAAGCTTTTAAAAAGGTTAAAAACTTTGTTTTTTTTTTAAAGAAGACTTGAAACTAGAGATTGAGACAAACTCATGTTTGCAATGTTTACTGAGGGAATACATCAAGAGAAGTAGAGTCATTTATATAGACTTCTATACAACCAGAGGAGTCACCCCCTGGTGGTCAGGAGAGAGAATGCAGCTTTAACACATGAAGTATAGACTTCTATACAACCTGAGGAGTCACCCCTGGTAGTCAGTAGAGAGAATGCAGCTTTAACACATGAAGTATATACTTCTATACAACCTGAGGAGTCGCCCCCTGATGGTCAGGAGAGAGAATGCAGCTTTAACACATGAAGCATATACTTCTATACAACCTGAGGAGTCGCCCCCTGGTGGCCAGGAAAGAGAATGCAGCTTTAACACATAAAGCATATACTTCTATACAACCTGAGGAGTCGCCCCCTGGTGGCCAGGAGAGAGAATGCAGCTTTAACACATGAAGCATAGACTTCTATACAACCTGAGGAGTCGCCCCCTGGTGGTCAGGAGAGGGAATGCAGGTTTTAAGACACTTCAGCATCAGATTCACATTGGCTTCACTTTTTGGAACCGGAGGTTGTCGCCCGCTTAAAGCGCGTGAAGTAGCGTCTCCGCCCGGTCGTCATGTATCCATCACTACCGACTGGAGCTAAATATATAAATGAACACCGCTGACTCCTGCGGAGTCGTTTGTCCCTTTCCACTACAGACAAAAAGGAGATGTCAGTGATGTTTGGTCCCGGTTCTGTGTCTTCATGCTCGTCTTTTCCCAGCGGAATGTGAAAACTGCCGTCTTGGTTTATTCCAGAGAATGACAGGGGAAGCGTCAACTTGATAGGAAAAAAAAAAAAAAGACGGATGAAGTGCTCTTTCACTTTTCTTTCCTAAATCTGCGTTTTGTCTGTCGCACAAACAGACAGCTCCGACAACTCTGACCTTGAGGATGACATCATCTTATCCCTGAACGAGTGAGGAGCCGCCGGCGTCTGGGACCCGAGGAGCCGGACAGCGCCGAGACCTCCGCCTCGCAGAGCTGCAGGACGGGAGGCGGCGCAGGGAGAAACAAGAAAAAAGGGTAGCATCATCATCGTCAGCATCATCATCATCATCAGCAGATGAGGTGGGAGATAAGTTGCAGCGCTGCCAGTTTGAACACAGTAAGGCGTCCGCACTCCGAGCGACGAGACCCAGGAAGAGATTTGCACACGTTGACTTACTGGTGGGCCAAATAAACGATTGTAAGCGCTATAGTTTTATACAAAAAAAAAAAAAGTGGCGGTCGACGACGAGATAAATTGTTCAGTGAAGAAAAGTTTTATATTCTATCACATCTAAACGAGCCTCTTCATTTGGTATTGATTCACTCGCTTTGCAAAGCCTCTGTTTGGTCACGGATTAGTGTTTGTTGGGGAACCGGCTCCCAGCGCTGCGTGGGTCTGCGTTTGTGTGGCGACGGATACGACTCTCTCTCTCTTTCTCTCTCTCTCTCTCTCTCTCTCGCACTCTCTCTCTTTTTTTTTTTTTTTTTGCCAGACCGCCTGGAACAGTCACCGATAAGTACACGAGGCTTTTGAATCAGGCAGCTAATTTAATGCACAAACACGTCGCCGGTGGCGTCAAAGCCGCCTTCAGGTTTTTTACTTTTAAAACCGATGACCAAAAAAAACGCCACACACACACACACACACACACACACACACACCGGTGCCATTCCCGAGCGTCGCCTTCTGATTTGGTTCGTGTGAGAGAAGTGAAGTCGGTTTGGCGCTGCTGGAGAAACACTGAAACAGGAAGTATTGACTCACCTGCTCACCGTCGGCACACAACACACACACACACACACACACACACACAGTGTTGTTTTTACGAGGTGTCATTGAGCCGTGCAAGGACTAGGCCTTCCTTGATGAGTCTTTAAAAGTAAAAATCAGATCACAGAGCCGTGTGCTCTTTGAGTCTGTTCATAAAGGCCTCAGTGGGAAGTTGATGTCATCTTATGAGAGAAAACTGCGGATGAAATCGATCTTGCTAACGAATAACGTCGGAAAAAAAACGACGTTGGGAAAATGTTTAGCCGAATATTTTCATTTCAAAGCGACGGGAAGCTTCTAGCTCTCCACATTGTGAAAAAGAAATGCCTTTCACTTGCACACTTTTTTGAAAATGTTT
>NC_136599.1:3891273-3911273 GCF_910589615.1 Taurulus bubalis
TAATGTGGCTCTCTCTACCGGAGGGGAAATAACCAAATATGTGGATACCAACAGAAGAGGAGAAAATCGGAGTTGGTGAGTCAATTGCACCTTTTATTCTCATTGCTACTGACAGTTTCCTCAGTGTGTGTTTTATTTGTAATTGACTTCCATCACACCGCGTTCATACGATCAGATTTTATGATATTTCCTGCAGGAGAAAACACCCAATTCTCCGCTCATCGTCTCATCCAAAGCCCCGTTATTATTATGCCCGTTACAGCCAATGAGAAGAGAAGGAAAAAGCAACACAGCTACACTTCTAATGGCTGGTGTACGCGGGCAGTGACTGCATAGGATGAGGGGGAAATTGCGTGGGATGATACACCACCTTTAAGAGATGCTATCGCAGTCTGTACACAGCCGCGGGCGGTGCTCTGGATCGACTCCCACTCTAACAGCTGTGTGCTTTTGTCAAACAAAAACAACAAAAATATAAATATATATGCGTCAGTGTAGCATTTTTTAGACCTTTTTCTTTTTTTTTTTGGAGCATATCTGAAGGGGAGGGGGGAGAAGGGGGGGGGGGGGGGGAGTAAAAAAAACGCGATTCGTGTTGAAACCACGAGGGGGCATCGTGACTGCGTCCCCTCCAACAGGTGTAGGAAGGAGTGAGGCTGGAGTCTACCTGTAGACGGGAACGCGGCCCTAATGCTGCTGTAGTGTGTTCCCGTCTACAGGTAGAGGAAGTGCACGTGTGCACTTTGACCCCTCGAGGGTCAACTGGACCCACGACAACACCACAAAAAAAGTATGTTGACGCTATAGAGGGGCTTCTTCCATCAGGGCTGTGAGTCATGTCCAGATGCTGCTTGTATACTTGCAGGGCTACACACACACGCACACACAGACACACACGCACGCACGCACGCACGCACACTATAATCTCTCGCGGTCGTTTCATAAACACTGCACCATCACATCGGCTGTGTTCTCCACCCGCGCGCCTCCATTTATCCGTCACAGAAGCACTGCAGGTGTTTTCTATTTTCTCTCTCTTTTTTTCAAGCGCAAATGCATTTGGTGGGTTTTAAGCAGGGGAGGGAGGTAGTGTGTGTGTGTGTGTGTGTGTGTGTGTGTGTGTGTGTGTGTGTGTGTGTGTGTCTGAGAGAGGGAGGGAGGGAAGCAACAGTTCGGCGCAGCAGCCTCCGCATCAGTCGGTCGGTTGCGTTGAGTGACCTGGCGCTGTCCACGGTGCTGAAATGTGCAGATGACGCTGTCCACGGTGCTGAAAATGCGCGGGAGGAGGGGAGAGGGGAAGCAGAGCAACGTCACACACACACACACACACACACACACACACACACACACACACACACACACACACACACACACACACACACAGGCACCATTTCGCACCCCCCCCCCCCTTATTCTTTGCTTATTTTGCCTGTAAATTGCCTTCACACCAATATTGCCACGCACCGATATGAAACTGCGATGTGTGTGTGTGTGTGTGTGTGTAGATAGATAGATGCATAGATAGATATATACTTTATTCATCCCCAAGGGAAATTGTGTTTGTCACAGTATAGCAAGACACACAAATAACAGGAATGAAAGATGCTAATGTATACAACAAAACAGCAGCGGAGTGTATTCATTTGGGAAATTAAACAATAATAATAAAGAAAGTGCAAAAACGTGTGTGTGTGTGTGTGTGTGTGTGTGTGTGTGTGTGTGTGTGTGTGTGTGTGTGTGTGTGTGTGTGAGAGCCAGTCAGGCCTTCTTTGTTTGTTTCCTAGTCCGGTGTTGTCTTAATGGGCTCCGTCTATAACGAGACGTCATGAAACGTTAAATCCTCTTTCTTAGAACCGCAGCCTATTCATTTAGTTTGTTTACCCGGTAAGTAAACTATTAGTCTGTAAATCACATGCAGAGTGGCAGCAAAAGGCCCGGGGATTCGGGGATTGGACGCCCGCCCGGCTCCTTCTCACCCTGGAACTGCCACTGATCGTCATTTTAATCACCAACTGATTTATTATTGTTTATTCAAACAAAGTAACCCAAATGTAAAAAGCTCACCTTGGGGTAAGAAAGCGTACTATGAGGTAATTGTTGATATTTTCGAATTTAATTCAATAAATTGTCATAATTAAACCCATCAAATAAATCCTTCAATCCAGTCTTTTTGAGATTTATCTTATTTGCAAATGACTCACTGGCAGATTTCTCTCATATTAGCAGCAAAGAATTTCTTTGCACTTTTATTGGAGTGAAATTAATCAGCCAGCTTGATCTTTTTTTTTTTGCCACAGAACGTGCAAACTACTAAAAAATACACATTCAAGCGATGTGAATATTAACACAACATTGCGGTTCTTATATAATAATGATATAGATATGTATATATATACAATATTAGAACTATGTTTCAACAAACACGTGTGTTTTTATGTGTGTGTGAGTATTGAAACCTATTAAGCAGCAAGATATGCATGAGAGGTTATTAAACTCTCTGGAATCTGGGATTACAGGGTTGAACTCGTCAAAAAATAAATGTTCCATATCTCATTGACTGTTTGACATTTTAGGAGGAAGTGCGCCTCTTGTCTCAACCTCTCCTGTGGAACAGTGACCACACATTCTACCAGGATTGTGTGTGTGTGTGTGTGTGTGTGTGTGTGTGTTAATCAAGCTGTAGGCCACCGGTACCTGACCTGCAGCTCAGAGGATCAAACACAGAACAAAAGACAGAGCTAATATTCATCTGAGTGCAGGATTGGAGAGATTGATGCGTCCCAAAAACAACATTTCTTTGTGGGTTTCAGCGACGATATTTAGTGGGGAAAGTTGCTCGTTGCCTCTGGAGCTCACGGTTCCATGAGCGCTGTACCGTACAGCACTATAAATACACCCGTTGTTTCATTTGTGAGAGTCGCCTACACGGTAATTTCTCTGAAAGGGCTTCATGATGAGGCCTCCGCCGCCTCGCAGCTACCCGGACCCCCTGCGGCTGCTCGGCGGGCCCAGATTCACCGCGGCTGCTGATTTGGGATCAGATTCGGTGAAACGCTCCCGCGCCTCTCTGGCAGGAATCCCTACGTTAGCAAGGCTTCGGCGCAGGAATGTGTCAGAGTAAGTGAGTCGTGCCGAGCAACATGACTCAGTGGGCGAAGCCCGGAATGAATACACATATATATATATATATATATATATATATATATATATATATATATATATATATATATATTTTTTACTTTGCTGGATCTGGGACAGAGACTACTCAAGCAGGACCTGCGTGGTCCTCGTGCTCACATTGCATTACTGGAAAAGGGGTTTAAGGATAAGCAGCTCAGTCACGACGGAGACCGGAACAAAAACAGGACGAAAGAAACCCCAAGGAAATGTCAGCGCTGCGGTTCATTCTCCTTTTATTACGACGTTTCTCAGCGCAGAGGAGCCAATAACGGACAATTCATAATCCATGATGGTGTTTACTGTTGCGCTGGCAGTTTCTTTTTGACGACATCCCCCCCTCTCTGCAGAATATGCCTCCCCTGTGAGCCGTTGCACAGTCGGGTAACTCTCGCTGACTCCGACACAAGGTCACTAGGCCACGCATGCTGCGCTCGAGCGTCGCTATATTACATAAAGAGGGAAAAACATTTGTCAAGACACGGCAGCATGTAATGATATTTACACCGGAAGGTGATGCCTGTCTCTCTTCATCTGTTGTAAATACATATATATATATATATCTTTTGTTTAAAGGAACGATAGCTTACATATTGGATTCGGCCCTGACTATCAAACGGCAGAGAGTGACAGGAAGTGAAGCGCAGACGAGGGAAACAGGTCAAAGGTCGCCGTCGACAGAGTGTGTTTAAATACCTCCGACGGGGTTTTGATGTGCAGGAAGTATGGACGACAGCAGAGACAAAGTGGAAGGGACTTGAACACATTCAAAGCTCCGAATCGCCACGTTGTTTATCACATAAACTCCGTAACGTTTCACTAAAACGTTAATAAGTACCTCTTACAAGTTCATATTCCAATAAAAAACACATCTCCGTAACCCTAAGGGCTCGTGGGAGTCAAAAAAAGCAATAAACCACATAAACCCTCTATGAGTACCTGTAAAGTCACAAAACGGACGGAGCTTTTTTTTCTTTTGCCGGCGGACATTTCTGACTCCTGAAGACTCCTGAAGACTTGAAAACTCCGCCCACATTTCTAAAACCGCGTCATACAGCAAGCCCGGGAGCTGATGAACATTTTGGTACCCAGCATGCCCAAATCGGCCAATGTTTTGCCATAAAATAAGTCATTTTTCAATTATTTTGACTGCAATCATCACGGTTTTATTTTTATTTTTTATATGGCAACACTGCAGGATTCAATCAGCGAGGTTGAGTTGGAGTTTCTTCCCCCATCACACCGCGCGTTACAACAGAGGAAACGTGTTATTTAAGTCTCACCGATGCCGCTTCGATGATTTTAAGATTCGTTTTACAATTATTTTCTAGTTTGTCTGCGGTCCCCTGAGTCTAATGCTGATGTCTTTACACTCAGCAGGTGATCTTCCCTCTTATGACTCTCAGTATTTGTGAGACTCAGGTGCTATTGTGTCATAACTTCTGCATTATGAAATCCAGGAATGTTGCTGTGGTGGAAACACAAACTCCAGCATCTGCTCTCTTCACGTCGACACAGAAAACTGGATTCCTCCGAGACTTTAGTCAGACTTTAAAGATGTTTGGTTGCAATATTCAGACCAGGAAGTAGAGAACATCGTGTGCTTTGAGATGATTCTTTTTGCCGGTTGACTATAGAGAGTAAATAAATACTCACTAGCGATGCATCTGTTTAGTTTATTAAATCTAAAGCAACTTAACTTTTTGATGAAACCTATTTGGCTGTAGGTTGTGTTCACGCTATTTATTCCAATGTGTTGTTGGTCTTCAAGGCTACTAATTCCTTCTGAAAGAGCCATGAACATCCTCCCATTGCTTTAAACTGCAACGCATCACAACCACGTCACTCAAGAAATCCCACTTTTGGGGAACTTTCTCCTCGTCCGTGAGAGCTGAAGCTTCTCCGACCTTTTTGGATGATTCCAGGTCTCATACATGTGCTGTTTTCTCTTGGGCTTCATAAGGAAATGTTCCGAAACACGGATCGGCTTCAACGTCCAAAACCCCAAACAAATGAAACATTATTCAGACGTGTGAGGTGATTATTGCTCATGAAACCTTTTCGGATCGGCTCACGGATCAAAGCACTGATCGGATCAACACAAAAGAAAGAAGGGAGTAAATATCCCTGATCATGTGATCATTCATGATCCATAATGGCAGATACTGATCCCTGTATTGTTGGATTATAGCAGCTGGTCTACAAGGCGCTGCACTATTTTAGTCTTCTTTCCACCGTCCCCAAAAATCCTTTTAGCCGTCTGTAAACCATGGGAAATTCAAAATGTTATCCTTTTACTTTATCATAGTAAATTATAGTGTTTAGCTTCTGAATATGATCTTTGTTCTGCATGGATTTAGCACTTAATATTTATATTAGTAATATAACTTAGACCTGCTTCATAATACATGAATACAAATACATGAAAATCTCACTTTCTTTTACATTATGGAACATTTAATCATCAAACTCAAGTCACTGTAAGTAGTTGCATTTCACCGCTGCTGTGTGTGTGTGTGTGTGTGTGTGTGTGTGTGTGTGTGTGTGTGTGTGTGTGTGTGTGTAATTATCAAATTATAAGGAAATACAATATTGTATTTTCATGGATCAAAACAAATCATGTCATTAGTAGTTTTAATGATGTATTATGAGCGGTATTAAAAAGTATTCTTGCGCCCCAAAACACACACACACACACACACACACACACACACACACACCACACACACACACACACACACACACACTCATATATGTGTCATACATGGAACAATGGAAGCGTGCGGAGGTGAGCACAGCAGGAGCCTCCTGTGCTCAAGCTCCGTAATTCCTGTGAGTTGGTTACACAACACAACACACACACACACACAACACAACACACAACACACAACACACAACAGCGGCCATGTGAAGTCAAAGTCTTTGCTTTTGCCAAAAAAAATTCCACTGTGCCTGTCCCGTCAGTCCTTCCAACATCCTACGTTCAACATGTTGAAGTAGAAAGACACATTCTGTTGTGTGTGTGTGTGTGCGTGTGTGTGTGTGTGTGTGTGTGTGTGTGTGTGTGTGTGTGTGTGTGTGTGTGTGTATGCAAATGCAGAAAGCTTTTAGGCACAATGGAAGAGTGTTTACACAGCTCTGAGTTTATTTTTGTGTGTCTGTGTGAGGGTGGACTATGAAAACATGACATCTCTCTCGTTAAAGACTTTTTCAAACGGTGTGAGTGCAGGTTTTCTTTTTTTTTTGTGCAATTCAAATGAAATAGAAGGTCGTTAAAGACCAGCGCTCTCAAATGGGAAATACTTAGCCCCGGCTGGAAAAGGTGCCCGAGGCCCCAAAAATAAAAAAATAAAAAGGTGACAAGGAGGCTCTTTAAAGTCGATCCGTCTCTTAATTCTTGCCCAATACGCTCGACTTGAACTGCAGCATCCAATAAGCTTTGCCATTTTGAAAATGCCCAGATCCCTGCAGCAGTAACAGCGAAGAAAGCCCTCCAGTTTGTAGATCATCTGTTGCCATAGCTACCCGAGCACAGAAATAAAAAAAAAAAAACAAAAAAAAAAAACAGAGCACTCGTTACCCTCAAACAGGCAACGAATCCTGAATCCCCTTCCTCCTCTTCCTCCCCCTCACTGGGTCCCCTAGCTAGTTCATTAGCATAATGATTCACACCAAACTCTCCTTGAAGGGCCACCATTTGTAGGTTTTTAAAAAGAAATCGTCAGCGGGCCCTCCATCATTACACAAGTTTGTCCTCGCCGAGGCGTGTGCGTTACAGAGACGCTGCCTCGTGAAGGCCTCGTCCTGCGGCGTGCGTCCCTGAAGGCATCACCGTGTTCTTTAATCAGAGTCACATGATTTTTTTATGCTGTTTGGTCAGAGCTGCACAAAAAAAAAAGGAGGCGGCGCGGAAGATTTATGCTAATACCGACTTATGATAAAGCAGCGTTTTACTACTTAGCAGTTTGCGTGTGGGCTCTATTTTGGGAGACAGTTCAATTAACTTCACACGGCACAAAAAAAAGAGGGGAAAAATCAGGCCGCTTAAAGAATTAATTGCCTATTAAAATGACTTCCCACTTCAGGGTGGGAGCGTGTTTACAGTTTGCTAAGCAGTGGTTCCTGTGTGACTCTGTGTTCAGATGTTTGCATTAAACTGCTTATTATTACTCGCTCTGTGAGGGAGGCACCTCGCCTAATCAGAGGTCAGAGACTAAACCAAGCATTTGTTTCTTATGTATTCTTGACAGTTAACTACTATGAGGTCAAATATATTTGTCTCATGGTGGAGTTTTTTTTTGGCCTGAAAACCAATTGAAACCCACGCAGACGCACATACATGTACATCTGCCCTCATCTATGTACTTTTTCTTTCATTTCTTTTCATCGCAGAAGGCCTTTTTCCACCGTCCCCAAAAAATCCTTTTAGCCGTCTGTAAACCATGGGAAATTCAAAATGTTACCCTTTTACTTTATCATAGTAAATTGTAGTGTTTAGCTTCTGAATATGACCTTTGTTCTGCATGGATTTAGCACTTAATATTTATATTAGTAATATAGCTTAGACCTGCTTCATAATACATGAATACAAATACATGAAAATCTCACTTTCTTTTACATTATGGGACATTTAATCATCAAACTCAAGTAAATGTATTTCACCGCTGCTGTGTGTGTGTGTGTGTGTGTGTGTGTGTGTGTGTGTGTGTGTGTGTGTGTGTGTGTGTGTGTGTGTGTAATTATCAAATTATAAGGAAATACAAGATTGTATTTTCATGGATCAAAACAAATCTTGTCATTAGTAGTTTTAATGATGTATTATGAGCAGTATTAAAAAGTATTCTTGCGCCCCATCACACACACACACACACACACACACACACACACACACACACACACACACACACACACACACACACACACACACACACACACACCGTTCTCCCATACCCTGACGATGTGATGTTTTGCTTGAATCTCACTGTTTTGTCGTCCTCTTGGTGTTATGTCGATGTATTGTCTCTAAAAATATACATATATATATATATATATATATTTTTTTTGTCTCATGTTTCTTTTCCCTCGTCTCTCTTTCCGTACAGTGATCTGCAACTTCCGGTCGTCAGTATGCCAGGCCCTGGTCCTGGAGATCGGGGAAACTGTTCAGATCCTGGAGAAGAGTGAAGGTAAAGAAGCAATAAGGTCTCCTGTGGGAAAGCGTTCTGTTTGTGTTTGGTTATAAACCATCGCTGTTCTGCTCTGCAGGAAGACATGAGGTCGGTATCTGTTTCTCACCCGGGGCCTCAACGCCCTCCTCTGGTTTTTTATCTTGGGAATTTAATATGTTTAGCTACCTGTGGGGCAATCTACATTCTGCAGGTGAAATAAAGTAGTAGTTTTAGTATTTACAGTATGTTTGGCTACTTTTAAGCCAAATTAATTAATGAAGAATTATTTCTTTCAATCATTAACTTCAACAAAACAATAAAAAGACACAAAATAATAATAAAAATACATAACATTGTATAACGATCAACTATACGAACAATTAGACTAGAAACAGAAAGCATACAAGAAAACAACACAGGCATAAATCATCATCCTCCATTTTTAGCCTGCTATAACGATTAAATATTAATGAATGTTGTGCAAATAACTCCTCAGGGGTCCCAAAGTTGCAAACCCTCATTCTTACCAGTATCTTATTTTCAGTTCATACAGGCCACTTGCCAAATGTCACCCCAATAAATATGATATATACAATGTCAGCTAACTACTGGAAGTCAGACAGTGGAAAGCAATATTAAAGAAAACATGTAGTCAGTGTTCTGGTTCCCTCGTGTCGAAGTGAACAGGGTTTTTTGAGTAGTTTTCTTTTGTTAGATGCCTGAAAAAAGGTCTAAAGAGATTTTGTATAAAATACAAAAAAATACACACTAAATACACCTTCTAAAAAACAGTTTGAAGCTCTTCCGTGTGGCGAAATGAGACTGAAACCATCATCACGCCGACTAGTCTGCCTCCACAGTCCTGTGTGTTTTTTATTTGTTCATTATATGACGCTTAAAAAATCATAAAAGTGACTAAAATAGAAAAAGTTAAATACAAAACCAAAAATACAGATAACAAATAAAAACTAATAAAGTCTCCAAGAAGGGATGCTAACAGTAGAAAAGTGGGAACTAAAGTAAAAAAGTAATATTGATGATATTAAGAGATATTGTCAATGATATTTAAACAATTTGTAGAAAAATATATTGCACATGGATCAATGAAAAACCTATTACAGATGAATTTAAAATGTAATGTTGCACGATGTTGAGATAATACAAAATTACTATTGCACAAGATGTGGTTATTATTGTTGTAATTCAGGGTGAACCAAAACAAACTGTAAACTTTGATAAATACCAGTTCAACATGCATTTAATGAAATGTTATGTAACATTTGTTATAATATAATCCCATTACTTTATCCCAGTCCCTCCACTGGTGTCTAGAAAGCCACCAACCCAACTTTTTATGTGATGTAGCCGAGCTAACTGCTAGCTTAGTTTACGGAACCCCGGCAAACGTATGTGCTGCCGCTATCTTTGTGTTAGTTTGGGCCCAATAAATTAACGATAACTGACTAAGAAGTATCCAACGAATCATTTTAAAGCGCCGTGTTTTCCTTTTGTTTGTCAAAAAGACAGATAGTCGTGTTTAAAACGTAGAATTAGTAGAACATGTAGTTTAGCTTAAGCTGTTAGGCTAGGCTAGTCCAAGCTAGTCTGGGCTAGCGCTGTTAGCTAATGCAAGTTTGATGAGTAAAGTTAGTCGGCTGTACACAGTATGCAGGGGGAAAAAATTACATATATGTGAAAAATATATATTTCTTACTCATGTTTACTTTTATTTAATGGGTAAACATGAGTAAATATATATATATTTTAAAAAATCAGGTGAGCTGTTGTGTTTGAGTCAATGTTTTCACAGCAGAGAACGACATTCACACTGACATTTAAAGTAACTGTTATGATTGGATTTTAAGGGGGTTAGAAAAACACATGTACGCTTCACCAACCTCTTGTACCACGATTACAAGTACTTCAGCAGAATTGTGTAGTGGCACATGTAGTACACAATAGTACTTGTCACTGTGAGGGTTTTTCTGATGTGCACTTTGCTCTTCCTTTAGGTTGGTACAGGGGCTTTTCCTCCAAGAAGCCTTCTGTCAAGGTAATTATATCAGCACACACACACACACACACACACACACACACACACACACACACACACACTGTGGTTGACACTTTGTTCAGTCCTGCCGTCTACAATATTTAGCATTTCATAAAGCTCTACTGTTTTAAATAATGCAACAGACTGTTAACTCAACTTGTTGGACAACCAGCGTTTAATAAAAGTGAATTATGATTTCATTAAACACGCAAAGAGTCACCAAAACATCTGTCAACCTGGTTGTCTTGTACCACAAACTGATCTCCACAGGAAGGTGTGATCAGAGATACGTATTTGTGAATGATAACCCAGAAAGTGAGAGATCCCAGAAATAACTCCGTCTAGACAACAAAGAGCTTAATGACTGATTAGCTTATTTGATAGAGCTTTGATTTGACAAAAATAGAAATCCCCTGACCCGTATTTCC
Source organism: Taurulus bubalis (assembly GCF_910589615.1). Classification (NCBI taxonomy): domain Eukaryota; kingdom Metazoa; phylum Chordata; class Actinopteri; order Perciformes; family Cottidae; genus Taurulus; species Taurulus bubalis. The sequence goes on from NC_136599.1 coordinate 3,902,100, forward strand.
AGATGTGCGTTCATAAAAATACCGTTTTCAAGTTGTTTTGACTTCATAGCAAAAAGCACAACACGTCGTGTGTTAATGCGCCATCTTCAGGGTGCAATTCACAAATGGCAAATATAATGACACATTTAAAAGGTGTGTGCATTGCATAACATGCATACACATGCCAGCTCTATTATTTCATGTGCAATTTCTCTCCTGTGCAGAAATCTTTGAAAACAAAATCCAGATTTTGTTTTCCTTTCAGCCAGCAGATGGTGCAATTAGTGATTCTTTTTATTTTATTTTCCTTTTTTTAAACCAAAAATGCTGTTTAAATAAATGCTAAAATAAAATTTTAATTTTGAGCAACTTCTGCAGGCGAGATGCAGCGCACACTTGTTGCATCTTTGCTCTGCAGGCAGACAGAAAGTTAAGATGGAGGGAAGGATGGAGAGATCTCCCTGAACAGCCTGTGCATGCGGCATCATTATGATGAATCCTGCTCAGTGAGAAGAGAGACAGACCATAGGTGCAGAACTCCGAATAATACGACACCATCACTGCTGACAGAGATCAATACTCTGCACTGCAGTAAGTGGTTATTATATACGACTGACAAATCTGCTTCCCGTGGGATTGATCGTTCAGTAAAGACTGTTTCATGAGAGACTCCATCCTTGATAACCTGTAGCGGAGCTGCAGCAGTCAATAAGCAACGTGGGAGAGTTTGCATATCCATCCATGCAAAAAAAACAGTAGTATCAGGAACCCGAATGGCCGGCATATTATTAGAAAACATTATTTATGGGCTATTTTGTAGGTTCGCTATGCTTTGAACTGAAACGTCAAACAACCTGAAGTGTTACGTGATGCTGCTGTAACGCTTCAAAGAAAGCACAAAAGCGGCCCAGTCCTGGTGAATGTAGGCGTTAGCGGCTACACGCTGTCCTTCTCTACTCTCGTCAGCTATTTACAGTTCGTACTAACACCCCTCCATTTTGTTATGTACTCTGCTGCCCACATCCAGTCGCCCCCATACTCTCTCTGCGCTGGGAGGAATTAGTTGTGCTCACTGTGGCCGATTCGCCACATCTGGCAGATTAGAATAAGAAAGATGAACTGCAAGGGTGGCAGTTGGCACCGGGCGCTCTCTCGTGGCCTTCCCCTCGCTAAGCCAGGCTCTGCCTCTCGTCTCTCTGGCGTGTGCATCTTTTTGTTTTGTTTCAGTTTTTTCATCCTCCTTTGCGTGGCTGAAAATGTCACGCCGACATTGTCAAAATACGTATAAAGGAAGCGTGATCGTGCATTTTCTTCAACACGTAATGCGTCGCCAGCAGAATTGTATAATCTCCTTCTAACTATCAACACAAACACAACACAACACTGTACATGTTGGTTACATGTAGCAGGAGAGTAAGGAACGTGGTCCTGTCACGCTAGGAAACATCTCTGCTCCTTCCTCTCTGCCCACAGGGGATCTTCCCAGTCAGCTATGTCCACTTGAAGAAATCCACAGTGACCAACAGAGGGTAAGTTGTATGATGAAGTGTTTTTATTCCAGCTTGCGCAGCATCATAATTGACCCTTGCTAAGCCCCGCCTCCTCCGGGGCCCATACTGTCACTAACTGCACTCCCTGGATGAATAGGATCTAATATTTGGAGAAACGAAAAAGGGAGGGCGGGACTCAGTGAAGGGTCAATAAGGGATGCACTTGTCCCACTTTTTATTATTCTCTTTCTATTTTTGATGTATCTACCCTACCCCCAAATATCCAAAATACCCAACATGCCCAGATATGCGGTATATAACTGACAAAATGGTCACTGCACACGTAACATGAGGCATTAGAGTGTCACAGCTTCCCCATCCTCACGTCTCATCGCCCGTATCCTCAGTTTTTCCTTCTTTATAAAAACTTAGTTCTGGGTTCTTTCCCCTGTTGGTAGCGAATCCCACTGCACAGCAGCTTTTTAGGCACCTTCACACAATAAAAAGTCAATGGAGGGCAATTAATTGTTTTCCCCTCCGGTGTGGGCGGGACTTAAATGTCCCTCACAACCAGTCACACTACGACTAGAGTGAAGGGACACCTTACATTATATGAATTTATTATCAAGAAGACAGCATTTTATTGCATACCTGCCTTTATGGAGACATATTGGAGGAAGATATGATGATGACACCATTTTGTTTATTCCATACTAATCTCTCCTTCATGAGACTGGGAGTTTGATACAAATTCATCAAAGGTCAGAGCGTGACGATGTGTGACGATCCAATCAATCAAGACGATTAGCAACGGACATCTGCTGACACAAACACACACACACTCTCTCTCTCACACACACATGTGCACACAGTGGCGGTCATCCACAGTTCCCGCCACAATAGAGCGGCCGGAATAAAGACGAAGACAAAAACCGGCGGCCCGAGCTCTTTATCGGCCGAGCTCACGCAGACTGAGCTGGCGGCTCGGTGCGGATCGGGAGTTCTGTTATGTCACCGCCCTCCAGTTGAGCAGGAGGACTCTCCATTGCACTCAAACAATTAAAAGTGCAGACATGGATATTGAGATTATTACACCCCCGCGCTCCGGGAGTTGCACTTTTGGGAAAATGTGCTTCGCTGTCTCGTGGAGTTAATGAGGTGACACACCTACTGCATATCTGCGCTTCTCCCAAAAGCATCACGCTGACTCACTGTGCAACGGGTGGAGATGCTGCTATTGTCGCACAAACAAGAATAGCAGATCACCAAGTCTCACACGAGATCTAAAAAATCCTGTGTGGTGGTTTTTAGATCTATTACTTTAAACACCCTGGAACCAATTTTGTCTCTAGACCTTTTTCTTCTTTTCCCCTGTGTTTGAGTCGTCGTAGGAACCCCCAAATGAATTCCAATACTTGTGTCTGAAAAAAATGTATATTTGCAAAAAAACAAACACTTTTTCACATTTTGATGTGACATCACGATATGAACAAGATTTCCCAAAAAATGCCTCCTTGAGCGGTCACCGAATTTTTCAAACTGTATGATGGTGCCCTAACAACAGCCCACATACTAATAAGACAGCTTTTTTGGAAAGATTAGGACCTAAAGAATCATAATCTGTGACAAAATCCATAATAAAACACAGCATTTGGGTGTTCAAAGGAGTTTCAGTCAAAAAACTGTGTCGTTCGGTTCAAAAATGGAGTTTACGTAAATACTTACACTTAACGGTTACTTTAATTATGTTTCACACCAGGTGTATCTTCTCACAAGGGTTGCGGTATTGTAGCAATTTAAATGAAGTTAAACAACCATGTGGTTCCGGAGATTATATGTTGTTGTTTTGTGTCTGATAATAGGCGCAGGGGTTTTTAAAGGGTTATTAACATTACTCTCCACGATATTACTTATTTGTTATATTTCATAGCTCCTACTGCTTTAAAACGTTGTCTTGAAGCAGCGGCGTTCATCCGTGTGGTTTTGTGTGTGTGTAGTATGAATAATTTACACACCACTCATTTAAAATAGTCCTCCAAACTGCTGATGTCACATTGTATTCGGCTCCCAAACGGTATAGACGTTACTTTGTACAAGCGGTTATAGCTTTTACGTCCTTTAGAGGATCTGATGTGCAGGAATAAGAAATTCAATGTGTAGACTCTTATGTTACAGTCGGAGTGTGTGGTGGTTTGTGTATCTACGGACATCCGGCCCTCTGTCTGTATTCTTCTCATCCCTTCTTCTTGATTTTCTGTGTTCGGGACGTTTCCGGGTGTCAGCAAAGATTCTTTGGGGTCTCGGCGTCTGATACCGAGGCGCGCCTTAAAACCCGGTGGAAGCGAGGAAAAGTGTCTGACAGTATAGATAGATGCTACATATTTTTGGTCACAATTTCTGAAAGTTCCTCCTTCGCTTTTAATGCGCTTCTGTTGACCTGCACCTGGAAGAAAATTCTGCATCCAGTAATGATCACATAGCTGGCATTTCTATCGCCCTCTTTAAAGGCTGAATAAAACACACACGCACACACACACACACACACACACACACACACACACACACACACACACACATACAATAAACTGATATCAATGTGAGACACAAACAAGTCGAGCCGCACATTGTCGACATACTGGAGCATAAATGTGATTTAATTACTTAATTCCTCATTTTAATCCCTTTGCTGTTACTCAGTTACACAGTAATGCATTACTGACGTTTGTTGTGTGTTTGTCTGCAGGCTGTGTGAGACGGTGGTGCCCCTGGAGGACCCCATCATCACAGAGACCACCTCCACACTGCAGGAATGGGGGGTCCTGTGGAAGCAGCTCTATGTGGTCAGTAGCAATTCATCTTGAGGCTGAATCTACAGTTTTACCAGCATCTCTAAGGGGAGAAGAGAAAAACACATCCGATGTTGTTTCATTTGCATGCTCCTGAGGGGGTTTCACTGGAAATACGCTTCTCCAAGTGTGTTTCTCCTCCCTGCACCCAATTCCACACCAGTTATAACTAGTAAGCATCGTGAGTGGAGATACCGAACATACGGCGTCGGCTCCTTTGGAAACTTCCCCAGCATTCAGAGTGTTTACATATCGTCACCTTCCTAAAATAATCATGTGATTCTCCCCCTGTAGTATAACGGCCGATGTCAAGAGTCTGACTTAAGCCATTTTATTTTGCCTAAGTCAAAGGACAATGTGACTTAGGCCATTTTACACGCTTTTCAAGATGTCATTTTTAAGCTAGCATTTAAGCTAGCAATTTTGCTAGCATTTTTGTCAACGAAAATCTCACTCGAACATAATATTAGCAATCATAACATAATTTGACCGGTATTACAGTATGCCTGAGTGTGACTTAGTCAAAAGACAATGTGACTTAGGCAATTTTACAAGCTTTTCAAGATGGCATTGTTTAGCTAGCAATTAAGCTAGCAATTTAGTTAGCATTTATGCGAGCATTTTTGTCAACGAAAATCTCACTCGAACATAATATTAGCAATCATAACATAATTTGACCGGTACTGCAATATGCCTGAGTGTGACTTAGGCCATTTTACACGCTTTTCAAGATGGTATTTTTAAGCTAGCATTTAAGCTAGCGACATAGTTAGCATTTATGCGAGCATTTTTGTCAATGAAGATCTCACTCGAACATAATATTAGCAATTATAACATCTACAGTATGCCTGAGTGTGACTTAGGCCATTTTATTTTGCCTAAGTCAAAAGACAATGTGACTTAGGCCATTTTACAAGGTTTTCTAGATGGCATTTTTAAGCTAGCATTTAAGCTAGCAATTTTAGTTGGCATTTTTGTCAATGAATATCTCACTCGAACATAGTATTAGTAATCACAACATAATTTGACCGGTACTACAGTATGCCTGTTGTGCCGTGTCTAGAGGCAGACACATTACATTTGGTCACGCTATTTTGTGTTTTCCGAAAAAAAGACTTGGGCCATTAATTTAGGAAGGTGACGATATTCATATTCAAAATCTACGCGGGAACAGAAATGGCGGTCGGACACAGATAACGGCCCCCGGACCTGTCGTATGCAATTTCACGCCGTGTCATTCAGTCGCTGATTGATTTAAGCCGCCGCTCACAGCTTCTGCTTTAAAGACTCCAGCTCAGCTCGACCACCTTCAGGTCCCGCCTTTACTCGCCGGGGGGCAAAGCAGTGATTACTGGGATCCTAAAGCGTCCTTAATCAGGATTTAACTGTTTTTAAATCCTGTTTTCTCTGCATTATGTTTTGATGCTTTCAATAGTTTTAAGTGAAGCGCTTTGAACCGCCTTGTTGTTGAAATGCGCTCTACAAATAAACTGGCCTTGCCTTAATCCTGCTACGTGTTCGAGGAGGCCGGGCAGACGTGGTCGGTCGGGTTTGTACGTAACCTCTCGCTGAGGACTGCTCTCGCTCTGAGCAACGGAGGGGCCCGAAGGCATCGGGGGCGGTGATGTAACTTCCTCTGAAGCTCGACTAATGCGAAGCGCTGATTTGACGCTGCTCGTTTTCGGCGCTGTGTGATATGGGCCGTGCTGCCACAGTTGCAACCATAATAATGGGATGCGGCGTTGGCTGGATGTGGGGTACATTTCACCTTATTGTTGCCAATTACAATTCATGTTATTACTTCAGGGAGCAATGGCCTAAGCATAACTGTGTATCTGTTATAATGTAGGTAATTAGCCCCGCGGAATAGACACCCGAAAGGCCTCATCAACCCTGACAAAAATCTTTGTTTTCCAGCAGCCTTTTGAGAACGCGCAGTTGTTTATCCTCATTACATTTACATCGGCGCTTAATCTTTTGTATTTATGTAAACAAACCTGGGCGGTAATGTGGACTTGCGGTGCCGTTAGGGAGAACAGAAAAAGGGCCTGAATTAAACGTGTTGTCCTTGGTTTATGAGAAATGGTGATGAAATTCATTACCGAGAGGAGGTCAAAGCGGACTTGCAAAGGGGAATTCTTTCTTTTTTCTTTGGGTTTCATTAACAAAACCAGTGGGCTTTAAATCTCTGTAGCAACACATATTTATTCTGCACAGGCTGGCGGAAGCGGTTAGAATTTAATTCTACTTTAACTAAATGTAAAATCAGAGAACCGCCTGCGTGCAGACTCTCGTTTTCTCAGCTTCGTAGGAAAGGCAAGTTTATTTGTCGAGCACATTTCAACAACAAGGAGATTCAAAGCGATTCACATAAAACCATTAAAGGCATCAAAACATAATGCAGAGAAAACAGGATTTAAACAGTTAAGAAAACATTAAAACAGTCAAAAAGCAAAAAGCTATTGACAGTTATACTACACAACAAACACGACGGGTGAAATCAAATACTTTCTATATTTGAATTCCATCGATAATCACAAAGATGCTGCAGAAGAAGGAGATCACATGTCTTTTCTCTTCTTCTTCAACAGAAACACAAGGTGGATCTATTCCATAAGCTGCGTCATGTGATGAACGAGCTCATCGACCTGCGTCGGCAGCTGATCCAGGGTCACCTCGCCCAGGACCAGACTCGCGAGATCAAGCGGCACATCACCGTGCGGCTGGACTGGGGCAATGAGTGAGTTACCCCTCCAGTGCGTTGCACGGAGAATACAATATTCCTTTGGCGCCTGGGAGAGATCTACAGCCCCTCTGTGATGTCATGTTATGGTCATTTAGCAGATGAGTGGATCTCAAGCGGCTTAAAGTCAATGCACATGCTCCCCTGGAGGAAATGTAAAGTCATATTCTATCTGTGACATGCATCCATAACGCAGATAAAGACGCAATGGCTTTATGTCAGTTTAGTATAATATTCATTGCACATACAAGTACAGAGAAATTCAATTCAACTGTATGTGTTAATGTAGAAACTGCGAAGGAGAGCTTGTACATTCACTGTATTTTGTTCACCATGCGTGTTGAAGCTCTGCACACTGACCTGAGAGCTGTAGTGATCGAATCACATGGTCAAGAGATCCCAGCAGCGCTGATAGTGCGGCTGCAGAGCACGACGTGCAGCAGCGGGAACTGGAGGTGTGGGGACACGTGTACTAAATAATCCCTAAAGACTCGTCGATGGGCCGCTTTAATGCAAACTCATGTTGAGTTTCCAAAAATGCTTTTATGCACCAAAGCTAATCTTGGATGTGATGGTTCTACAATGACAAAATTGTGTTTTTTTCTTATATATTTATATTTCAGCTGGAAGTCCCAGAGCAGTAAATATAAACAGTTTATGTGAACATTCATAAACTGTATATATTTTTGAAGTGGTTTTAAGTTTAATCTCGTTTCTTGTGTTTTTCATTGTATCTTTACTCCTCTACATTTACCTCTGATGTCCATACTGGACGCTATGACATTCTTCTGACAGCTAATTTCTTTCTCTCTATTAATATTCATAGTAATAATGATAATTTAATGATGCATTGCCAGAGTTTAAACCAATTAACAATACATTAGGATAATAACAAATGTGCTCATTACGCAGAATGGCCCCTTTTAGTATTATATATACATGACATCATTCATTATTGAAATGATGCATTAACATATTAATATTAGTGTGTTCGTGTTGCAGCTGTTGGAGGATAAGTCACATTTAACGGCTTTAAATGCCGTCGGGTAGTTACTTAACCTACAACAATTCAGGATGTCTGTCAAGACAAGATAAGAAATCCTGTGATTTTCATGTGAAATCTCGAAAACAAAAGTTCAACATTTTGAGACACTTAATCGTGGCCCTGAGCAGTTGCCAGGCAACCGGCGGAGACGACAGGAAGTCGCTGCGCTTCGCCGAGAGATGGTCTGGCACGCTAAGTCTCCAGCAAAACAGCAAACAGACACGTGTGCACTCGAGTTTATAACGAGATTCAACGTGTGAAGTTGTGAGCTTCAGAGTCACTGGTCGGGCAGATTTTGCCACTTTCAGGTCAGCTCTTGTGTCTTTGTGCTAAGCTAAAGCTAAGCTAAGCTAGCCGGCTGCAGCTTCTTATTTGCAGCACAAACATTTCTCTTTTAATGTCAGAAATCAATAAATACATTTCCCGAAATGTCAAACTATGCCTTTTGATATGCAATATAGTAACTATAGCTATAAAAGTGCAATATTCAACATATTAAATTATATTAGACACGTGACATAAATGCTATTATCAGACCTGTACAGTAAGATAGCATAAGATAGTAATTGCAGGATTACAGCAGCGTTGCACACAAGAGACTCATAGTAAATACAAAATCAAGTAATATAAATAAACAGTAATAAAAACAGTAAAGAAGTAGCAATATTAAATATTAAATATACAGATGGAATAAAAAAAGAAAAGAAAAGTACTTAAATGTATTATATATTGCATCAGATGAATGTAATTGAAGTAGCCAAAGTGATTAAAGTGTTTTATGGTCTACTGAGAGCTCAGCTTGTTGTGCAGCCTGACAGCGGCGGGAAGGAAGGAAGTAAACGTACAAATGGAATTTACAGCTAAACGAGGCATGTTTGGACAATTCGTATCATCTCAAAGAAATGTGTGAACTTTCATTTTATTTTGATAAGCTCTGATCCCTGTCTTCTTCCTCCAGGCACCTTGGCTTAGACCTTGTTCCCAGAAAAGAGTTTGAGATGGTGGACCCCGACCAGATCAGCATCTCAGAGCTGCACAAGCTGGTATGTTGGGAATATTCCTCTTCAAACC
>NC_136599.1:3913773-3915726 GCF_910589615.1 Taurulus bubalis
TTGAACACGGACCTTAATGCAGACATCTTAACCAAGAGCACATACAAAAAAACACAATTGAGACGAGGGAAGCGAAAGTGCACATTATCTTGTTGGGTTGAAAGCCCTTGATAGATAATTACAATTACAAGGTGTCACCGTCATGCTCCATAAGAAGTGTAAAGGTGGACCACTTGGGCCCCGAGATGTTTCACACTGCTGCTGTAACACACATAGGCTCTTTAGACAGTCGTGGCTCCTAAATGTCATAAGCACCAGTTTAAAGAATCCCAAAAATAAATAAAAAGACCCGAGTGGATCTTCCATATACTCACATTTACTGATAGAATGCCTGAAAAGAATAACTGAGGGTTGAAACATTTTAAACTTTGGGGAAAACTTTTTAACCCTGCCGTCCAATCACAAGTCAGGAGAGGCGGGGCAATTACCACGAAGACCCAGCATCACATCCCGCATGTAGGCTACGAGTGCTGAACGACGGCAACACACAACGGAGGATGAAATAACACACATAGGCCAGCGGGTCCGTCCACTTTCCCTACAAGTACTCTACCTTATGCTGCCATTTTAGCTTTTTAGCATTTTAGCATTTTAGCATTTTAGCTTTTTAGCTTTTTATAATTTTTGCATTTTTGCATGCCAGACCAAAGTGTTGAAAAAAAGGATTTAATTAGTATTACAACTGTCATCTTTGTCAAAGCAGCAATATACCTAATACTAGTCCAACAAAAAAGCTAATTTATATCGCACTAAAATCGGGATAAATTAAGTTTTTTAGCTTTCTAGCATTTTAGCTTTTTAGCATTTTAGCAACCAGAGTTAACCAAAGTGTATAGTCCAACAATAAAGCTAATTTATATAGTGCTAAAATCTGGATAAATTAAGTTTTTTAGCTTTCTAGCATTTTAGCTTTTTATCATTTTAGCAACCAGACGCAACCAAAGTGTATAGTCTAACAATAAAGCTAATTTATATAGCGCTAAAATCTGGATAAATTAAGTTTTTTTTAGCTTTTTAGCTTATTAGCTTTCTAGCATTTTAGCTTTTTAGCAACCAGACGCAACCAAAGTGTATCGTCTAACAATAAAGCTAATTTATATAGTGCTAAAATCTGGATAGATTAAGTTTTTTAGCTTTCTAGCATTTTAGCTTTTTAGCTTTTTATCATTTTAGCAACCAGACGCAACCAAAGTGTATAGTCTAACAATAAAGCTAATTTATATAGCACTAAAATCTGGATAAATTACGTTTTTTTTAGTAAGTTTTTTAGTAATTTTGCAACAAAAAATAAACAAAATAAAAATGGCAATAATACCACAGACGTGATCCTTATGGGGACCTGAAGACTGAGATGCACATAATCCCTGAAAGCTTATTAAAGTGGTCCTACATCATATAAATACAGAATGAATGCGCCCGCCTCCCCAACAACAGACGCAGCCCTCCAGAGCTGCAGTCTCCATCATTCATTCATCGTTTTCTTGGAACGTGCTCGTCTGCTCGGCCTCCTGCAGACGTCCTGTACACGTGACAGAGCGGTTGCAATGAATTATTCACGACGTACAGTACCCCCCATTGATCTGTTGCATAAAGCTCGTCCGGGCTCGCAGCCCCGACCCCGTCGACTCACTTTCCTCTCCGTCTCCCAGGGTGACAGCACGAGACAGCGGCACGGCGACGGCTGCCGTGTCCCGGTGTCGCACCACCTCTTCATCAACCTGAAGAGCTTCACGTACAACAGCATCAGCGAGGACGCAGACGTCTTCTTCTCTCTGTACGACACTCGCGAGGCCAAACAGATCAGGTACATGGAGGGGGGCGGGGTTCACAATATACCCACAATGCTCGCTGTCGAGCGCACAGGAGCTCTGTGGTCGACAGACTCTCTGAAACTGTGAACTCGGTTCCTTTTGCAGCGAGAAGTTCATGGTGAAGCTGAACAAAAACGGAGGG
>NC_136599.1:3915926-3918426 GCF_910589615.1 Taurulus bubalis
CTCTTGACGACTACATAAAATCAATAAATAGGAAAAGGATCAATATTGTGCGAAAAAAAAATTGTGTGAAAGGTTTCGCCTTCATATGAAAATATTTACCATGAGAAGACAAACTTTTTTTAACTCTAACTATCCTCCTAAACTAATGTTCATATTTGTTTAAACTGATCCAACGATTCCTTGAACGTCTCTGGTTGTTTTAAGGTGTTTTCCGTGCTTTTTCCAGATATTTAAATATTTGCCATTGTTGCTCTCTTGCCAGAGAGTTATACGACTCTCGTGGGAAATAAAGATCTAGAGAAAGCTGCAGGTTAGATTAGCAACAGCTAGCTTCAATCTTCCCAAAGAGGGAAATAAACACACCGACAGCACCTCTACCTCTAACCATTTTTTTTTTAGGAATTTGTCAAATGATGATGAATTGATTATCCAAATTGTTGGCTTGTGATTTTTCTGTTGATCGACTAACCCAGTGGTTCTCAAACTATTTTTTTTCACGCCCCACTTTGGAGGAAGACAAATGTCCACGCCCCACCGCCCCAACAAAAAGAGAACTCTGTGAGATTGGCTTTTTTTTGCCGTTTTTGTTTTGGCAAATTACCAAGAATCTTGTCCGTCGCGCAGCGTAACGTTAACGGCGTAACGTAAACATTTCCACGAAAGTACAGGCATTTCGCAATGTATTTATTAATCAAGTGTTATGTGCGTCTACTTTGTACTTTTGTACTATGTAAAAAAAAGAAAATGAACTGTAATACCTCCGCGCCCCACTAGAGGGTCGCGCCCCACAGTTTGAGAACCACTGGACTAACCGATGAACCAATAAGTAATCGTGTCTGCTCTGAAAAACGTCCTTTGATTCAATGGATCAGACAAAAACACAAACAGAGGTTAATGTGTCTATAAATGGTTTTAAAATTCCAGATCGCATAGAAACTACACCTTGATTTTTACAAAAAAAAAAAACTATTGTCCCGCCCCCTCCCCGAGCTGTCGCTGTGATAATAATCACCTATTGGTTGAGCTCCTCAGAAAAGGTATCGAGCCGGTCACGTTGTGTCTTGCTGTGTGGAGTTTTTCAAGATGGCGTCCGCTGTAGACGTGAAGCTCCGGTGAATTCACGATGACTTCTCTTTTTTTTTTTATGAGCATCTCGCAGTTTCAAATATCGTGACTCATTCCTCACAAACAATCTGTCACTATTTGTGTGGTTGCCTTATTTTTCCCTTGCGTAATTCCACTACACCATTTCTCCTTCTCCCTCCCTCCCTTCCTCCTTCCCTCCCTCCTCCTTCCTCCCTCTGATCACGTCTCACTCTTGTCTTCGCTTCCTCCCCCACATTCTGACTAATGTCCTTTTTAATACCGCTCTGTCCCTCCCATGTCCCTTCATCCTCGTCCCTTCACTGTCTTAACTTCTCTTCCTCTTTCCTCCCACCACCTCTTCATCCTCCTCCTCCTCCTCCTCCCTTCCTGCCCCCAGGCCTCATCATCTCCCTGCAGCTGCTTCGGGGTGAGCTGGATCAGATCCGACGGGAGAACCAGGCCGTGTTCAACAGGGCCCTGGCTCTCACGCGCAAGCTGGGCTTCCCAGATGTCATCCTGCCAGGTAAGGAGCAGAAAGAGCAGCGGGGACGAGGAGGGAGGAGGCGAGGAGGCGAGGAGACCAGATGGTCACGGATGAAGGCAGAGAGGATGCAGATGAAGGAGGACGGGGCGTGAGAAAAGCAAGAACAAGGGTTAAAGCTTGTATAGAAGAATGCTTAGTGACCCATCTGTTCTATCCTGTGACCCTTTGAGGGGACCCCGACCCCTGGTTTGGCAACACTCAACTTCTGCACATGAAGTATGAAAGACGAGCTACAGCAGCAAAATGTCACTTCAACACCGCATATTCTAGTTTTTGCCCATATTCCCGAAAAAGATGATATTCCTAATACACTTTAATATTCCACTGGTATTGCTGTTTAAATGCAGCCGTGCGTTCTTCGGTTAACGAAGTTAATATGGGAAAGTGAAACGGCCATTTTGCTTCTTTGTGTCAAAATATGTCAATACATTTATAGCAGTATGTTTTCCACCGGTGGCCGCCTCCCTCTTTTAATCTGAAACCTAAAAATGGAATATGATGTTTCCATGAACCATATCACGATCAACATGTGTTTTATATTATGAATAAGAGTGTGTAGTTTGCATGTGAACGTAGTCGTTGGTCAGTATCAACAAGTCAGTTAAATGCAGGATGTTTTCTTAAATGATTGTCTTGTTAGTAGTGCTTCTTCTAGGAGGCGCTCAGATTGGTCACTTCCTGTTGAGGTCAGGATTTAGGTCAAGTGGTGAGGAACTTATGGAGAGCAGAGGTCTGCAAAGATAACTCAAAGAAAAGGAGAGACAGAGAGGAAGAGGCGTGTGGTTATTTCGGTAAATTTCATCAGATCTGCGTTGAGATGTAGCCTCTCCTCCTCTCCGCTCCGCCTCTCCTCTCCTCCGCGCTCCTCTC
>NC_136599.1:3920926-3923426 GCF_910589615.1 Taurulus bubalis
CACAGGAGTTTGAAAACATGCGGTTATTTCATATCAACTATTTATTATGGAACTACCAGAAAACATGCTATATTGAGATATATGAGTATCTTTGTGGAGATAGAAGATGTTGGTCGATATATTCGTGTTTACTTCTGCCTACTTCTTTTCAGACATATGAAATATATTAGTTTATTTTGTTTCTATTCAATTTACTGTCTATTCTGGTTTAGTTTCATATTTGTCGCGAGTTCGAAACTCACCTCAAACTGTGAGCAAAGTCCATATTTACTCTTTGTTTTTATATTTTTTTATTTATTCATAAATGGAGGTTATTGGCTGTAAAACCTTTCAAAATAAAATCTAGAATAAAACACATTTTATTTACGTCAACGCGCTGAGTAGGACGGAACAACAGCAAACCATTGGAGCAACTGGGTGAACTGGTATCCAGGTATGTTGTGAGCGTTTCCCTCTCACTGAAGCGCCCCCTGTTATGCAATCTGCCTACAGGTGACACCCGCAATGACCTCTACCTGACCCTGGAGCGCGGGGAGTTTGAGCGCGGCGGCAAGAGCGTCCAGAAGAACATCGAAGTGACGCTCTACGTCCTCTACGCCGACGGGGACACGCTCAAAGTACGACGCAGACTCAAGCTTTTTGTGCGCCGAATGTTTGTCACTAAAAAGAAAACGATCCACCGCTTCTTCTTCTTCTTCTTCTTCTTCTTCTTCTTCTTCTTCTTCTTCTTCTTCTTCTTCTTCTTCTTCTTCTTCTTCCTCCTCTCTCTCCCAGGACTGCATCAGTTTGGGCAGCGGAGAGCCCAACAACAGCGAATACCGCTCGTTCGTCCTCTACCACAACAACAGCCCTCGCTGGAGCGAGATGGTCAAGCTGCCCATCCCCATCGACCGCTTCAGAGGCTCCCACCTCCGCTTCGAGTTCAGGCACTGCTCCAGTGAGTCACGGGGTCCCGGGGCCGGGGGGGGGGGGGGTCACGTTCTAGAGCGACGCCAGTGTGTGTGCGTACGGATACACCGCGCTGACGCCTGGTTGTTCCTTTCGTTTTCAGCTAAAGACAAAGGAGAGAAGAAACTGTTTGGCTTTGCGTTCACTCCTCTGATGAGAGAAGACGGCACCACGCTGTCGGACGAAAGCCACGAGCTCTACGTGTACAAGGTGCGTGCAGATGTGTGAGGCCTCTCACCTTCTGTGTCTTTATTCATTTATTTTGCACAATTCAAACAATACAATCACAATAAAATCATAACAGAGACACATGAATATCACAAGAGACAAAAAGCCAACTGGGCTTATTTGAAGTCTCCACCTATATAACATTTAAAGTTTTACAAAATTACAAACATAAAATGATATGTGCATAAAGTTAAAGTCAAAGTCAGTTTTATTTGTCACTTCTTCCATTTGCATATGTGTGTGCTCGTGTGCGCACGCGTGTGTGTGCATGTGTGTACATGTGTGTGCATGTGTGTGTGCTCGTGTGTGCATGTGTGTTCGTATGTGTGCATGTGTGTGTGCGCATGCGTGTACATGTGTGTGCATGTTTCTACATGTGTGTGTTCGTATGTGTGCATTTGTGTTTGTGTGTGTGCATGTGTGTTTGTGTGTGTGTACATGTGTGTGCATGTGTGTGTGCTCGTGTGCGCACGTGTGTGTGTGCATGTGTGTACATGTGTGTGCATGTTTGTGTGCTCGTGTGTGCATGTGTGTTCGTATGTGTGCATGAGTGTGTGCGCATGCGTGTACATGTGTGTGCATGTGTCTACATGTGTGTGCATGTGTGTGTTCGTATGTGTGCATTTGTGTTTGTGTGTGTGCATGTGTGTGCATGTGTAGGCATGTGCATGCATGTGTGTGCAAGTGTGTTTGTGTGTGTGTACATGTGTGTGCATGTGTAGGCATGTGTGTGCATGTGTGTGTGCATGTGTGTGCATGTGTGTGCATGTATAGGCATGTGCATGCATGTGTGTGCGTGTGTGTTTGTGTGTGTGTACATGTGTGTGTTTGTGTGTGTGTACATGTGTGTACATGTGTGTGCATGTGTGTGCATGTGTGTGCATGTGTGTGCATGTGTGTGCATGTGTGTTTGTGTGTGTGCATGTGTGTACATGTGTGTGCATGTGTGTGCATGTGTGTTAGACTTTATTATAGACCATTTTTGAAGTTACATTGAAGTCGCCCAGCTGTCTGTGGGACTTGTGTCCTCTCAGCAGTCTGAGATCATGTCATCAAATACGTCTGGAGGATGTCAATATTAGATCCAAGAGGATCTTTAGTGTGCATTCAGCAGCGAGGTCTTTCACTTTGCACTGTAAATGATGATGCACTGTATTCCAAGCTTGATATATAACTAGCATATATATATATATAGTGCTCAGAGGTTCAGTCACCGTATTGTTGAGAACCCCCAGACTTCCTGTCCCGTGATGGTGATGATGATGATGGTGATGATGATGATGGTGTTGCTCCATCACTTAGTGGATCTCCTCTTCCTTCCAGT